>NW_006159608.1:4731104-4758297 GCF_000334495.1 Tupaia belangeri chinensis | reverse complement strand
TATATATATATGTATATGTATATATATATACATATACATATATATATATGAAACAAGGAAAATTTTTTGTTGATGATAAAATATGTGATTAAGCCACTACACAGTGTATTCTGGATGGGAAATCACATTTTGTATACTGTAATGTGTTCAGTGAATGAATATAAAATAAATAAATAAATATACAATAGACAAAATTAGGTCAATGTAAATGGAGTAAATATTTGTAATTGAATTTGTCTGTTAAATTAAGGTAATTTTTTAAAAGAATTATTTATTTAACTTTATTTATTCATTCATTTATTTTATTTTATTTTATTTCAATTTGACCAGAGTGAGACGAGAGAGAGAGAGAGAGAGAGAGAGAGAAAGTGAGAAAGCAAGCCACCAATCTGGGATTTGAACCGGGATTGGCCATGTGGGAGTGTCCAGCACCTTAACCACCATACCACCTGCTGGTCCCCAAATTAAGGTAATTTTTAAGGTTAAACTTGTAAAGATTAAAACAAAGATTAAAATAAAGAATGATAGAAGAATTACAACTGTGAAAATGTATTTTAAGTGGAAAAGGTTTTTATATGGAAGGAATTCTGTGAAGTAAAGTTTTTGTCTTGAGATAGAATGGCTATTTCAGAACAGAAGAAAAAAGAGACGAAGACTAAAAGGTCTACAAGATGTTGTTGAAGGTTTGAGCTATATTACCTACTGGCTGCATACCACGAATATCAACCCAAGCTGTGAGCAACTATACCCGGCAACCGGAGACCATGAAACTAGCCCAAGTCAGTTCAAACTGGACTTGAAATACGGTGAGACTTCTAACCCTCCAAAAGAAACTATTACCCTTCCCTCTAGCTGATACTGAGGAATCAATTATTTGATCCCCACAAAAGAGAAATGGGGAATGAAGCAGTGAAGCAGGAGCACCTCCATTTTGAAGTCCTCTCTAAGTCGGAAACTCACCTTCACTCGAGGCTGTGGGGTTTTTGAGAGACATGAGTCCTCCCACAGTCGCTGGCCTATTAATCAATAAACTCCAATAAATTTGGCTATGTCTGAATGTCCTCTTATTTTTCACCAGTTAGACTGTAACACTTACAGGATCTGTTGGAGCTTAGATTCTCTTTCTCAGTGCAGAATATCTCACAGATCAGAAAAAAATAAGGAAAATTCTCAGGTAACTCAGAAAAATGCTAGCACAAATTGGCAAGTCACTTTAACCTTTGATTAACTTTCACTTAAAGAGCCTCTAAGAGTCCCTCAGGGTAATCCAGGAAGTTCCCCCAAGGGCAGGATCCGGAAAAGCTAAATCAGAGCCTCTGCCATGGAAGTGACTCTACTTCCAATGCGGTCAGCCCGGGCACTGGGCAATGCCCTGACTGGCATCCTCATGTCACCCACAGGGCCTTGTCCCCAGTGTCGGGTTGGTCACTAGAGATGGGAATTCACTGAACTCTGAAGGGCGTGCAGGATCTCTAAGTCCATGCTGACCTCTGAAACTGGGGACTGATGGGGCCTGAGATCCCAAAGGCTCCCCTTGGACATCTGAGAACCTAACAGATCAAGTTATATAATTTCTATCTAAATCATAGTTTAAGGTTGTTTCTAAAAGTACACCCATGAGATAAAAAATATAAAATAATAGTAAGCAAAGAAGATGGCATAAAAGGAAGGCTATACCAGTAAAAATGTAGTTTTAGTAAAAAGGCTGAAAGGAAAGGTTTTAACATAAAAAGTATTTTCTTTTTTTTTCTGTAGATGTTTTTGCTGTAAGGTGTGTGTGCTCGCCAGAAAGACAGAGAAACAGAAAGCAAGAAATCACATCCCCCCCAGGGGGGGCGGGGAATGGCCAGGCCGCAATCCCTTCTCCTCCATTCTCCTCTCGGGATCTTGGGCACACACATACACGTGCCCAGTTTGAATTTAAGCCACCAGGTCCGGGACTCGAGCCACAGTCGACTACATGGGAGTCCAGTGACATAGCCATTATGCCAACTGCTGGTCCCATAGGAAGTATTTTCTATGGTAAATTTTTTGCCTTTAGAGTAACAGCTAAGGTAAAGAAAAAAAAGAGATGAAAATAATAAGTCTACAGCATGTTTTTGAAGGTTTGAGTCATATTAGAAGATTCAAGGAGTAAAAAACTTGATAAAATTAAAATTTTGTTGATAATTGCTCTAAAGTTTATATTACCTACTGGCTGCATACCACGAATATCAATCCAAGTTGTGAGCAACTATGCCCGGCAACTGGAGACCATGAAACTAATAAATTTCTTTGTCTATTTCATCATTACTGTAATGCACTGCTCTTCTCATTTAGAATCCATCAAACTATAAATAGTGGTCCAGATAAAGTCTTCACTGAGTACTCTTCATGACCTCTATGGGGATCCCCTACATAGACCTCCCAAAACCCCCTGACTGCCATCCTCCAACCATCTCTTCTCAGTAGGCAACAGCCAGAATGGTCTTCAGCCCACTTCCCTGATGATAGTTAGCGGTACTTCTTCAGAGGGGGATTGAGACAGGAGTTAGACCTCATTTATGGGTAAGCTGAGCGCCCTCCCTCCCTCCCCAGAGGAGAGCCACTGCTGTGTGGCTCAGGACATTTCCTCTTCTCTCAGTCACCATAGTCCTTTGCTCTTAGACAAGTAAATCTTTTTCTTAAATAATTCATGGCCCAAAGATTCTAGACAAAGAAATTCCTGACCTTCCTACCTACTCAGAAACTAGGAGAATAATTGGACCCATCCAGCATGCGCAGCTCTCCACCACAAGGGGATGCAAGCTCAAGTCCCGCCAGGAAACTCTTTTTTAGGGACAGAGGGTGAACAGGTCCAGTACCTGCAGTGGGACACTGGTTCCTGTCTCACACTCAGGAAGAATTAGAAACGTAGACACACATAGGGGTAGTGCACGGGAGAGTTTATTAAAGGAGGTGGAGAGAAGATTAGAGCTCCCAGGAAGACGGGAAGGATCCCAAAATGGTTTGCTACCTCCTGGTTTGGGTTCCAGGTTTATGTCTCAGCTGGGATAATTCCACTCATCAGGAAGTGTTTTGTCCCATCCTGGTTGCTGTGATAATGCTTGTACATTATCTGTGTGTCCTGGCTTATGCTTGTCCAGGACTTTTGGTCTTTTTCTTATTAACTCCCATTGTCAAAGGCATCTGCAAATCTAAGGGTCGGCCAATGCAGTGCCAGGACCAGTTGAGTTCTACTGTAAAGGGCCATGAATTCTTTACAAGCAACATAGGCATGTCTAAGGGCCAAGGAAAGGGTGACTGGGAGAGGATAGGAATTGTCAGGAGTCACACAATATAGGGGTTTTCTTGGGGGTACCCTGGTCCTACCTGTCTGTAAATGGGGTCTGACTCCTATCTCACTAGTAGGTCATCAGGAAAGTTGCGATGTACTTTTCTATGCAAAAATGTGTCATGACTTTCCCAATGACCCGATAACATGGTACAATCAGGGAACTCTGGGTGTCTCAGGCCACCTACAGAGAAGAGTACTTGGAGCCAAAATACAAAAGAAGAATTTATATTTTTCCTCCTATCTGCAAGAGCAAGTGAACAGTGAGGCAGGAAGTGTCTGTTGGTCCGTAAGTGGTCAGTGCTATAGAAAATCCTTGTTTTTTAAAGTTTCCTTTATTACACACATGGGTTTCTCAAAAAATGTTTGTGGAGGGACCAGCAGTTAGCATAATGGCTATGTCGCTGGACTCCCACATAGTCGACTGTGGTTCGAGTCCCAGACCCGGTGGCTTAAACTCATGCCGGGCACATGTGCATGTGTGCCCAAGATCCCGGGAGGAGAATGGAGGAGAAGGGATTGCGGCGTGGCCATCCCGTCTGGGGGGGGTGATTTCTTGCTTTCTATCTCTCTGTCTCTCTCTGTCTGTCTGGCAAGCGCACGCACCCTATAGCAAAAACCTCTCCAAAAAAAAGAAAAAAACAATGTTTGTGGAGTGGCAACCGCGAAGCACAAAGGAGATCAACGGAATGCATAAGTAGGGCTCCAGACTCAGGACAAGCATTTTCCATGAGGGCTATGCAAAGTTGTTCTCACATGCATAAAAATTAGTACAAGTACTTGAGGAAGACTTCCTCCTCATCTTCATGATTCGGCACTTTAATCTAGTGAATGACATCTCAGCTTTTAACACATGAGGCTGAATAATACTTTGGTGGTGAGTAGAGGCCCTGTGCATATACATCTCTGATCTCCACCCACTGCACACTCATAACGTTACTGCCGAAAACGTCTCCAGATGTTGACAGATGTCTTCCAAAGGGCAAACCCACCCTCTGTTGAGAATCACTAGTTCAGTGGACATGGCAACAAAAGAGAGTGCAGAAGAGGAGGCCTTGGATCCATCGTAATGAATCGCGTGACTTGAAACAAGCCGGTTTGCTTCATTGCATTTCCTCATCTGTCTCGCAACTTGTTAGATGGCCAGTGTACCTCAAGAATGAGTTTTGTCCAATGGAGATGTAGTGTCAGGGATGAATACCCAAACAGGTCCGGTCTAGAATGATGTCTCAGTTAGACACTGCAGCAAGAAACTGGATGAAAGCCTCAAGGACCGGGAGAGCAGTGCCGAAGTCACGATCATTGTCAAGAGCAAACGACCGAGCGATGTGGAAAGTGAAGGACGAAGAACAAAACTGACAATATAGGGGTCGGCAGAGAAATGGAATTGGACTTAAGGAAATAAGAGTGGCGAGTGGGTATGATTCTTACCCAACGACTGGAAGCATGGCGTCTGGCAGAAACCCAGCCTGAAGGATCTCACCTGCAGTGTCTCAGATGCACACCTGCATTTCACGTTTCATTGCTAACTTACGACGCGTAACTGGGCACTTTATTTTCTGCGGCCATTTGTTCAATGTTCTTGATATCTGATTCCCTTATTTGCAAAAACTAAGATAATTAATACCTTTTAAATATCTAATGTGTATGAAATCAGCTACGACAGAGGTTTAATCATGGTAGGTTCTTTTTTTGAGTGGTTTTTGCTATAGGGCACATGCACTCGCCAGAAAGGCAGAGAGAGACAGAGACAGAAAGCAAGAAATCACCCCCCAGGGGGGATGGTCATGCCACAATCCCTTCTCCTCCATTCTCCTCTTGGGATCTTGGGCACGCACGCACACATGCCCGGTGTGAGTTTTAGCCACTGGGTCTAGGACTCAAATAGTGGTTGACTACATGGGAGTCCAGTAACAGAGCCATTACGCTAACTGCTTAGTCCCAATGGTAGGTTCTTAAAAAAGTTTATATTCATTTCTTTTTTTTTTCTTTTCTTTGAAATAATAAATAACACACAAAACCTTCTTCTAGTAGCTTACGTGGTAGGCTGGAGGGAGCAGAAACCGCTACCAAGTGCTTCCATAGCACACTGTTCACGCAGCGTCTTTTTCAAGCTTTACCCACTTCTGTAAAGTAAATATTACTTTATTTTGATGGATAAGAAAAAATGAGATTGGGAGAGTTAAGTTACCTAATACTCATAGGAATAATTAAGTGATCTGAAAGTCATACCTAGGCAGGCAAGCCAACGTCCACGTTTCACTCAGCACAGCTCTGTATCTTAACAGCTATCCGGGCTAAATTAAATGGGTTATTATTATTTGAAAAAGATAAATATACTGTAAAATATGAGAAGTTATTATCATTTCAAAGTCAGGACAATAAAATCACACCTGACAGTTGGGAACCCAACCTGTATTACAAATATATCATATCGGAATTTTGGAGAAAGTTTTTGTTATTCTGTTAGCCTGCATGAGTCTCTAAACAGTTCTAGAAATGTGAAATGAAGCAAGTGTCAATCGTCTGCAAAAGGGTTGGAAAGCACTTTTCAGTGAAGACTCATTTCATCTTTGATAACTAAAGCATGTGGGCAAAACTGCAATAGATGGCAATATTCACAATATTATTTTCTTTATTTAAAATATGCAGAGTACTTTATGAACCACAAAATACCTTCAAAAGTATTCAATCGAACAACTCCTTCTAATAGGTGAAGCAACTACTCACTTTTTAAAATGATAGGAACACCCTGGCATGCACAGGGCAGGGTATCCTTCCTGATAGTGGTAAGTGACAGATGAAAAGAAAACTTTTTTCATCATAGTTACTATAATAAAGCATTTTGTGAAAACTTTTTTCTTTACACTAGAACATACGAGGAAAAAAATGGTATTCAGTAAGCTCTTCTTGCACAAAAATATTTGAAGAAGCCCATATATCATAAGTCAAATGTTTGGTTTCTCTTCCATTGTCTTCCTTGGGAAAGAGGGAAAGTTGAATGAATCTAAAGAGTTGCTTATAATTGTGCTGCTTCAAAGTGCCATATCTTAGTCTTTGACATTTTATCAGGGCCATGCATTGGAGAAAAATGGTTCTTAATAGGGTGGTATTTTAAATAGGAAGCCACAACCCTGTCATTATGGCTAGCACAATGGAAAGGCTCCCTGGAATCAGCCATCCAAGTTATGGAGGGGCCTGAAGTTAATTGCATCCCCTTAGACAATAAGTTGGTCTTTGTGGTTCTAGTTATCTCTTCACACAGTTGGCTCTATTTTTTGTTGTTGTGTAATGTCCCATTAATCACAGTTACATTTGTTCCCTGCCATGTGATTCATCATCCTTTCCCCCTGAAACGACTTTCATTCTCCAAGACTCAAGATAAACCACTAATTTAAAGTGGCAGTGGCCAACCTTGGCCATCGCAATGGCAGCGCTTGAATGAGAGGGGTCAATGGCAGCACACGCACACTCCAGGCATTTCAGTCGATTCAAATTTTCCCTCGTGATTGGGTTCAGGCACTGGGATAGAGATCAGGTGTGACAATTACAGGATGAACTCTTGAAATGGAGCTGAAGGTGCATTTGCCTTTGGAACTTATCGGAGCACCTCTCATTTGAAAAAGATGACAAAGTACGTGGAGAGGGAGCAAAGCGTGGTTGAAAACACCGAGGAGCAAACTGTGGCAAGAAATATGCTCTAACTTTCACTTTGAAAGGAAAGATTAGTTTGACCTTGAACAAGTCATTTTATTATTTTACATCTCCTTTTCTAAATTGGGAAAAATGAGAAATTGGAGCAGGAAATATATCTTGCATATTTAGTTGTCCATTTGCTTTTCTTTAACTGATTTCCTTGGATTTGAGAATTGCGAGAGGGCAGCATTTTTTAAATAAAATATCAGCAAAAATGTCATTTGAAGCATTTAGAAATATTTATAAAAATTAAAAATGATTACTGGGGGGATAAATTGATTCCTCTTCTCAGCTGTGAGTGACAGCCCTTTCCCTTATCAGTTTTTCCTTATCAGGGCCAGACTTCAACATTCGGCAGGCCAAGTCCTGCAGAAAGAGGCTTTAGCTCTGTGCCCATGTTTATTTTCATTTCATCTCTTGCTAATCCTGACTTTGCCCAACAGCCAAATCCCTCTTAACCCTCTAGCTAATTACTTTGTATGATGTAGTCACCTAAGAAAGGTCCTTCTTGTGTGATTTCCTCCCAGGTATTTCTTGAGTGTGGGTGAAGGTGCCTATTTAAAAAGACACGTAGCCAACACCAAAAGGAAATTTCCAGAGACATAGTCTATTGGTGAAGATTTTAGAATTACAGATCAGTCATTATTTTCTCCAATTAATATTGTTATAGCCTTCTTTTTGGCCGGAACCACCATTTTCCAGTAATTCACCAAAATGACAATGATGAACACAAAGGAAAAGAGGAGAGGCACCTGATATATGTTCTCTAGACCTTTTAGAAAACATGGAGTGGTTACTTTGGCGACATATATGCTAATCTACAAGAAAGGTGATATTGTAGACATCAAGGGAATGGGTACTGTTCAAAAAGGAATGTCCCACAAGTGTTACCATGGCAAAACTGGAAGAGTTACCCAGCATGCTGTTGGCATTGTTGTGCAAAACAAGTTAAGGGCAAGATTCTTGCCAAGAGAATTAATGTTCGTATTGAGCGTATTAAGCATTCTAAGAGCAGAGACAGCTTCCTAAAATGTGTGAAGGAAAATGACCAGAAAAAGGACGCCAAAAGGAAAGGTACCTGGGTCCAACTGAGCCTCCAGCCTGCTCCACCCAGAGAAGCCACTGTGTGAGAACCAATGGAAAGGAGCCTGAGCTTCTGGAACCTATTCCCTATGAATTCAAGGCAGGGTGAATGTTAAAAATAAACTATGGTCTATTAAAAATTTGTTATATAAATATGTAACTATGCAATTAATAAAAATATATTAATATTTTATAATGTCAATTCTAACACTTAAGATGAAGTATTGCAGAAATATGACCCCTTGTACTGGTCTAACATATTTATTTATTATGGCACATGCCCCTTTGCACTGTCATTATGTGGTTTTGTTTTTGTTTCTGTTATCAGTGTTTTTTATTAGTTTATCCTCTGTTAGTCAACTTCTTAAGATAAAGTCAGGGTCTCATACATTTGAAAACTCAGTTTTAAACCTAATGCCTATATATAGCACTCAATAAATGTTCATATCAGAACTTGTCCAGTGAGGTGCAGATAAGAGAGTTTGTGTTTTCCATACCTGTGGCCCCTCTTTCATGTCTTATCAACAATTCCCAGTTGCCATTTGTTCGGTTGTGGGACCAGCAGCAATCGTCTTGTGTCAAAAGTGCACTAGGGACCTTTCATATGGCGATATTAAACTTCATAGCATCAGCGTAAAGCAGCTGCTTACGCCTGCCTTTCATTAGTGAGAAACTGAGATTTAGATTGAACTTCATGCATAAAATCACGCACGTGCCGGACAGAGAGCAAGTAATCGTAGCCAGGTGACTGCCCACCATCATCTGTACTTTTCATTACTTAATATTTACTATAATACACGGACTGGTGGACTTCTGATTGTCTGTAATCATGGACTTAATCGAGGTGAGGCTCTGAGGAACTGGGCTGACTTGCCTCTGTCTTACAGCCAACAAGTCTGCTATCATAAGATCTTAAAACTAAGAACCAACTAAGAAATATCAGGGACTGCTGCATTTGGAAATAAAGTGAGATTAGAACAGCAGAAGTAGAACAGAAGGCATCTAAGGATAAGAAGAAGCAGTTAAAGAAAGAGTTAAAACAATCTCTGGAATATAACTTGGATCAAGAAATACAGAAAATTGGTGAGGGGCCAGTAAGTGGTGTGATGGTTGCAGGTGTTGGATTCCCATGTGGCCAACCACAGTTCAAGTCCCAGTCTGGCAATTTGCTTTCTTGCTTTCCCTTTCTCTCTCTCTAGTCAAATTAAATAATAATAATAATAATAATAATAATAATAATAATAATAATAATAAATGGAAATAAATATTTCTTTTTAAAAAAGAAAAATGGTAAATTAGAGAAAGATAACTAGATTTATAAAAACTCTTAGAAATGAGCAGACCAGCAGTTAGAGTAATGGCTATGTTGCTGGACTCCCATGTAGTCAAAAGCGGTTCTAGTCCTGGACCCAGTGGCTTAAACTCACACCGGGCACATGTGTGTACATGCCCAAGATCCCAAGAGGAGAATGGAGGAGAATGGATTGCAGCATGGCCATCCCCCTGGGGGGTGATTTCTCACTTTCTGTTTCTCTGTCTTTCTGACAAGTGCACACACCCTATAGCAAAAACCTCTCCCAAAAAATGAAATGACATTGTCTTAGAAATGACAATTAAGAAGTAAAATGAATGTGAAAATTAAAAAAAATCATTTTCAAAGAGATTTAAAAGCCTTTACATTTGAAATGGATATTCAAATTAATATGCTAAAACATAAGATTGATGATCTTACAGCAAAGCTAGGAACTGCATCTTCAAAATATGTGCATCTGGGTGCAAAAGAATTGAATTCTCCAACAGGGGTTGTCATCGATGAAACCAATATAGAAGAAATGTATAAACCTAGAGAAGAATAAACTGAAGC
Organism: Tupaia belangeri chinensis; assembly: GCF_000334495.1. Taxonomy (NCBI): domain Eukaryota; kingdom Metazoa; phylum Chordata; class Mammalia; order Scandentia; family Tupaiidae; genus Tupaia; species Tupaia belangeri. Next base: position 4,748,341 of record NW_006159608.1, on the reverse strand, counting down.
TGGAACAGAAGAAATAAATCTCAAAAGTCAAATGGGGGGAACCAGCAGTTAGCGTAATGGCTATGTCGCTGGACTCCCATGTAGGCAACCGCGGTTCGCGTCCCGGACCCACTGGCTTAAAACTCATGCCGGGCGCATGTGCGTGCGTGCCCAAAATCCCGAGAGGAGAACGGAGGAAAAAGGATTGTGGCATGGCCATCCCCCCTGGGGGGTGATTTCTCGCTTTCTGTCTCTATGTCTCTCTCTGTCTGGCAAGCGCACGCACCCTATAGTGAAAAAAACTCTCAAAAAAAAAAGTCAAATGGGAATAAATATGGTAGAACATGTTTAAGTAGAATAGTATAAATGAGAGGCTGAAGGAAGAGCAAGACAGGATATAGAAAAATTAAAGGAAGTCAATCTATTTTTAAAGGCGTGAGCAGCAGCTCAAGAAAACTTAGGAACACTTAAAAGAGGATAATTATTCTTCAATAAAAAGTCAGATGAAACTCAGAATCAAAGATCTGGAATTTGAACTTTCCAGGATAAGAGGTTCTCAAGATGAGTCTAATAAAACAGAATTGGAAAAATATGAGCAACTCTATTTAGAAGAGTCCCAAGTAAGAAAATCATTATCAAATAAACTGAGCAAGACTAATTTGTGGAGAAACAGCAGAATAGATGTTTACCCAATGGTCTAACTACAAGACCAGTCCTAGAGTCACCTCACGTTGGAAATCCTAATAGTTTAGCACATAACAAAAACCTTATTTCAAGAGAAATCTCCATGATTCCTACCTCGATCTCACGGCCTTCAAATAACGTCATAGAGAATTACTTGTTCAAGATACAGGAGTTGCCACGAAGGGTGACTACGGAACTCAGAGAAGCTGCTACTAATTGGCATCTGCATCCTGTAGCGCTTCTCCTTGAGAATCTCCTGATGAGTCAAACCAAACTCATCACAACGATATGTACAGATCTTGAAGAAAAAGTATGATCTGAAAAATAAAATCATTTTGACCGGGCTGTTTACATAACCTTTTCATTGTTTTCCATTAAATACATGACATGTAAAAATTGTTTCTAAAGACCCTTTTTTTTTTTTTTGGAGAGGTTTTTGCTATAGGGCGCTGGCGTTCGCCAGACAGAGAGAGACATAGAGACAGAAAGCGAGAAATCACCCCCCAGGGGGGATGGTCACACCGCAATCCCTTCTCCTCCATTCTCCTCTCGGGATCTTGGGCATGCACGCACACGCGCTCGGCATGAGTTTTAAGCCACCGGGTCTGGGACGCGAACCGCGGTGGACTACGTGGGAGTCCAGTGACATAGCCATTATACTAACTGCTGGTTCCCAAGACATTTTTAATTAAAAAGAAAATGAAACAAGACAAAGGAAAGCATGGGAGGACACCTAGACCAAATACAAATAGTCTTCGTGTGGCTTTTGAAAAGTGTCTGTGCTCTTATAAAGTCCAGTTCTTCTCAACCAGAGACAATTTCACTCTTCCCAAGACATTTCACAGTGTCTGTGGCCATTTTTTTCTTGTTAATACAACTGGAGTAATGCTATTGGTGTCTGGCACATAAAGAGTGCTCTTAGGCATCTTGCCATTCACAGAAGAACCCACAACATAAAAAATTATTTGGTTTAAATGTCACTTTTGGGGACCAGCAGGTGGCGGGGTGGTTAGGGTGCTGGACCCTCCCACATGGCCAAGCATAGTTCCCGGGCCTGGCAGCTTGCTTTCTCATTTTCCCTCTGTACGTGTGTGTACGTGTGTGTACGTGTGTGTGCGTGTGTGTGTGTGTGTGTGTGTGTGGGTCAAATTAAAATAAATTAATGAATAAATTTAAAAAATTAAATAATTCTTTAAAAAATGTCACTTTTGTCAAGGATGAAGATCCAATGTAGACAGACAATAATTAGCAAATACAGTTTCAGAAAGCTGAGGACTCAGGCTAAGCCCACAGCCTGGTGACTAAGAGAACCTAATCCCACATGACCCCCACTCAGGGTGCCTGTGTCCGTGTGCTCAGACCCTGCCGGACTGGAGACGTGGAGGCGAAGGGATTGTGGTGCGATTATGTCACTATGGGAGGTGCTCTCTCCTTCCTCCCTATCCGTCTTTCTGTCTCTCTGACGAGCACACGTACTCTGTGGCAATTCACACACACACACACACACACACACACACACACAAGCAGCTGCTAAAAGTAACAACAATGGCTATAAAGTACATAGAGGCGATATACTAAGAAATGTGCAGACTCCTTCTCAGAAAAATTAAAATCGCTTTTTAGAAAAAAGAAATAAATAGATATAGCTCCTTCTAGGATGGTAAAACCTAACAATGTAATCAGGCCTAAATTCCACCAATTAACCTCTGCAGTCAATGACACCCAATAAAATTACTTTCTGAAATACTGGATATGCTGGGGCAGAAGTATGTGCGGTAACAAGAAGGTTATTAGGGGAAGAGAAAGCAAAAAGTAGTTCGCAGGACTTGAGGGATTTTGTGGTGTTTTGGAAAACGTTTAAGTTTTCAGGCCAGCAGGTGGCGTGGTGGTTAAGGTACTGGACTCCCACATGCCATGGCAGTTTGAGTCTCAGAACTGATGGCTTGCTTGCTCTCTCTCTCTGTCTCTCTCTCACTCTGACCCTCTCTGGTCAAATTAAAATAAATTAGTTAATTAAGTTTAATACAATAATTCTTTTTAAAAAAAGTTTAAGTTTCTTCTTAGTGAGAAAAGATAACATTGGAAGATTGCAGCAGATTATATTATTTTTAAAAAGCTCAGTCACTTAGCTATGTAAAAAACATGGTTCATCCAGCAGTTAGCATAATGGCTATGTCCGCTGGACTCCCATGTAGTTGACCACGGTTCGAGTCTTCAACCCGGTGGCTTAAACTCACACCAGGCGTGTGTGCGTGCGTGCCCAAGAACCTGAGAGGAGAACGGAGGAGAAGGGATTGTGGTGTGGCCATCCCCCCTGGGGGGTAATTTCTCGCTTCCTGTCTCTCTGTCTCTCTCTGTCTGTCTGGCGAGTGCACGCGCCCTACAGTGAAAATCTCTCTTAAAAAAAGAAAAAAAAAAAAAAAAAAAAACATGGTTCATGTGTATATGTCATAAGAGTGATGACCAGAGCTGAAGTAAAGAAACAGGTAGGATGTTATTGTAGTGGACTCTGTAAAAGATGGTAGAAATGGAGGCCATATCTTATGTAATGACAAGGAAGGTTATGAAAATTGGTCAGTCTCAGGGTAAAGTTAAGAGCATTTGCTTCTGACGAATTATCTATAAATGTTGGGGGGGAAAGGAGTCAGAGCTGATGTTAAGTTTGTGTGTGTGTGTGTGTGTGTGTGGTAATTGTTGCTGTATGCCTACGTACCTGGAATTTTGGATTCCCAGTTCACTAAGCTGGAGGGCATTGTGTTAGGAGTACATCTGAGCGTAGGCGGAGGAGCTGGGTTTTGGGAATGCTGAGTTTTGTTTTGTTTTGTTTTTAATTTATTTATTTTTTAATTTGACCAGGGAGAGACAGAGTGAGCGAGAGTGAGAAAGAAAGCCGCCAGGTCTGGGACTCGAACCTCGGTCAGCCATGTGGGAGTCCAGTGTCCTTAACCACCACACCACCTGCCGACCCCATGGGAATGCTGAGTTTGAGATGCATATTAGACATTGAACAGATCTTATAAACCATTAGGCAGATGAGTGTCACATTAATGGGAGAAATCAGTACATGAAGTATGTATTTTTTAGTCATCAGGGTTGACATGGCCCATAAGATTATTCTATGGATAATATAATGTAAAGTACAACAAAGAAAAGAACAGCTCTGAACTAAGGTTTAGAACGTTGTAATGTTTAAAGATCTGAGAAAAGAAAAATGAAAGGGATTGAAAACGAGGAGACAGTAACATAGAGGAAAAACTCTGAAAATATAAAAAGCTTAAAGTAAAAGTAAGATATTTTATAGCTTCCAGTATGATTGATAAAACAATTTGCTAAGACTTAGATAATTTCCCAAGAGTAATAACATGTTTTAAATAAACTTGGAAAGATAAATACTACTTTAAAGAATATGACGTTACTGGACCAGCAGTTAGCGTAATGGCTATGTTGCTGGACTCCCACATAGTTGACCGCGGTTCGAGTTCCGGACCCAGTGGCTTACACTCACGCCTGGCGTGTGTGCGTGCGAGCCCAAGATCCCGAGAGGATAATGGAGGAGAAGGGATTGCGGCATGACCATCCCCCCTGGGGGGTGATGTCTCGCTTTCTGTCTCTATGTCTCTGTCTGTCTGGCGAGCGCACGCAAAAACCTCTCCAAAAACAAAAAAAAAGAATATGACGTTAAAAATTCAAGACTTAGGAAAATTTACCTAAAATGATTTTAAAATTCTGCTTTTATGTATTAGCAACATAAAAAAATGAAGCAACTATAATCCCTAAAGACAAAATGGTTGACAAAATGGTTGAACAAACTATATCAAGCTAATGATAATTTTAAAATAATTGTTTTTGAGAATATTGAGTGAACTAGATGAATTCAAATAATGTGAAGAGAGTAAATTAATATGTATATATAATATTGCATAATTTTAGAAAGTAAAAATATATGTATAAATATAAATTAAAATGACTTTAAGGTAAGTGAGAGAAATGGGATAAATATCTTTAAAAGCAACATATTTAGCAGTTACATGCATATTTAAGTTTTCATATTTATATTTTAGCATCTTATTAATTTTGATAATCTGAATAAAACTATAACTATTCTAAAGTGACCTGATATTATAAAAAAATAAAAATCACAGGAATCACAGGACCAGCAGTTAGTGTAATGGCTATGTCGTTGGACTTCCATGTAGTTGACTGCAGTTCGAGTCCCGGACCCGTCCGCTTAAACTCACATCGGGTGCGTGTACGTGCGTGCCCAAGATCCAGAGAGGAGAAAGGAGGAAAAGGGATTGTGGTGTGACCATCCCCCCTGGGGGGTGATTTCTCGCTTTCTGTCTCTCTGTCTATCTTTCTGGTGAGCTCACACACCCGATAGCCCCCAAAAAAAAAAAAAAAAGTATATAAAAATCACAGTCACAAAATATATTCTGTTTTGTTTTATGTCTGCAAAGATATCCATGTCATCATATGCAATTCTAACTATATTCTACTTAATGTCTCCTATCTGCATGATCTTTCTCTAGCTCCTGTGGTACTGTGCCCAGGACCACCATAAGCGTAAAACTTTCTGTATCTCCTATATTTTGTGAGAAAATATTTCCTTAAAGAAGTTATTGCCACACTCTGAGCAATGCCTTTCAATGAAGAACTCACCCTGCGGGAATAAATATACAATGAAAGAGTAGAAATTGATTTTCTGTGCTGGCCACCAGCACTTGACTATATCAATTACTCTAATTCTTCCACTTTTTGCTGCTCTAAAACCACTTCAGTAAGAAACAGCGCTCCTTTCTCATCTTCCCTCCCCTAAGTAATTGCTGCATCACTCGTAAGTTACAAGCACAACTGGATGTTTGTCAGGAAACAACAGGACATGCTTCCCACGCTCAAAGGAGGTAAGTGCAGACAATCACAGTACAGGCTGCAAGTTCCGGAACATACACATGTACAAGATGTTTTCTCAGAACATCAGCACCCAAACATAGTGAGGCTAGAAGCAAGGGGATAAGAAGAACGTATTACAGATACCTTAGTGGAAACAGGAAGGACTCGTAGGAATCAGGTAAAGAATGCTTACCGTGAAGAGAAGGAACATGCAGAGACAACAGCAGGTAGGAGGCTTGGTGAGGGACAGCATGCTTGCACGTATTCAGAAGGGAAGGGAACAGTGCTCAACACGGGCAAGCCAGGTGCAGTCCATGCCAGGTTCCGGCACTAAAGCTGTGCCTTTAAACCAGGGTAGTGTTATTGAGTGTTAATAACATAGATGCACTATCCAAGTTGGTATAGTCAGCATTTCTCTTTGATAAGCATGACATTTGCCATAGGGTTAATGTAGAAAGTTTCAATGATCAGTAATAGGAATTACTCTACACACAAATGCATTTAGCTAGTGTCTGTATGTGACAGGGGATGACTGACACATAGATACTAACTAAATGCATTTATATGTAGAGTAATTGCAAAGGTAAGTTTATAAAGATATGGAATAATTCAAGCAAACTTTGGACAAAGTTGGAGTCTCTGAGCACCTTTGGTATTTCATATAGTTGCATTAAAAGAATTTATTCAATATATACAATCATAGCACAGTGATTGTAAAAGTGAAGAACCATCACGTGAATAATTTCAATTTTGTCATTCCATGTGAACTTTTTTTATTTATTCTTTTTTTTTTTTTTTGTAGAGAAGTTTTTGCTATAGGGCGCATGCACTCGCCAAAGAGCCAGAGAGGAACAGAGACAGAAAGCAAGAAATCACCCGCCACAGAGGATGGCCATGCCACAATCCCTCCTTTTCCATTCTTCTCTCAGGATTTCAGGCACACACACACACACTCACCCTGTGTGAATTTTAAGATTCCAGGCCTGGGACTCGAACCATGGCCAATTACCTGGGAGTCCAGCAACATAACCATTATACCATCTGCTGATCCTTTCCATGTGAACATTTGAACTACAACCACTCCTCACTTAACAACCTGTCTGTTTAATGACAGCACAGATGTAAGACCAGGTCTCCAGCACAGGGAATCCCCTTTCTCAGGGAGAACGCTTCATTTCATTATCACATGAGACCATAAATATTATTTACCCATATGCCCTCGTCTTACCTCCTGCTCTCTAGTTCTGTAACCTCAAAATTTGAAAGCTCTCAACCAGTGAAAAAAGAAACATGAAAACCACCAGAGAAGCCAGAATGAGATTGAAATTTCTTCTAAATCTTTTTTCTCAGAGTATTTACACTTTTGCCTGGTCTAGTGTTTCTGGGACAGTCCCTACATGAAACATCATCTTTGAGTTGACTTGACTCAGAGCTCACAAGATGTGTACAAGGGTGAGTGTGTGTGTGTGTGTGTGTGTGTGTGTGTGTGTGTGTGTGTGTGTGTGTGCACGCGGGGTGCTTTTTTCTATAGGTATTTGTTATAAATAATTATTGTAGGAAATTGTTTAATTTTGCAGTTGCTTAAAGCAGTGATTAGGACAAATGATAGTCTAACCAAAAATCTTAAAAGCCTGGGAAATGTGATGTGCGTAGGAACTTTTAGAATTTTCCAGATATTTCTGGTAATATCATATGCACATCTAAGAGTTTATGCCAAGAGCTTAGTTTATGCCAAGAGCCTGAAAAATAGCTGAAAAGGCTATGAGTTCTAATTCATACCTGAGCCTGCGGCTCTGTGAAAAGAGAAAACAAGTCATAAGCAAATGTGTTAATTGCCCATCTGAGTCCTAATGTGCCCCAACATGCACACAGAGCCTTCTGGAAAATACTAGTAGGCTCAGGGTTCTGGGTATTAGAGAAAATGTCTGTATAATTATTAGTGGACTACGAATTTAGCAGAACAGAAATTTCAGTGGCCATTTAAAAGAAAGAGTACAGTCTCTGAAAAATTAGATTAGAGAAGTCACAAAACGAATATCATGAAACAGTAACAACAACACATCCAGAGGAGGGAGGACACTCCGATTGCAGAAGTCCCACATCATATTATATTAAACGTCTGGCTTTGGGACCAGTAGATGATGTAATGGTTATGTTACTGAATTCCCACATAGTTGACCATGGTTCAAGTCCCAGACCCAATGGCTTAAAACCCATACCAGGTGCATGTTTGTGCCATGGGTGTGCAGGCTCAAGACCCCAGGAGGAGAATGGAGAAGAAGGGATTGTGGTGTGGCCATTCCCTTGGGGGGGTGATTTTTCACTTTCTGTCTTTCTGTCTCTTCAGCAAGTGCATGCTCTCTATAGCAAAAATCACTCTAAAAAAGAAAAAAAAAAGGTCTAGCTTTGGCAAAAATTGTAACATATATGAAGAAGGAACAGAAAAACCCAAGGATAAAAAAATGAATAGAGTCTGTCCCTGTGGAAGTCTAGGCAATGTTTTCCCTAAACAGAAACTTATGTTAGCTCTTTTAAATGTTCTATCAGAAACATATATAACCCTGTCTGAAGAACTAGGGTAAAGTATAAGAGCAATGTTTCAATGAAGAAAGGATATCAATAAAGAGAAATTACCAAAAAAATAAAAATTTTAAAATGAGTGACTGTACCATTTATGTGATGTAAAAAAGGAAAGAATCAGTAAGTTTGAAAGTAATTCTATTGAAAGTATTCAGTTTAAAGGACAGAAAGAAAAAGAATGAAGGAAGCAGAATAGACAGAGAACCACTTATGGGATGCTGTTAAGAATATCACGTGTACACATCAAAGGGAAACTCAGAGTCCCAGAGAAGATGAGAAAAAGAAGGACATAAAGCAATATTTGAAATCTAAAGACTAAATATAATCCAAATTTGATGAAAAAATTTCAATCTACATGTCCATAACATTCAATACCATTCAAGAAAAGTATCAAGTGATCAAAACCAAGACACATCATAAAAAAACAGTCAAATCAAAGACACAGAGGAAATTTTAAAGCAACAGGAGAGTGGGCAGCCCACGGTCTGGTGATTAAGACAGCTGGATCTTGTTGGCTGGCTTGGCAATGTGAGTCCCAGACTCAGTGGCTTGAAAAACATTCCGGTTGCATGTGCATGACAGCTTCAAATCCAGAAAAGGGGTTAGTTTGACAGCTCCTCATAAGGAGAGCTTTTCCACTTTCTGTCTCTCTGCGTCCCTTTCCAGTTAATCCATGCAACTTCTGGCAAATTAAAATATAATAAATAAATGAGCAAAAGAGAAGTGATTCATCACATACAAAGAATCCAGTGGAGCCAGTAGGTGGCATGGTGGTTGAGGTGCTGGACTCCCATGTGACTGTCCTGAACCTGGAGGTTTGAAAATCATGCTGGACACGAGTGTGTGCATGCCAAAAACCCAGGAGGAGAACAGAGGAAGAGGGATTGTAGTGTGGCCATACCCTTCCCCTAAGAGGTGAGTTCTTACTTCCCCTCTCTCTCTCTTGCCAGTGAGCACATACACCCTATAACAAAAATATAAAAATAAACAAATTAATTAATTTAATTTAATTAAATATTCCTTAATATTCTTACAAATCAATAAAATTAACAACAAATTCCTTGTCAAAATATGCCATTCAGAAGGAAATAGGATGATATATTCAATGTGCTGAAAGAAAACATGGAACATGCTCAAGGATAGACCATGTATTAACCCATAAAAAAATACAGTATCAATGACATTAAGGGGCCAGCAGGTAGTATAGTGGTTAAGGTGCTGAACTCCCACGTGGTCAACTGCATTTCAAGTCCCTGATCCAGCAGCTTGGAACTCATGCCAGGTGGACATGTGGGTATGCCCAAAAATCCGAAGAGGAGAATGGAAGAGAAGAAATTGAGGAATGACTGTCCCTCCTGGGGATTGATTTACTTTCTGTCTCTGCTCCTGTCTCTCCGGTGAGTGCACATGTCCTGTAGCAAAAATCTCTCCCCAAAAAAGACTAAATTTTTTAAACATATTTTCTTACTAAAATAATACAAAATTAGAGATACATAATAAAAGGAGATAGGAAATTCTCAAATACATGGAAATGAAATAACCGTATCAATGGATCCAAGAAGAAATCACTGGAAGAATGAGAAAATACTTGGAGATAAAGGAAAGCACAACACACCAAAATGCATGGGATGCAATAAAAGCATAGCTTACATAGAAATGTGTAGTCATAAAAGCTTACATTAAAAACAGAAAAACCACCTGTATTAGTTTGCTTCAGTTACCATAAGAAAGTACTATGGAATAATTTAAACAAAAGTTTACTTTCTCCTAGTTCTGTAAAGACTAGACATTTACAATTAAGAAGTCAGTAGAGTTTCTTAGGTTGTAGATGGCTATGTCCCTGTCTAGCAAGGTGATCTTTCTCCCGAGTGTGTCTCCGTCCAAATATCCTTTCTTATAGGGACATCGGTCATATTGGTGAAGGGCCCTGTTTGTAGTGATCTTTTTACCAACCCTACATCCAAATAAAAACACATTCTGGGGCACTGGGGAAGGGTAGGATTGTGATATATGAGTTTTTGGTTCATAGCAGTACCCAAACAAATATCTTGATATTACTGCTTAAGAAATTATAAAAATAAGAATGAACTAAATTTAAAGCAAGTAGAAAGATGGAAAGGACAAATATTAGAGTGTAAATTAAATAAAATGAGTAATATAAACACAAATGGAGAATAGTAACTTAATAAAACCAAAAGCAGGGACCAGCAGTTAGCATGATGGCTATGTTGCAGGACTCCCATGTAGTTGACCATGGTTCGCGTCCCGGACCTGGTGGCTTAAAACTCACACCGGGCACGTGTGTGTGTGTGTGTGTGTGTGTGTGTGCCCAAGATCCCGAGAGGAGAATGGAGGAGAAGGGATTGCGGCATGGCCATTCCCTCTGCGGGGTGATTTCTCACTTTCTGTCTCTCTGTCTCTGTCTGTCTGTCTGGCGAGCACATGTGCCCTATAGCAAAAATCTCTCAAAAAAAAAAAAAAGATTATTGGCAAGTAGCTAGACTGAACAAGAGAAAACAGAGAAATAAAATATTACTAAAATAAGAATTGAAAGATGATGCATTACTGGAAATTACAAAAATAGAAAGGGTAATAATCTAATACTATAAACAATAGTAATGTTAACGAGTTACACAACCTAGATAAAATGCACACATACATGGACAAAACTCTACCAAAGTGGACTACAAATGAACAGAATGGCAAACTATACCTATAAAATTAAAAGATTACCAATCAAAGAACTTCTCAGAAAGGAAAGCTCCAAATACGATGGCATCACTGCCATGGAATAAAGTTTATCTTAAAAATAAAGTCTTAAAAAATAAGAAAGATAAGTTACACACTTTTGATAAGTGTGAAAATTTGGGTAGACATTTCTCTGAGACAGATATACTAATGGCTAAACAGCTTGGGAAAAGAAGACTAAGATCACTGGTCATTACAGAAATGCAAATTGGAATTGAAAATACCCTTCAGACGTCATAGAATGACTGTAGGCAAAAAGGAGAAAACGTGGAAAATGTGGAGCCTCCATTATTCCTGGAGGGCAAAAACAATTGCACAGCCCCTTTGGAAAACAGTTTGGCAGTTCCTAAAAATGTTACCCATTGAGTTACTATGTGACCCAGTAATTGCATTTGTAGATCTAGAACCAAAATGAATTAACGCATGCATCCATACGAAAACTTATATGTAAATGTTCATGTAAGTATAATTCTCAACAGCCAAGAAAGAGAAACAATCCTCATGTCTCTTTGCTGATATGGATAAGCAAAATGTGAAAAATCTGTACCATAGAATAGAATTTGCTCATAAAAGGGAACGCGAAGTATTGATAAATGCTACGGCATTGAACTACAAAAGCATGATGCTAAGGGAGAGAAGGTCCACGTGGAAGGTTACATCCTGAATGATTCCACTCATATAACCTGTTCAAAACAGGCAAATACTTAGTGATAGAAAGATTAGTGATTCCTAGGGGCTGAGAGGGAGGAATGGAGTGCAATTATAGTGGGCACAGGATTTGTTTCAAGGATGATCAAATAATCTTGAGTTCAATTATTGTAATGGTTGCACAGTTTCATGAGCATACAAACATGTTACCCTTTATAAAGGAGTTGGGCCCCCACCGCAGTGCACAGGTGGTGGCATGGTGCTGTGTGGTACTGGATACCACATGGCCAACCATGAATTTGGGTACTGAATGGACTTGAGATACACTGAGCAAACACAAACATGGAGATCCTGGCTGACCAGAGTCCTGGGGTAAAGGGATCACAACACGATGAGAACTTGGCCCTGCTTCAGGGCACCTGTATATACATATATATATATATATATATATATAAAGTTGCATATTATTATATGTGAATTAAGATAAGAAAAGAAGCCTGCCTTCCTCATGTGTGCGGGTAGTCTCAGAACGCCTGGAATACCCCTGCAACGTCTACTGTGCATGCCCCAGCTGGCTGGCATTCCTCTTGCTTCAATCATCTCCGTGCTCTCCACAGACCCTCAGGAAGAAGCAGATGATCTGCTGGAAGGACACGGCATGTGGATAGACACTAGTGAATAGTCAGTGAATTGTCTTTTTTAAAAATGGGTTATTTCAGTTGGAAACATTGAAGAATGTCCCATTGTCCAAATCATGTGGGGAGTGATGAGATGTCCCTCATTGGAGTCAACTTGGTCTCATGTTCTCCTGTGCTGCATGAACCTGGATGCTCATCACAAGCCGTTGTGGATGATTCTTCTAATAATCCCGACTGATATTTCACTAGACGATAAGGTTTTTGTTGTTCATTTTATATGCTCATAGTTTTTACTTAATTTTAACCTAAACTAAATATCACTATAACTCATATTGAAATTCAGGATAGCACATTGAAACCAAATTTAAAATTAAGGTACTTAAAATTGTTCGTGATGTTTTCTAATAAATAAGCAAAATAATTTATGTGTGTGTGATTTGTAAAGACAGCACAGTGTATGATTTAATAGTATGTGGATGTGCAATTCTGGTGAGATAGCTGCAGGGGTATTTAAGACACTTTGGCTTGCACGTACTTAACATCAGTTGAAAGTTCTGTGTGGGGGGGGGAGGGTATGTGCATGCATGCTTTTATGCTCACGATGATGACTATACTTTCAATATTATTTAGGATGCCCAGATCCATGGGCGATATACAAAGTTTATCATTTTGACTTTTGCTTGTGTAAGCTTTTGTTACATTGTGATGTGATAATAAATAAGAACTCCTCTATTTCAGTGGCTTCCAACCACAAAGGTTCATTTCTTTCCTCCATTTAGCTTTGTAGGAACTGTGGGTTGTTGTGACTCTTCTCAGAATCCCTTCTCACTCTGTAATCCACCTTTAAGAATCAGCTCTTAACACAGCAAGTGGTAGAAGGAAAAGAAAACAATATTCACTCTACATGGGGCTCTTAGAACTTCTGGTTGTATATGACCAGTTCAATTTTTTCATAACCAACCAGAAGACCCTTCATTGTGCCAGTGCCCATCCATTGCCACAAGTCATAGGGCCAATCTTGATATCCTGGGTGTGTCTACAGCTACTAGACAGAGGTGCCATAAGTCACATAACAGTACTTGAAATTTCCAGTTCTTTTACATGGTAAGAGGGAAAACAAGAAAATCGAAACAATTTGTAACACACGGGCCATTGTCTCCAACAGTCCAAAAGAATCTCTCTTACTCATTTTTCTGCCCTTGAAGATGTTGCCCTACTTTCTAATCCTCCTGTCAGCCATCTGACAGCTTCTATGGAGAACAATGTTTCCCTGATGATAGTGTCTGGTACCTTTGTTTTTCCTTAAAGCTCTTTAAAGCCCCTATTAAAAAATAATCCTAGATCCCAGCAGATGCATAATGGTTGTGTCACTGAACTCCTATGAAGTTGACCCTGGTTTGAGTCTTGGACCCGGTAGCCTAAAACTCACACTGGGCACATGTGCGTGCATGACTAAAGTCCTGAGAGGAGAATGGGGGAGAAGGGATTGCAGTGTGGCAATCCCCCCAGGAGGTGATTTCTTGTTTTCTGTCTCTCTGGCAAATGTATGCACCCTATAGCAAAAATCTCTCTCTCTAAAAAAAAAAATTATTCATATACTACCATGTTTTCATATTCATGTTCTGTTACCTCTACCTGCTTGTAAACTACCAAGACTGGGACTAGCAAGTGTTCTCTTTGTTACCTGAAAACTAAGGCAGTCCAGCAAATGGCATAGCTGTTACATCACTGGGCTCCCACATGGCTGACCATGGTTAAAATCATGGACCAGGTGGCTTGAAACTCACATCAGGCATGTATGCATGAGTGCCCAAGATCCCCAGAGGAGAATTGGAGGAAAAGGGAGTGAAGTGTGGTCATCCCCCTGAAGAGGTGATTTCTCACTTTCCCTCTCCCTGTCTCTGTCTCTCTCCCTTTCTCTCTAGTGAGTGCACGCACCCTAAGGCAAAACCTCTAAAAAAATTAATTAATTAAATTAAATTAAAATTAAAACAAAAACTGTAGGTGTTCAGTGATTATTTGAGGATAGTCAACATAAAACTGAAATCTGAAAGTCTAAAAACTTTTCAGCAATTCAATTGCAGAGTTTTCTATATTCTAATCCTGGGAATTTTGAATGTCATAATCTTAACCATAGAACGTCTAAGTGAATTCTGCACAAACACCTGTTAAAATTGTTTACTTGTGTTTAATGGTTGACACATTTGACTTCATTGTCAGAGAGCTGTCCTTTGTGGCTCATACAAGGCAATCATTATAACTCTATTTTTCATGTTTTTCAGACTGACCTGTTGGCTTTAAAATAACCTTGAGTGTAATCTTATCACAGTGCTTATTAAATAATCATTATCATCTTGATCCCAGCACATTACAGTTATCACCAAGTGGTTGGTTGTTAATTAAGCAATAATTTAAACTATAAATGTTAACTACCTACCATATGCCAGAAGAGCTCATTCGGATACAGTTAAAATAAGAACTAGTCATCTGAATTAAAGTACTTTCTGGTTGAGGTTACGAAGAGAAATAGAACACTTTTTCTCGACAGATGATGTTCTGTAAGAACTGCCTTTGCAGTAACACAATTTGGGGGATAATGAAATAGCTACAAGTGTTGGCCTTCTGTTCAGAACAACAAATCCACGAGGGAAAAGGCAAAGAGTTGATCTTCACTGGTGTAATAAAATTTAATCTTTTCTTTTAAACAGAATTTTTTATGGTATAAGATTATTGGGTCTATAGACTAAAGAGAGTTAGCTGATAATCCAATAATCTAACATTTCAGATGCTTTTGAGTGAACAGTGGACTCTGTTCTCTGAAATGATTAAATTACAATCTCAAGAGAAAACTCCACTGTTTCCATCACCCTTTTAACTATTTCTGATTGTAGAAAGAACATTGCGTAGATTCTGAGTATCACATGTCAGAAGAAAATTTAATGAAATGCTTCTTCCTACAGATGGATAATGAGGTTGGAAACACAGGATGTGAACAATGCATTAGCTCATATTTGTTGTATACAAGTTACCCCTAAACACAGAGGCTTCACATAACAATAAATGTTATTATCATAGCATCTGTGGGTCAAACATTTGGGAGGGACTTAGTTGAGTGGTTTGGTTTCAGGGTTCCTTATGAGTTTTCAGTGAAGATAGTGAATAGACTACAGTCAACTGAAGACTTGACTGGAGGGGAAAGACCTACTTTTCAGTGGCTCACGCGGATAGCAAGCTGTCCTGGCTGCTTATTGGCACTCTTAGTTACTGCTCTAGTGTGCTATGACATGGCTTTTCTCAGAGCAAGTGTTGTGAAAGAGAGTAAGGCAGTTTCTGCAGATTCTATTCCTACTACATTATCCCTAGAATCAGTTTTTGCCCAGAGTTCCTTAACCAAGGCATTATTAACACTGCGGGAAAGATTTGTTGTGAGGACCTGCATTTAAGGTTATCTCTAACCTCTACCACTGAGGTTCCAGGAGCACTTCACACGTCCTTTTCAATTGTGATGCCCAAAAAGTCTCCAGATATTGCCTGTCTTTTAGAGAGTAAATGTCACCTATGTAAGAACCCCTTGAGGACCAGCAGGTGGGCATAGTGGTTAGGGCACTGGACTCCCATGTGACTGACTGTGGTTTGAGCCCTGGACCTGGTGGCTTTCCCTCTCTGTCTCTCTCTCTAGTGAGTGCATGTGCCCTGTAGTAAATTTTAAAATAATGATAATAATAAATAAAATTAAGTGAGCAATTCTTGAAACCAAATAAAATAAAAACATTTGAAACTGTTATCATAGTCAGTATCTCAGATAACCCTGGAAGGAAATGCACTCAACAACAAACAAGTTCAGAGAAAAGAATGTCTAAAAACAACTAATATTAAAAAGATTTAAAGAGCAAGAAAATGAAAGAAAGAAAGAAAGGAAAAAAGAAAGAGAAAGAAATGAAAAGCTTCTCTAGAATCTACATAGACTCACTCTGAACCCACAATGGAAACCTGGTATGTCGCCTACAGGTATTAACTAATCACTTTCCATAGTCTGGGGAAATGAATGGTTCTAAAAATAAACAAGGGAATAGGATGTGGGCCTATTTCTAAAAAATACTGTTCCATCTCTTCTCAACCTGTTTGCCAAGATGAAGAGTAATAAAGACATTTCCCTTTTCTGTCCATTTTCTAAAGTTTTCTCATCAGTCACAAAGCACAAACTCAATAAAAAACCTAGGTAAGAAAAACATTAAAGAAAAATATTTTTTAGCAACACACATGGTATATTATTTATTTCTTCTGACACAAATTCATCACACACACACACACACATAAATATATATATATATTTTTTTTTTTTGGAAGTGATGTATATAGAACTTCAGGATTCAAAAATCATTGGAAGCTTTAAGAATCCTATATAAGGAAACTATTGTAAAATAAAGAGGAAAACCAGAATGTTAAACCCCATAATTTAACCATAACAATAATGATGGAATAGTAATAATAGTAAGCAGCTGAAGTCAGACAAGTTAAAAGATTTTAATAAACTAAATACTATGCCTTAAATGATTGCCAAATATAGTTTCTAAATGGGAGATATGATCATCTCTATTATTGTCATGGAAATATTTTACTCCATGTAATTACTATCAGTGATTTCTTTCCTCTTTCCTCACCAAACTGCTAATAAAAGTTGAATTGAATTAGAAGCAGTGAAATTAGCTTTCTGAGTTAAATATTGATGGCTATAGCCATCATTAATTTGTATTTTTGCACTGGTTTGCCTTTTCTTTAAGTTTAAATAACATTTAAAAAGAGAGAGGGAGAGAGAGACTTAGAGTTGGAAACATGTCTACTTTTAAATGACAAAGATTGATAAAAGGGGAGCTTACGATTACAATTTTATCAAAGCTGGAGGAAAGGGAATGGGGAATGATAAATCTTTTTCTCTCTGTGTCCCTGGCTAGCACTCATGCCCTACAGCAAAAATCTCTTGGAAAAAAAAAAAAAAAAAGAAAAGGAAAAGTCAAGACTCAAAAAAACTAAAAAACTAAAGTAAAGACACTTGTCTCAAGGTAACTTTTT
>NW_006159608.1:4725836-4731091 GCF_000334495.1 Tupaia belangeri chinensis | reverse complement strand
CGACCACTCACCCCCGCAGAAAAATACCTTTGAAAAAAAAAAAAAAAAAAAGCTGTGTCTCAGTGGACAACCACAAAATTTGAGCACCGATATATTACTCGACTCTCTTGGTGGCGCATGGCCAAAATCAGAAATGAAAGGAGTGACGCAATGCTGCACAGTCACCCCTAAAGAGAACACTGTCCTCTCCTCTGTGTTGCTCTAAGGTAACCACACATGCCATGTAAGAAAAAAAAACTGTAAATGCATATACATGAAAGGTAAAATTTCATAGCAAAAAATTGCTTGAAGGTGTAAGCACATGGTAAGGTTAGATAACAATGTGGAACTAAGAACTTGGTGAAATAAACTTGGTCAGATCCATAACTGCAGTGAAGTAATTTAATATACTTTCTCAGCAAATAAAAAGACCATAATATATGTTAACATGCATGTTGTGCCTAAAAATGAACTACTGTTAAAAAAGATGTATGGTCTTTCTGAAAGGAAAAAAATAGCCTTAATAGCATCCAATGAAACAAAATTGAAAGAGCAGTAAGAAATTATATCAAGCTATAACAAGAAACATCCACAATCTTCCTGGTCAGAGGAAGGTGACTATTCTCTTCAAAAATCTTGAGTCCCCCTAACCACTGTGCAATGATTAAGAGGAACAAGCTCTCACATGTTTTTTTTGAAGGCACCAGGGTAACATATGGAATTAAGAACACAATCATTACCACTATGAGCAAGGTTTTTCCCATTAAAAACCTTGCACATCACACCAGTTCATTCTAAGACTAAGGGAGCCATGGAATATTCTAAACCATGACAGTCTTGAATTGGTTGCCTGTTACTCAAATTTTAAGACTTTCAATAAAATTCAAACTGAAAATGAAACCTTGATGTGATCCTTTTGTAGAAATCTTGTGTAAAGAAAAACTTAAAAATAGAGCTTGGGGCCAGCAAGTAGAGTGGTGTTCACAGTACAGTACTCCAACATGGCTGACCACGGTTCCAAGCCCAGACCCAGTGGCCTGAAACATCTTGCCAGGGATGGCACAAAGGAGCCTCCAGTCCTGGAGTAGCATGCAGGATAAGAAAATGTGGAATGGCCAGCCCCCCCAGAGGGGAAGGGAAATGATTTCTCTTTTTCTCTCTCACTGTCTTTGTTCTCCAGAAAATGCACTAGCCTCATGGCAAAAATCCTTAAATAAAGAAAAAAAAAAAGAACTCTAGAAATCATTGGTAGTTTTGAACACACTCTTAATTGGCAGACTTGAGTATCAAGACACTGGGTGGAATCAAGGTCCACGGGGTCTCTAGGCCTCTGCCTCAAAATCCAGGCTCAGCGTCATCCTCAGTTCTGCCTTCTGAATTCCATCGCCAACACTGACACAATTGTGAAATCCAATATACTCCCTAGATTTTATTGTTCAGTCACAGATCTTTTGTCTGGAATTAGGCTCCATCATCAAAGTAACAGACAGATACAAGAATTTTACACACTTGTAAACGGATGGCATCTTTGTACTAAAAGAAAATGGAATGAACTTCTATACCAAAAAAAAAAGAATCGTTTTCTTCTTTCCATAAGAAAGGAAGGTGGAGAGCCAGCGGGAGTGTGCTGGCCGAGGTGACTGGATCCCAGTCCCTTACAGTAACGGTAGGTCTCGGCAGTAGGTTTTATCGTGGTCAAGTCTATGTGATAACAAAAGTCTTTCCACATTTTTTTCCCGAAAGGCTCACACACTTACCAAAGAAAGAGAGAAAACAGCTTCTGGGCCAGCAGGTGATATGAAAATGGCTGGATTATGGCGCTGGACTCCACGTAGTCTATCGTGGTTCAAGTCTTGAAACTGCTGGCTGCTTGAAACTCACGCCAGGCACATATGCATGTGTGCCCAAGATCCCAAGAGGAGAATGGAGGAGAAGGGATTGCGGCGTGGCCATACCCCTTTGGGGATGATTTCTCGCCTTCTGTCTCTCTGTCTCTCTTTATCTTCCCAGCAAGCGCAAGTGCCCTATAGCAAAAATCTCTCTTAAAAAAAAAAAAATGGCTAGAACTCACAAAGCTAATGGTGTGATTCAAGTCGTGGACCTGGCTGCCTGAGAAACGTAGTGGCCATGCATGCCCAAAATGCCCAAAGAAGGCCAAATGGAGAAAGACTGCAACGTGACCACTCCCCAGGAGAATGCTTTCTCACGTGGTCTCCCTCCAGCCAGAGCGTTTAGTTACCACACTTTTAAAAAGGCCTGGAAGTGCTCATTGCTAGTACCCATCCTGGAACAGGCCTGATGGCACACGCAAATGGATCCAGGCAGAAACCCGAGTTATCTCACTTAACTGAGTTCCTCAGTCTTCTAAGTCACAATTTCCAAGAACTCATCTAAAAATAGGTGTTCTTCAGTTAATTCTCCTTAATCCCCATTGTTTGGATGCTTTCCTTTTGCAGCTTCCTAAGTGACACATCGTATTATCGCAATCAGAATCTTTATCACCTTATACTTCACTCTGTTATTTTTCTCTGATTTATCATCTACTTTTCTCTTCAGTTCTATCTAGTCCACTTTGGGCCCATTTAGGAGATTTTTGTTCTGCTTATGTTTTTATTTTATTTATTTATTTATTTATTTATTTATTTTTGGAGAGGTTTTTGCTATAGGGCGCGTGCGCTCACCAGAAAGACAGAGACATAGAGACAGAAAGCGAGAAATCATCCCCCCAGGGGGGATGGTCACGCCGCAATCCCTTCTCCTCCATTCTGCTCTCGAGATCTTGGGCACGCACGCACATGCGCCTGGTGTGAGTTTAAGCCACCGGGTCTGGGATTTGAACCATGGTCAACTACATGGGAGTCCAGCGACTAGCCATTACGCTAACTGCTGGTCCCTGTTCTGCTTATTTTTAAGAGTTGATCATCTTTAGTAGTGCTGAGTAAACAGAGTAGCAGATAACACACAGGGTCTGGAGTCGCCCTGCTCTGGGTTTTAACCACAGGTACATAACTTTCTAGTAACAGATCTGTGGAATATCAGGTCATTATCAAGGATAATTTTTCTTATCCAAGTGTGATAAAACTAGCACTTGCCTCACAATTATTATAAGTGCTTGTATTAGTACAGATTCTCTAAAACAGATGCCGAAGTTGGAATAAATGATCAAAGATTCAATAAGATAAATGCCTTTTTTTTTTAAAAAAAAAAAAGCTGAAATGACTTGGAATTAAGTCTTAGACTAGCAAAGACAAGATAGAAGGAAGATTTCTTTTTTTAGAATTATTTTATTTAACTTTTTTAAGAATTATTTTATTGAACTTTATTTATTTTCTTTAATATGACCAGAGAGGGACAGAGAGAGATAGAAAGAGAGAGAACAAAACCTGGCCTCCAGTTCCAGTATTCAAACTGTGGTCAGCCTTGTGGGAGTGCAACATCCTTAACCACTATGCAATCTGCCAGTCCCTATTTAATTTTATTTATTATCATTATTATTTTTTAATATGACCAGAAAGAGAGAGAGAGTAAAAGATAAAGGAAGAGTGAGAAAGCAAGCTGTCAGGTCCAGGACTCAAACCTTGATTGGCCATATGGGAATCTAACACTTAACCACCATGCCACCTGCCAGTCCCAAAGGAAGATTCTTGGAAGCACCCTAAACCAACATGCAGCCTAAGGACAGTACAAGTCATTTTCAGGGAGTCCTGGTGTCAGTGAGCCATGAGCTGATACACATGCCTCCAGGAATGGGCTGTCGTAGTATCCCTTCCACACTCAGTCATTAGCGAGTGCATGGCCATGGGACGCAGGGCCTCTTACGATGAGCACAACAGGTATGGTCCTTGGTCAAGGAAGCTCTCTGTTATTGGAGGTCTCGAAGTTACATTTTCATGGCTGCTGTCGTGTCTTGCTGACCTAACACAGCAATTTCTACTTAGTAAATGATTAATAAATGGCTAAGATTGCTATTGCCAGATCAGTAAGATTGACACCTGACATTGACACTGGGCCTGAGGTCCCCTTTAAGTCACCAATCTACATTCCGACATGTCGTCTTGATACGTGTGTCCCACAGATGTAAATAGACCACACCACTGGAGTTAGAGGGTTATAGGTACGGGTACATTTACAAGGGCATAATGGAAGAGGTGGCATTTCCTTTAACCCTAACAAATGTGAACAGTCAGGGAGTTCTAAACAGACACAGAGATAGTATTTTGAGCAACGGCTAATATATCAATGTTGAGAAAGTGGTGAGTCAGAATATTTCGATAGTAAAGAAGCTGATGGTCACCCCCTTTTACTATATATGGGAAAAACACCTACACGAAAGGAGATTGCTGAAGTCCTTTCGGTGTCCCAAATAAAGAAAACAGCAGAGAGCACTGGAAAAAATAGACCACTCAGGAGCTCAGAGTAAGTATTTCTTACTTTGAAACCTAGTACCAAATGCTTTTCATCCATACCAAGGAGCAAATTGTACATGCTACCCATGAAGGAGTAGAAAACAGTGTGTGTAGAAAACAGTGTGTTAGGAAAGGGGCAGGTGCAGGATGGAGAAGTCAGGATTTCCATTTCAGCCACTGTCTGCCCTCCTTGCCTCGGTGACTTGGAGCACAGTCGTTGGGCCTACTTGTTCTCCATGGCCATTACCAACCAGAGAAATGCTGCAATTTTGCCCTAGGTGATCACTAACTGGTAGACACTGAAGATTTCTGATTCAAACTGTTTCATCCCTTTCACGGCTCTGGTTCTTTTTCTCCTGGGGGGAAAAAGCAACGATCACCATCCATCAAAGGTGAAAGTCATGAAACAGCTAATTGGTTTTGAATTTAGACTCATCAGGAGGTCAGGAAAAAATCTGGATCAAAGTTGACAGTTTTGAGCATGTTCTTAATTTATTGTCTTTGAGACAAAAAAAAAGATGAGATACATTTTTCAAAAGTCGAGGAAAAAATGATCTCCCAGGTATCTAATTTGCATGTTAGAAGATATCCTTGGCTATCAGGGAAAGCTTGGGTGTATAATGAAAGTGGTAGTCGGCTCTCAGATACCAGTGGAGGGAAAGGGAACGTGAATCACGGTGGCGGGGGCTGCAGAGGCCACTAGGTGGACACCAGACCCAAGCTTATTTTCGATAGTCCTTCCCTGCAGGCTCTCTGGGTATGGTTTGCCTTCTCTTCTTACTTTTCTAAGGACCTTGCAATCTCAGATTTGTTATCTGTCCTCACAAAGTTTATAGGAGAGGAGACAGACAGAGAGAACTCAGCCAATGA
>NW_006159608.1:4639847-4725805 GCF_000334495.1 Tupaia belangeri chinensis | reverse complement strand
TTTCCCTTCCTTTACCACATTCTAACTCCAGATGAAATTTCAGCCTCCTCCCTCCAAAACCTGCCTTGAACATTCAGGCCTCGGCCAGCCCTGTGGTGCAGCAGTTCACACTCTGCATGGGGAGCTGATCCCAGATGGCTGACTGGGGTTTCAATCCCAGTCCTGGCTGCTTATACAACATGCCAGGCACATGTGCACGTGAGCTCCAAATCCGGACAGGATGGAAAACTGGAAGGAAAAATATCGTAGTGTGCCCATTGCTCATTAGGGTTACTTTTTTTTTCTGGTGATAAAGATTACAAAAAAGAAAAAAAGAAGAAAATTCAGGCCTCTGGTTGAATAATATCTATATACCAATGGGTGGAGTTCCTTCTTTTTTTTTTTTTTAATTGCCAGAGGGCACATGAACTAACCAGAGAGAGACAGAGAGACACACACAGAGAGAGAGAGAGAGGAAGAAGCGTGGTCATGCCATAATCCCATCTCATTCATTCGTTTCTGTATCCTGTCAGGATACAGGACACACACGCTCACATGCATTCAGTCTGTTTTTCAGGTCCTTGAGGCCGGGGCTAGAACTTTAGTTGGCCATCTGGCATCTGGCTTCCTTAGGGAATGGCCTTAGGCTTTATTTCTTAATTAAAACAAACAAACAAAAAACACAGAGATGGGAGCAGAGCAGGATAGACTATGTGTTGGAAATTGGGGACAGTATGAATTAGAAGTTCCCTAATAATGACTCCTCAGAAGTGGGAAAGACATTTCTACGTTAATCTCAGGTCATTTTCAAACCTATTAACATGACTTTAGATGACTTAAATTAGCAATGATACTTATAGCAATGATACTGAAATCACTAACCATAAGTCCTAAGAGATGTGCTTGCTTATGTAGCTACTCTAGAATTCAAGGTTTAATGAAAACTAGCATATTAATCACAGTGTTCCAAAGAAACAGAACCAATTATGTATATACATAAGCATATTTCATATAATGTATTGGTTTACAAGATTATAAAGGATAAGAAGTTCCAAAATCTGCCATCTTCAAATTGGAGACCCAGGAAAGCAATGGTACAGATCAAGCTGGAGATCCAATGATAGAGATTTCCCAACATAAGGGAAGAAGAGCACATCTTAACAAGGCATAGAACACCCGAATTTTCCCTTCCGTGCTGAGAAAATAATCTGCTCTACTCAACCCATCCATTAAACAGTTAATCTGTTTCAGAAACACCATTGCAAACACATCTGTAAATATTTAACCAGATATCTGGGTATTCCATGATCCAGTCAACCTGACGTGAAATTAACTACCACAATAATTCCCACAAGCACTCATAATATCCATTAGTCTGTGGAGGACCCCTCCTACCAGCATCCCTAGTTCCACTTCCATTAAGTTCAATTTGACAAACGTTTCCTAGACACATTTTATGTCCCAGGCACTGAGATGGATGAGGAGGATACAATGATGAATAAGAGAGGGTTGCACTAGCTCACAGGCTAGTGGGAGAAGCAGCTGCAAATAGCTATTTCCATGCATTCTCCTAAGCTCAGAGACAAAGGTAAGTGTTGGAAACTATGAAAGCAGAGGAAAGTGAGAACTTTCTTCTTCATACATAAAAAATGTACCTGAAAGAAGGTAAGAATATTATTGTCTGTTCAACAATATCCTTGAGAAGCCAGAAGCCATAAAACTAATAAATTTTAAACTGACTTTAATTTTGAAGTTCAAGCAGTCTTGCCAGCATGATAGCCTCTAGAAATAGTAGCACGTTTCTTGTCAGTTTCAATATAGAATGCTAATTATCTCTTGAAGCCTTTTAACATAAAGAAACAAATTATATTGACTTGATTCCTTCAGAATAATACATCTTATCTACTGACTTCTTATGTTTACTAATGTACTGCACCAGAGAATTCTCCTTCTTACCAGAATGCAGGACAGTGAGGCTAGATACTGAAAGGCAAGGATACACAACTAGACACGGGACAAGATGCGAATTCTGTTAGAGTGAGAGGTTGCATTAGAATGTGAAATATCAAGAAAGTTTAGTTGACAACTTTCCTTTCTCCTTTTCTATAAAAATGCTATTTATTATTATTGCTATAGGGCACATGCACTCACCAGAGAGAGACAGTGAGAAAGCAAGCCACCAGGTCTGGTACTTGAACCATAGTTGACCATGTTTGCCGTGTGGGAGTCTAGCACCTTAACTACCATGCACCTGCTGGCCTCACTTTCCTAGTGTTCCCTCGGAAGCTTCATCAGATGATAGAGACCCAATAGGTGACTCCTGCTCTTCAGTCCTGCTAGCCAGGAAGTCAGGTTACCTTGAGTCCCTGACAGGTGACTGGCATTTATTACCCTCTCTGTCCGTGACTGGGTATGGAAAGGTAATGTGAAAAGCTACACCTGGCTATACCATGTTTATCCATACAGATTATTATTAAGAATATATTTTTAAAAAAGCATCATGCCAGGAATGAAAAGAAATGTAGAGAAATGTTAGAGAACATCTGAGGGGTTGTGAGCAAGTCAACTGAATTGAAACAAAAAAAAAGATTTAGAGATCAGCAGATGGCGTAATGGCTATGTTGCTGGACTCCCATGTAGTCGACTGCAGTTCAAATCCTGAACCCGGTGGCTTAACTCACACCAGGCATGTGAGCATGCGTGCTCAAGACCCCAAGAGGAGAATGGAGGAGAAGGGATTGTGGTGTGGCCATCCCCGCCTGGGGAGTGATTTCTCATTTTCTGTGTCTTTCTGATGAGCTCATGTGCCCTATAGCAAAAACCTCTCCAAAAACAAAAGAAGAAAAAACCTCATGTCAGGCCTATGTGTGTCCATGTTCAAGGTCCTAAGAGCAAAATGGGGGAGAATGGACTGAGATGTGGCCATCCCTCCTGAGAGGTGATTTCTCTTTTTCTATCTCTCTGACTTTGTCTCTTTAGCACATGCGCTCTCTAGCAAAAATATCTCTCTAAAAAAAAAAAAAAAGGCTTGGTGTATTTAAGACCCTGGTAAGATAAGGCACAAGATTCTTTAGAACATAGATAGAGTAGAGTACATATGGGCCCAGGGCTAGCTCTGGACTTACTTAATGCTGAATGTTGAATTTTATGCCTGTGGGGTTTTTCTTACGTGACCTGTAACTTGTGTGTATCTCAATTTCTCCCAAGCTAAGTTGGGATAATAATAATATTTATCTTAAGAAGTCTGCGAAGGATTATAGGGATATATATAAATAGTTTAAAACTGTAGTGGCATAACACAAAAATGTATAAATATTCAATAAATATTATTTGTTGCTATTGCTTTTTATTAATACTGTTTCTGTTGTTTTAGTTGATATGAAATATTCTGGAGCCAAGGAATAGATCCTTAACATAATGGCTATCTCTAAAACTTCCTCAGGGTACTTGGGACTTAAGACTAGTGATTTTTTTTCCCCAGTTCAACCATGCCTCTCTTCAATTCTCCACCGTGGAGACTGACAGATCCCAGCTCCTCTGCAGTTTGCCACTCCCTCTAATGCTTCATGTCTCTACAATAACCTTACTATTATTATTATACGTTCAGCTTGGACACAAATGGATATCAAATGAGATTCACGGCTCCAGAACTCTGATCATGACTAGCTGATTCTTTCATCTTGATGAGTAGAAGTATTTTAATACGTTATTTACAAGTTAGTATGTGCTGAGTGTCTGACATGAGTCCTTTACTCGCCGTGAGGTCCCCACAGCTGTGCCTACTTCACAGATCAGGCAACTGAGAGTCAGAGAGGTTAACTCCCTTCACAAAAAAAAATCAAATCACTTGAATAAATTAGAAGATGCTGGATTGGAAACGAATATCATTTAATATCAGAGTTCGATCTGTTTGCCCTTCCTCCTCTGCCTTCTCATCATGCCATCCATCATGTCCTAGCAGAGCCCGGTCACCCCTCTCCTGCCTCCTTGCACTGCCTCCAATGCTGTATTTGAGAGTACTTCATGACTTTTTTATTTTTTATTTTATTTATTTTTTTAGTTTTTTTACATTGGGTGTGTGGACTTGACAGAGAGAGACAGAGAGAGGGAGAAGGAAAGAGAGCACCCACTAGGGAGCATGGCCAGGCCGCAATCCCTTCTCCTCTGCTCTCCTCTCAGGGTTGTGGCGGTGCTTGGACACGTGCCAGCTGAGTTTCTTAAGCCAGTGGTTCTGGAACTTGTAGTGCATGATTGGCCAAGGGATACTCAGCCACCCTAACCTCCACATGGCTGGCTGGCCCAGAGATATCTTTCTTCATTCCTCAGGTATTTACTACCCTCAGCTCTGTCATATGCTAGTATTCAAGACCATCCTCTCCCCACCTCTCTTCCATGAATACCTGCAGCCAGTTGGCTGATCCTCCTTCACCCCTCCTCCCCAACACCTGGGTGACTGAGCGGCAACCCAGGGTGCTAATGCCTGGGAATTCTCAGAGTGATGTCTGGCCAGCAGCAGCACTGCATGGGGACGTGCTAGAAGTTCAGATGCACAGGTCTAGCCCAGAATTCTTACAGCAGAGACTCTGAAATGAGGACCTCTCAGTGATGTGGATGCACGTTCACGTTGGAGGACCACTGCACTAATCCAGGAACACGGGGACACACACACAGTAGCGTACCCCTTGTTTATGTGATGCCTCAAGGACTTTCTCTTGTTCCAATTCATGAAGTCACGTTGTGCATAAAATTTTCTATACTATGCACACATTGAGCATGTTTATCGAGTCAATGATTATAATAAGACCTTGGAAAGTTCTTGGCTATGTGGGGGTTGGAAGTTCACAGAAGAGGCAGAGGAACCCGTTTGGACAACTGAACACTGAACTATGAAGGAAATTATTAGTGAAAACTGAACTCGTGGGCTCTGAGACACAAACAATGCAACAGCTACAATCTGAAGACTCCAGAGGGTTTGTTTTTACGTTGATTTCTGATGAATGGGTTTATCCACCACCTACTATCTAAAATGAAGTCAGTTATTTTCTTTCCAAGTTTTTAAAGGAAACTACAGCTCAGTGCAGGAAATGGGGGAGAGGCCAGTTCCCGCAGGTATGAGAGAAACATAATGATTACATAAAGGATGGCCTACAGCAGCACTGATTCAGGCCGCTGCTTGTAGAACAAACTGTCTTAACGGGAGAAAAAGAGTTGAACTTGGATGAACCCAATAAAGTTTAACTCGACCTTACCCGAACTCAAATCAGGTTTGCTCGCCCAAGCGCTATAAAACCAAGCCATAGGCACACAGTGTGATGAAGGAAAGTACAGCTTTATTGCAAAGCGCAAAGCAAGGAGAGCGGGTAGCTCATGCTGGAAAGACCCGGTCTCCCCGAGATGTTCCCCACATGCGTTTTTAAGGGCAAAATTAGGGACTGAGGTCCTGGGCGTATGATCAGTTCAGTGATTAGTTCAAAAGGATGTGATCATCTTATGGGCATTCTTGATTGGTGAGGCCTTAGATGATCAAATTTCTCTTCAGGTGTCTGGAACCTCAGCCTGGAGTCTTGGAGCTCACAACCAGCAGTTTTCAGCCTACAAAACATCTTACATATTGAAATGAAAACCTTCTTTCCTTTAAATGAGGGTGTTAGAGGTCAAATGGCCCTCACTCATGGTCCATGTTGGTCACTATCATAACCAAAGTCTGAAGGCTTACTCCTTACTCTGGGCCATTACACTGTAAATGGACTTTATATTTCAGGAACCCTAGAAAATACATTAGGGGGTTCTTGCTCAGTTTCAATACTTTGAGGACATTTTCACGTGCTTGGTTGGAGAAATATTGGTTTGATTATGTGGCACTGGCCAGGTGAACCAATGGTGGCAGCATTTGTTCCATATTATCTTGGAAAGATCTAAAAATACCTAGATTCTCAAGCAAAGAAGGGATAAGGAGCCCTGAACTTGATTCCTATCCCAGCCTCCTTCCCAAAGGGCACTTCTCACCACGCTCTTTCACATGCAGTTCTCTTGCTCTCCTCCACTTAACAAACTCCTACACATCTGGCAGGAACCTTGGGGGGATTGATTCTTTTTTCACATCCCCAAAGAGAGGTTGCTTTTTCCCTGGGTTCCATTGTGCCCAGTGTTTCCCCTCAGAAGTAAAGTGATTGTCTTATCATCACAGAGAGGCCCACTTGGGAATTCAGCTCAGACCCTGAAATCCTTAGAAGGGTAAAGAGAAGCTGCGAAGAAAGAAAGCGCCGTCAAGAGTAAGCAGGACGTCCATCTAGGTGCGCAAATGGCTTCAACGTCTTGGTTCTAAAATGTGCAGAGAAACACTGGACTGGCTCTGTGGCCTTGTGGTTAAAGGAGCGCAATCCCACATGGCTGACCACACGGTTCAAATCCCCGTCTTTGTGGCTTGTGAAACGCTCCTGGCACACGTGTGTGCATGACCCGAATTTTGATAGAATGGAGAAATAGAAGAGAGAGGATTGTAGCCTGACCATGCCCCATCGAAGGGGAGCATTCTCCATCTTGCCATCTCTCGTTATTCTCTCTGGCCAGTGTACACATCCTCTAGGGGAAGAAAAAAAAAAAAACTTAAGAACAAAAAGGAAAGCAAAATATTACAGGAACTATTCCATTTTGCAATGTCTATGCTGTGTAAGTGCTCTTAACTCCCCTGCCTCAGAGAAGAGACTTTGGCTATTTCCCTCTCTGAATTGGTTTCTTTCATTGTCCCATCAGAACCCCCAAAAGAAGTAGCTCATCCCTGTTATGTCTCTTTATCCCTTCTTAATTGCCCACCCCCTTCCAAAAGGCTTTTCTTTGAGTCATCCATCATCATACTCGTCTGTCCCACTGTCAAGCCCTAATAAGTTCCTTTTACCACAGGGAGCTCATTGCTAAGACTTTAATGAGCTGCAGATTGTATTTACTTCTCTTGTAAATTGTTCATCATCTTTGCAGGAAAGGACACTTTCTTGCTGTTTCCATTATTGGAGATACTCATGCTATTAATAAATCACTTTATGTATACTTTTATTTTATTTGCACATCACATATATTCATCCTTCAATATGAATTACCAAAAGAATCAAATATTTACCAAGTTCTGACACCTTAAATTTACAATATAAATTTTCTAATCTTTACAAAGTTTTAATCATTCTCTTCCAAAGACTGTAACACATTTTTTCCCTTCAGTTCTATTTTCAAAATAACAGAGGATGGAATATGTGTGTGAACTCTGACTCTGGGGACAGGCTGACGCCTTTTACAGGAGCTGTTACTGTTCGTTAGAACCAATATCTTTCACCTCTAGTCACGATAACCATGGCTAACATTTCCTGTGAAGCAGGCATGACTCCACCTTGGGGAGTACCTCGGAGAGCAGTGGGGAATGAAGCAGGAGGACTCCATCTTGGAGGAGTGCCTCCATCATGAACTATTAAATTCCTATCACTGGAAACCTCCCCTCTCTCCAGCAGTTAGTGTAATGGCTATGTCACCGGACTCCCATGTAGTCGACCACAGTTCGCGTCCCAGACCCGGTGGCTTAAACTCACGCCGGACACATGTGCGTGCATGCCCAAGATCCCGAGAGGAGAATGGAGGAGAAGGGATTGCAGTGTGGCCATCTCCCCTGGGGTGGTGGTGGTGATTTCTTCTCACTTTCTGTCTCTCTGTCTCTCTCTGTCTGTCTGGCGAGCGCACGTGCCCTATACCAAAAACCTCTAAAAAAAAAAAAAAAAAGAGTAAATAGAGTGATTAATATTCCTATCGTCCTTAAAACCCCACTTCTCCTAATCACCTTAAGGACGATTAACCTGCTTACCTGCTTTTTCGTGCTTCTTTAAAAGTCCTTCCCCCTACCCTTTCAAACCCACTGCTCTTTGTCCTTGTAAATCATGAAATCATCTCGGGCAGGATTGTACATTTTTGGCCTATATAAGCTCCATTCTCCTTTCACTGGGGGCTGCAGGGTTTTGAGAGACATGAGTCCCCCGTATGCTGCCGACTTAATCAATAAACTCTAATAAATGTGGCTATGTCTGGCTGTCCTCTTATTTCTCGCTGAGTAGACTATAACATCCAAGTTTCCATTGTGCAAGGTGCCGTGTTAAGCACTCAACCTATCAATACCTCACCATGTTAGCTTCACGATGACCAACCAATTACCTTTCTCTTCCTAAAAACTTTCCAGCAGTGTGCCAAAGTTCTAAATGTTTGGTCATAATTATCTCTCTTGTCTGTACCCAGCACTGTATCGGGATCTTAGCTTGGTTTACTGGATCCTCATAAACATTGTGGAAAAGATGCTGTTACTACATCTCACAGATAAGGAAATTTGCCTTAAGCTTATGACATTCACTTTATCATCCACCTTGCATGAGATCCAGAGATGAACTCAAAGGAGTTTAGTTTACACAGACTGATAGAAAATAGAGACTGCCTCAACAAAGAGAATCCTGTGAATCTGTTTTTTAAAAAGCTATTTGATTTGTTTCCTTTTTTTATTTTTGGAGAGGATTTTGCTATAGGGCATGTGTACTCACCAGAAAGACAGAAAGAGACAGATAGGAAGCGAAAAATCACCCTCCCAGGGGGATAGCCACACCACAATCCCTTCTCCATTCTCCTCTCGGGATCTTGGGCATGCACACACACACGCCTGGCGTGAGCTTAAGCTCCCAGGTCTGGGACTCAAACCACAGTCAACTGCATGGGAGTCCAGTGACATAGCCATTATGCCAACTGTCGGTCCCTGTCTTATTTATTTATTAATGCAGCAAATAGCTTTCCTCCTGTAACTCCATGCTTGCTTCTCCAGGGAGGAGAAACTTCTTTGCTCACTATTTTCGTGACTACAGACTGATCAATGCTCTAGTGCTCTGACACCAGATATCCCCAAGGATGGAGCCAGAGGTCTTACTGGGCACCCCCGAATTCAGAACCTTGGTCAGCACTTGAGTCCCCACATTCACTTGCTAACTTGGCTCAGCACGGTTTGACCCCACACATGGTAGGATGTCATGAGCTGAGAGCTGAGATGGGCCCTCACAAACCCAGCCCTGTGCTCATGGGCAGCCCAGATCGCCCCTTCTCTTGCCATTTCAGCCTCTGCCCGAGAGTTTTGCTGACTTCACTTCGTACTGAACCATTACTGTCTTGTTCTTGCTGCAGACCGGTTTTTATCTCCTCTGCCTCTTCTTACTTTCCCCTTCCTTCTAAGGATGAAATTAGGTCAGTTATTTCCAGAATGGCATGGTTTTCTTTTTCTTTTTCCTTTTCTAGGTTGCTGGCAATAAAATAATAAACGTTGAAGTCCTAAACATGAGAGAGGAGGAAACGGAAGTTCCCTTTTTATATCAGGAAACTAGGCTCCCTGGAGGTCCCCACAGAGTTGCTTTTCTTTCCCTCTAAAATTGTCTCCTGGCACCCGCATAGAACAGAGCATACCTTGTCACATTTTTTTTGAACCTGTAGGTCGGTTGATTTTAAAGACTTCCGATGAATCCCTGAGGAGGCATTATCACAGGAGAAAAGAGCTGTGAAGATAGTGTGCACTTAAGTGCCTTAATTTGTACTTGGTCATATGAATCAAGAAAAAGGAGCCATGAAAGGGATGAACACAGGCCGAGGAGACACGTAAGGGATTGACTCGGCCTGGCCCGAGTCTCTGCAGACTGACTGGTTAGGCCTGCTGTCAGTCTGGGGCTTGGTTCCATTCCACTATGTGAGCTGTCAATGCGGTATGAGGTACAGGTTGAGGTTAATAGAATGTCACTAGGGACAAGAGAAGTGATGTTACACTTTGGTCTCAACCCAAAAGAGGCCCTTTCTCCCATGGGAGAGGAGCCCTCCATCTGGGCATTGGTTTCTAAGACCTCCCCAAGCTCGGGGACCTTGCCTGTTAAGTGCATCCTTTTCCCAATATCTTCACCAGCTCTCTCTCAGCTGGTTCTCTCCATTAGGGTTAAGTACTTGAGAATCCTTCCGTGTAAGGAAAAAGGCAAACAAGGCGTGGGTTTCCTGTGGTCCCATTGCTCACTCACTGTGCACCCCTGAGAGCCAATCATCCCATTTTCTCTAGAAACTTTCTCCACTGCACCCAGTCTCCCCTTCCGCCTCATCTCATCTTCTCTATCCTTTTATTAGCTTTTCTTTTTTTTTTTTTTTTCAACTTTCTGTAGGGTGCATGTGCTTGTTGGAGAGGGGGAGAGAGAGAGAAAGAAGGCAGTAAATCACTCCCAAGCGTAGATGACCACACCACAAACACCTCCCCTCCATGCACACACATACACCCAGAATATTCCCTGATCCTCCGGGTCCAGGACTCCAACTTTGCAGTTGGCCATGTGTGCTCCAGCTGTCTCAACCATCATGTCACCTGACTGCCTCTCCCTAACTATACTGTGTGATTCTTATTTTGTTACTATCTTTCATTTTTTCCTTCTTCATAATAAGGTGCATGCACCTTTATGAGTAAGAGAGAGAAAAGGGCACTCTCCACAACCTGGCTCCTCCATGAGCCCCTCCTCCTGATGGTCTTGAGAACTTGCAACACCCCACATGTCTCAGGCTCACTGGACCAGGGATTGGAACCACGATTGCCATGTAGGATCGAGCCACTTCTGAGAGCACACCACCACCAACTCACAGAGCCAGCCCAAACTGCTCGTTTCATTTGCTTTATTTGCATTGCTGAAAAGCAAAAGCAAGAACACACACACACAAACACACACACACACAAATGTCTTTCTTAATCTCCTTGTAAATTTCAGTACTACACAATTTAATTATTCTATAAATTGGGCTTTTTTCCATACTTCTTTTGTAGCACATAAGTTTAATGTTCTAATTTAGAGCAGTGGACTTATTAATCCTGATTCTCAAGAATGAGTGTATATTGGATCCCTGTTCAATCTCCTATCTACCTTGACCCATAACTGGCTAGTATCTGTACTGAAAATTTTGTTAAAATTTGAAGAATAAGACTGCTTATAAGATTTAAATAATTTTTCTGAAATACTTGAGATAAATTAGGGGAGGGTGCTTTTCAGTAAATTCAGGTAACAAAATAGATGCTGTACTAGAAATACGTAAACATCAGAAATTTCGTTACACTATAAACATATAGTGTGTGTGTGTTTATGTGTGTACTATACAGATGTGCATCTTAAAAAATATATATATATATGCATTCCTTAAAAATACATACACACCTTTCCCCCTCCCAACTTCTGGTATCCATGGCCACATCTCCACTTTATGAGAGCAAATCTTCTAACTTCCACTGATGAGTGCTTTTAGAAAAGTAGTACACACTGGAATTTAAAGCTGAGGAGTGGGGATATCAGGGAAGGAGACAGAGAAATAACTGTTACAGACTAATTTATTTCTTTGTTTTGAAATGCTAAAATGGCAACCACAAGATGGTTCCAAAGATGATGATGATGATAATGACAGGAATGACTGATTTTACAAGGTGCTATGTATTAAAGGAACTAGAAGTATGGAGTATTTCCAATATACCACACTCTACTTTCAAATATTTCTTTCTGTAGACAGGCTACAGGAGGAACCAAACTAATTCCACATTAAGCCTGGCACAATAGATTATCTTGCAAGAACTAATTATACCTTTAACGTGACTGTGGAGATCAGGCCTTGAGACCCCAGCAGACGAAGCAGATGTGCTCGAGGGAGACAGAAACTGCCCTGATGCTCAGGTCCAGCTGACCCAGCAGCAGCTGAGAACAGCAGCCCTGACGTTAACAAGTCTCCTCCGTGACCTGGTCAAGGACATGATGAACTTCTGTCTTGGGCAAAACAGCAAAAGGTCCCCCCATTACTTCCTCCTTAAAAAGCGCCTTGTCGGGTCAGTCAGTGGTGTGGTGGGTGAGGCAGCTGGGTTTCACATGGCCGAACGTGCAGTTTGAGTCCTAGACCCAGCTTGAGAACTGTTCCACATGTATGTGTGTGCCCAAACTCTCCAAGGAAGGCAGGGATGGAGGAGGAGGGGTAGAAGCACAACCGTTCTTCATGGTGGTTGTGAGATGGCTTTCTCACTTTCCCTCTCTCTCCGTCCAGCAATAGTATGTACGTCAGGGAAATTAAAAACAAACATACCGAAAAAACCCCAAACGAAACTAAACAAAAAATCTTCTTGTTAGACTGGGATGGCGGAGATGGTATTTGGACATGGCCATCTTCCCGGGTTTCTGGCTTCCTGAATAAAGCTAACTTTCCAACACTCACCAACAACCAGAGCTAACTCACCAGCACTCGTCCCTAGCATTGGCTTTCAAGGGGTGAGTCGCCGACTTGGGTGTGGTGCCAGTTTCATCCTGTCATGTTTCTAATCTCTATGAAGATTATACCTATTCTAATTCTTGGGATACCTCTACAAAGCAAAGACTGTAAGGGATTGAAAATTATACTTAGATGTATCTAAGGAACACACACACACATGTATGTGTATACATGTGTATATATATATACACATGTATACACATACTAGAAAGAAAGCTGTCCTTAGATACATCTAAGTATAATTTTCAATCCCTTACAGCCTATGCTTTGTAGAGGTATCCCAAGAATTAGAATAGGTATAATCTTCATAGAGATTAGAAACATGACAGGATGAAACTGGCACCACACCCAAGTCGGCGACTCACCCCTTGAAAGCCAATGCTAGGGACGAGTGCTGGTGAGTTAGCTCTGGTTGTTGGTGAGTGTTGGAAAGTTAGCTTTATTCAGGAAGCCAGAAACCCGGGAAGATGGCCATGTCCAAATACCATCTCCGCCATCCCAGTCTAACAAGAAGATTTTTTGTTTAGTTTCGTTTGGGGTTTTTTCGGTATGTTTGTTTTTAATTTCCCTGACGTACATACTATTGCTGGACGGAGAGAGAGGGAAAGTGAGAAAGCCATCTCACAACCACCATGAAGAACGGTTGTGCTTCTACCCCTCCTCCTCCATCCCTGCCTTCCTTGGAGAGTTTGGGCACACACATACATGTGGAACAGTTCTCAAGCTGGGTCTAGGACTCAAACTGCACGTTCGGCCATGTGAAACCCAGCTGCCTCACCCACCACACCACTGACTGACCCGACAAGGCGCTTTTTAAGGAGGAAGTAATGGGGGGACCTTTTGCTGTTTTGCCCAAGACAGAAGTTCATCATGTCCTTGACCAGGTCACGGAGGAGACTTGTTAACGTCAGGGCTGCTGTTCTCAGCTGCTGCTGGGTCAGCTGGACCTGAGCATCAGGGCAGTTTCTGTCTCCCTCGAGCACATCTGCTTCGTCTGCTGGGGTCTCAAGGCCTGATCTCCACAGTCACGTTAAAGGTATAATTAGTTCTTGCAAGATAATCTATTGTGCCAGGCTTAATGTGGAATTAGTTTGGTTCCTCCTGTAGCCTGTCTACAGAAAGAAATATTTGAAAGTAGAGTGTGGTATATTGGAAATACTCCATACTTCTAGTTCCTTTAATACATAGCACCTTGTAAAATCAGTCATTCCTGTCATTATCATCATCATCATCTTTGGAACCATCTTGTGGTTGCCATTTTAGCATTTCAAAACAAAGAAATAAATTAGTCTGTAACAGTTATTTCTCTGTCTCCTTCCCTGATATCCCCACTCCTCAGCTTTAAATTCCAGTGTGTACTACTTTTCTAAAAGCACTCATCAGTGGAAGTTAGAAGATTTGCTCTCATAAAGTGGAGATGTGGCCATGGATACCAGAAGTTGGGAGGGGGAAAGGGAGCGGAGGATAGGAAGAACTCAGCTAACAGATTAAAAAGTTACGATAGGCAAGTGGATGAGTCCTGCATACCAGAAACAGCAGAGCACGCATAACTGGTGACAGTTCAATGCATGTCTCAAAATGGCTAGAAGAAAAATTCCAAATGTGCA
Source organism: Tupaia belangeri chinensis (assembly GCF_000334495.1). NCBI lineage: Eukaryota > Metazoa > Chordata > Mammalia > Scandentia > Tupaiidae > Tupaia > Tupaia belangeri. Next base: position 4,711,895 of record NW_006159608.1, on the reverse strand, counting down.
CCACACAAAAGCAATGAAAAATGATTGAGATTGTGGATATTGTACTGTCTGATCTTTATTATTACACATTATATTTACCTAATGAACCCCCCCGTACTTCATATATACGTACAACTCTTGTATGTCAGTTAAAAAGGTGAGGAAGTAACACGAAACATGTAAAAATAAAAGTACTCATCCATTAGTTTAGTCATACTCCAACAGATTGCCTCAACCCAAGTGTTTTTTCTTAATTTTTCCCTGTGCTTATAAGCTATAGCATAGGTAAGAAAATAAACAAAGAAAGGAAAGACTGGAAGGGAAAAGGGAAGAAAGGGAAGAGAAAAGGATGGAAGGGCAGGAAAAAAGCAAAGGGAGGAAGGAAAGGGAAGGAAGAGAAAATAAGAAAATGAAAACTTCTATTTGGAAGTAGAAAATACCACTAAAGCATTACCAGTTAGAATCTTTCCGAGCCCAGATCAAGCATGAGGGTCATAAAAGACAAGGTTTGTTTATGAAGGGAAAAAAGAGCCAGCTGCTCTGTATTGCAATCCATTCGATCCCACCAGAGTACTGGCTCAGACATTTTTTAAAATGTCATTTATTCATGGCAGAGGCAGTCCTACCTCCTGAAGGTGTTACCTTGTTAAGAAACATAATACTTTTCTAATAAAATCCAGATGATTTATAGCATGTACAGAGAGGAAGCAGATTTCGGGTCAAATTGGACAACTATGCAAGTATTAGAAATGCCAGCTGCTGCACCAAGGTTCCCTCTGGAAAGGAAATTTCCCTCCTGTGAGGAGCCATCTGCATTGGCCTGGGAAATTCACGGCAAGCCACTCTCCCTGTGCTTGTGTGCTAAGGAATCTGAGCAGACTCCTTTGGTTTCCTTGCATATGGTTCATAATAATAAGATTCATGGCACATATGTTAGTACTAATTTATGTTAATAAGATTAGTTGGAAATATCAATAAAGAACCAAAACTTTGGTGTGTGCAAAACTTAACTAAGGGTCCCTTTCTTCAGTTGTCCTTCTCTGATCATGCCTTACTCACAGGTGGACCAAAGACACCTCCTGAGAGTATCTACCGTACTGTCCTTTATAACAACTGACATACTGTGTTTTTATTATTACTCTCCTTTTCCATTTTGTCTTATTTGAATGTGTATCTACAATATCTGGTTTAGTTTCTGGCATAGAGGAGATACTTAATGAATTTTTAAAGGAATGAATGAATTCACAAAGCTCTCGCACATACTTTTTTTGATTGAGTCATTTGATTAGTTCAATTATCCTGCTGAGTGAAGGCTCACAAAATTTGTTATGAATTCTTGTTATAGGTGGGGGAAACAAAGTTTAGGGACATAACCTATCAAGGTTAAAAGGCAAGATAGTAGTGGAGGAAGTTCTCCAAATTCTGTTCTCTCGAGCTGTCATCTCTTTACAGAGGAGGGATGACGAGCGATCAGGTGCCATGCCCAGGTCTCCCCAGACCTTGAAAGGTGTCAGGGACCTGGGCACTACCGTTTATTAACATTATCTATCTAAAGCAAATGTATGTGAAAATGTGTTGGGAAACGAAAACCCTAAATAAACTAATGTTTTAGCCTTTTCTAATCTTAGAGAATGTGGGAGCCAAACGGCCGTGTCCATTCACTCAGGGGAGTCATCATTTCCACTTCCGTTAAAAATACCCACCCTCCCACACGGGAGCCAAGCAACTTTTTCAAAAGTTGAATCTTTTGTCCCCAAGTTAAAACCTTTCAAAGACCTCTGGCGTGCCACATTATTAGCTTCGTAACCTGGCACCACAGGAGATTTGTTCACTTCTCCAACCCCATCAAGGCACAGGCCCTTGCTCTTTTTTTAATTTTTTTTATACATTCAATCCCATTATTTAGCTTACAAAGTGAACATTTCAATATGTGAACATTTCTCCCCAGTCCAGTTGATCAAGATATCTTCAGCAGATAACACCACACCTCCCCATCCTGCCAATGCTCTGCCTCCGTATCCCTCTTCCAAATGACCTTCTCTAGGCCCCACTCCTCCACACACACCACATCTGGCATTCACACCCATCTCTTGTGTTCCTACAACCTTAGGTCAATCAGCTTCAGTCATAGGGTACAGACACTCGGTATATATTAAGTGGGACATGCAATGTCTCTCCTTCATAGCCTGGCTTGCTTCACTCAGCAGTAAATCTTCCATATTCTTCCACTTTGTGTGAAAAGCCAGGGTTTTTTGTTCTTTATGGCTGAAGCTGAAAAGTATTCCATAGAGTATATGTGCCACGGTTTTTCAATCCATTCATCTGTACCGGGGCATTTGGGTTGGTTCCATGTCTTAGCAATCGTGAATAGTGCCACAGTAAACAACAATGTGCAGGCACTTTTCCAATGAAGAATTCTTCTGTCCTTTGCGTAAATACCAAGGAGTAGGATTGCTGGATCATATGGTAGTTCTATTTGTAGATTTTTGAGGGATCTCCAAATTGTTCTCCACAGTGGCTGGACCAATTTACATTCCCACCAGCAGTGTAAGAGTTCCCCTTTCACTACACCCCCGCCAACATTTAACATTTTTTTGTTTTTCTAATCTTAGACATTCTGACTGGGGCTAGGTGCTATCTCATTGTTGTTTTGATCTGCATTTCCCTTATGATGAGGGCTGTTGAGCATTTTTTCACATGCCTTTTGGCTATTCGTATTATCATCTTTAGAGGGTGTTTTTTTCAACTCCTTCTCCCATCTTTTAATAGGGTTGGCCATCTTTTTTCCAAACAGCTGCTTGAGTTCCATATGTATTCTGGTTATCAGTCCCTTATCTGATGCATAGTTTACAAGAATATTTTCCCATTCTAAGAGCTATTGATTCACACTAATTACTGAAAGGAATTATTTTATTTAACTTTATTTATTTATTTAAATTTTACCAGAGAGGTACAGAGTGAGAGAGAGAGAGAGGAGTCCATGTGCCATGTGGGAGTCCAGTGCCTTTAACCACCATGCCACCTGCCAGCCCCCATGAAACATTTTTATAACCATGTGAAATAGAATTAGTTCAGTGAAACTATTTCTTTTTTCATTTACAGTGCAACTCTTAAAATTGGTACCTACAGTTATATCTCTATTTCTTACTGAGGAGAGACTTTCTGACCTCCTAGAGCTGTAGACTGGTATCAAGCCGCTGTTTTAGGCTTCTAGAGTACTTCAGTCTCTTGTATTTTCCTTTTATAAAATTCATTATGCTTTTTCAATGCCTATCTCCACCAGAGACTTTAAGTTCTGTGAAGCCAGAAAATCTGTTTGCCACATTCATCGTTGTGTCCACAGAAGTTGGTAGAGTCCCTGACAGGTAGTAGACACACAATAAATATGTGTTGGACAGATAAATGACAAGGGGATATGTGAATGCAGCCTGCTGGGCTTGGATCAAGTTAGGGAAATTGACCATGGGAATATGGTGTGAAAGGATGAACATCTACAGCTTTGTCTTTTACACATCAATTTTTTTAGCGTCTTACCTTGAAGAATCACCCCATTATCTCCACTCCTGGCACTATAGGTTCAGGTAGGTGGACCCCAAAGCCTTGTCTTCAGGGTGACCAAAACAAGGGTATTTAAGATCAGTCCTGAGACTTTGACTGAAACTAATGGGAAAGTGAGCTTTTCTTCCCTGTAAAGTTGCTTAGAGGGTGGGACAGAAGCCTAGACCTACAGGAAGCCTTGCTCGGACACCTAGGGGTGATCCCACCTGACGATGAGCTTGCTTGTAGAAGAGTAGAGCTGGGAAGACAAATCAAATTCCGAAGACACTGTATGAGCATTTCTATCAGGTCAGCCTCTCGACATTTTCTTTTAATTAAATAGTCCACCTTAACCTAAATTAAATTTAACTTTAGCCAAGTAAGTTTAAATTGCGTTTTTGTAAACTTCAATGGAAATGTTTGAATTTACTTATAGAATCAAGTACAGGAGGCAATGGGTAACTCCCTTGCCTAAAGGAAGCAAGGATCTTCAGACAATCTTATGTTAGAGAGATCTGATTTCCTGCTACCCTATTTGGGATTAATATACACCTAAAGTTTACCCAAAAGTAGCAATGTAAAACAGCATACTATAACTGAGTGAAAAAAGAAAATAAAAACAGGTGTTATTAATCTTATTAAATTAAGGTATAAATTAGAATGTGGTGTTCTTTTTTGAAATGATAGCTATGTTATTATCCTTGATTTAATTATTGCACAATGCACGCATGCTTTGAAAATCCCTATTATACCTCACAAAGACGGACACTTAAATGTAATAAGAAATTATAAAATAAAGTTGAAAAAAGAATTTACCTTAATCTAAAGTAAATTAAATTAAATTTAAGCTAAGTAAGTTTAAATTGAGCTTTTGTAAACGTAAATGAAAAGTGTTTGAACTTATTTATAGAGAAAAGTACGAGAAGCAGTAGGGAATTCCTTTGCTAAGGAGAGCTGGGTCTTATGACAATCCCACATTGAAGATGTTTGGTTTTTTGCAAGCCTAGTTTGGATTAAGATACACATAAAAGTTTCTCCCAAACTAAGGCTCTTAATGTTTACAGAAAATAAAACTCAAGGCTTGCACTGACTAGATTTTGGTCCCACCAGCTCCTGATAGAAGGTCGTGAACCCTGCATGGCTGCAGCACCTGGAGCCCGTGCACCTCAGGCAAACACATACATTGTCCCACAGTCTTCCAGCCCTTGTTTCCCAGCTATTCTGTCTCGACAAGGCAGCATCGTTTTAGAGTTATGCACCTACCAGAATAGTGGGGAAAGCACCCTATGACAAACTAATTCTGCTTATATTATATACAAGTATTATTAAAATATCATGGAGAACTTTCTCAGTTGCTCTCAATTTTGTAGACTCCCCACTACTTTATCTGTGAAGGTAAGATGGTAATATTATGATATAACAGGAAATATACTCCTAGCACAGATCTAGGTACATAATAAATAATAAATTTGAGTTTAGTTAGTTAAAATTTTCCCCTGAAGGGATATTGAATCCTGAATTCTTCTGGGGAAAAAAATACATTATTTCTCTAAGGTAAGTCTAATGCCTAATGCAATCAGGACACTGAAATGTTTGCAGGGACTAAGCTTCTCAAACGCCTTCACAGTTTCATGGACTCAGTTTGCGTGTGCCATTCTTGTCCTGTCCTCTGCAGCTGAGTTCTGCATTAGTACACCATGTACAGTTAGGAGCAGCTCATCTCCAAAGCCAGCAGACAGATTTTAGCTTTCACATCTATGAAGCTTTCAGCTCCATGACCACTTTTCTTTTTTCTTTCTTCAAACTACTTCTTCTTCGTTTCAAGAACACCCTTTCATTTTCTACTCTTCTTTGAACACTTTGTTATGCTACTCTTTTTGTACTTGGTCATCAAAAGTGGGTGCTTGGGTGGTCTCCAGGCAGTAGAGAAATGATTAATGGTGAATTAGTGTTTAAGGGGTGCAGAGCTTCATTTTGGGAAAAGAGAAAAAATTAAAACATTGAAGTTAGGCAGTTGTGTAACATTGTGAACATGTGCACTTAACAAGGATTAAAATGGTAGATTTTTATGTTATACATATTTTACAACAAAAAAAGTTGGAGTTTATCCAAATTTTGTCTTGTTTTTTTTTTTTTTTTTTTTTTCTATTAAGACTTTTGCCACAGGGCATGTGTGTTCACCTGAGAGAGACAGTTAGAGAGAAAAATATCATTCACTTTCTGGGATTTGGGACATGCACACACACCTACCCAGCATGATTTTCAAGCTGCCAGACCCAGGACTTGAATCATGGTCAGCCATGTGGGAGTCCAGTACTTAGCCAGCATGCTACCTGCTGGCCCCTGTTTCAGCTTTCTTTATTTTTAATATTTACTTTCGTAGTTATTTTATCCAGTCTCAAATGTTCAACTATTATGTGGTAAGTTACCACTTACACTTGATTTTAAAATCTACTATTTAAAGTTCCAAATATTCAATAAATTAGTTCATCATTTTACCCAAGTTTTCTCTCTATTGTCCCTCAATTTCCAGGATCTTCCATTTCAGTTAATTGTTTACTTTTTCACTAAAATTAATGTATCTGAAATGAAAATCATATTGTATTGTCTCCTTGCTTAAAGTTTTGAAAGATTATCATCACCCATAGGCACCACCCTATGGTATGTGCTGATTTCTACACACCACGTCAGGCTGAGCAGGATGCTCGGTACTGTGCTTGCTTGTCTCTCAAGGGCACTGTGTTCTCGCTCGGTCAGGGACTTCTCAAAATGGTCATCATTCTCAGGCCAGGGTACTCATTGTCTGTGAATTCTTCCTTCTGAGCTCCATCCCTGCATGGCTCAGTTTATAACTCTTCCCTTAGGAGTTCTTCTACACCTAATGTATACTTCGTAATAGACCTACGCATCATCTTACAGCTGCTGTGCTCCACAAAAGAAGAGACAATATTTTATTTATTGCTTTCTCTTTTTTAATGTATTTATTTTATTTTATTTTATACATTCGATCACATTATTTAGCTTACAAAATGAATATTCCAACGGAAATATTCGCATATTGGCTTCTAATTCCAATATCCAGCCAATGAAATAATAAATGAATAATTATGTAATGTTTGTTGATGGAATGAAGTTACAACTCATACTAACTTTCCTAAAAGTCTACAAGGAGAGTCTCAAATATTTTATGCACAGAAGCTACCTTCTAATAAACCATGGGATGTAAGTAAGGATAGTCGACTGGGCAGCTTGTTTTTTAGGGGTGTACAAATCATTCTGGAACTAAGAGGACATGAGAGAATGTAAGTTCAGGAACTACTGGCAACTTCACCAAGTCAGTTTATATTATGCCTGGTCTTTTATTAACAAGGGCACTCCTAAGCTGTACCTTAAGAAACAAATGCAATTCCAATGACTAAAAGTGGAGTCTTTATATAAATTTTAGGTGAAATCCTAAGTATTAATGTATGCATACAGATCTTTGCTCATTTCACAGATATTTGCTGAGTATGTACCAGGCACTGGGCAAAGGATACAACTTTAGTTTCAGTCCATGTCCTTAACGAAACAGGAAGGAACCCATGTAGAGTCCTGGTCCCTTCTCCAGGCGTGATGGTGGACAGAGAGATAGAGTAAACCTTACCCGAGAAGGCACAATGATCAGGGACAAGGATTAGAGTCTACAAGCATCAAGGCCAACAGTGCTGGTCACTGAGGGGAAATCTAGGATGGCCAGTGTAGGAGGGAGGTGACAAGTGTCAATCACAGCCCTGAGACAACTGCAGCTGAATGGGTACAGCTTATCCCTTTAACTTGATGAGACTCACCAGAATTCTGAAGGAGCTGTTCTCTGAATGTATATGGATACGTGAATCTGGACTGTGCCGTGGTGGCCTGCAGTAGACACAGGGATACGCTGCTCAGATCTGCTTCATTAGATTCTGCACCCAGTTATGGAAAGTGTGGTCAGAAAAGTCCTCAGCTATTATTTCCTTCAGAGCCTGACTCTGGAATAGAGAACTGTCTCATCAAGATCACACTGTTTCCAAGGCTGCTTCCATCAGGAGACTGAATGAAGAGGAATGCGTATAAAGCTGACCAACGGTGAATATAAGTATAGAAGATGTCATCTGAATTACAGTCCCTTTCTAGGATGGCCTTGATAGATAGTTGCAAGGGAAATTTCTCCCAATGAAATTTGAAGTGCAATGAGCAAAGTTCTGTACACATATATTAGTACACTTGATGTTACCTATAATTCAGGTAAAGACTCCATTCCAATGTATGAACAGAGATGTGGGTGGTGTGTCTGGTTTAGTCTATTTAATATTGAAAGAGAAATTCCTAAGGTCTGATTATACATGAAGTCTGGACAGCGGTAAGAGGGCTGATGGACTAGCAGTCTCGGGGAGAGGGTGGATGGACAAGATCAAGACAGGGCACCAAGTGGGAAGATTTTTATGTTATTCCTCACCAGTGAGCATTTAACACACAAGACACTAACCAATCAAGGGGAACAAATGCCTTGGCTATTCAGCGTAAGCCAAGTTCCATCTCTGGAAACCCCAGTTCTACAGAATTGAAATTTAAATGAAGAACAAAGAAGCCATGGTGACAGAGATACATTTTGTACATGGGTCCAACAACATTGGACCTCAACAACCACATAGAGATCTAGTAAATGCCACTGCTGGAGTCCAATCTGCTGGCAAGCGTCGGACTCTGAGTTCCCATATGTCACTGTTCTTGAGGAGACCAAATAGCCACTTCATAGCAAGATGAAAGCATTTACTGTTTCTTTCTGTTTCAGAAGACACATTGATTAGACAAGAGTAGACATATAAACACATGCAGATCCTGGGTATGATTATGGGTCTGCCTTCCCTTCATGCATGGCCTCAAGAGCACTCTGTGTGGACCCATGATTCTAGAATCACTTTCCATATCATGTATTTCACCATTTTTTAATCAGCTATCTATGTAGGTTGCAATGCCTTCAATAAAAATAAGTACAGGCGACAAGAAAGGAACGCAGGTGGAAGCCAGAATGCCTCTATTTCTCTTGTCTCTGAGCAATGCACTTGGAGAACTAATGCTTTTGGCCTCCATGCCACGGGAAGTGAAGTCAGCCCCTTCTGCCACCAGGCCTCCTGTGTTCTGCTGTGCTTCGTCAGACCTCCCTGTTACCTTCAGATTCCTCAAGTTATTGCACACGCCAGGCCAAGAGGTGCTCAGATTTTAGTTCTGCAAGGGTTCTCCTAAGTTCCCTGTTCTTTTGATTTGGAGAAAGAGAAAAGCATATTTCTCATCATCCCCACAGAAGGAAGGATGGGAACTACCCTGGAAATTAGTATCTTTAAAAAATGCTTTCTCTCACCTTTTCCAAACAAACCTGAAGGGATGAGGAACAGGAATCCAGTATTGGAATGTGGGAACTCTTACTATCAGTCTTTGTTTTATACAGAAAAAACAAAAATAGAAGAGTTCGTGCTCATTTTAAATCTTGTTACATGAGAGATAACCATGTGCAACACACTACATGTGGAAGCTTTGAATACCAGGGAAAGAAATTAAAAGACAGAAAAAATTCTCTAAACTTTCCTTGCCTCTCTCTCTCTCTCCTCCACTTCTGTGTGTGTGTGTGTGTGTTATATTTAAATTTTCTAACTAATCTTCAGTGATATTTGTTCCTGCTTCTCTCTCTCCCACTCCTCTCTCTCTCTTTATGTGTACATGTACATATACATGTGTGTGTATGTATATATATTTATTTATTTAAATTTTCTAACTAATCTTCAGTGACATTTGTTCTTGCCTTTCTCTCTGTCTTCCGAGAGAGAGGCTGATTACAGGTCCTGCGACAGCTCAAAAATTCTAATGGCACAGGCACTCTGGAGCCCAACAAAACGTTGGTTTTCATTATATGCCTCAGATAATAAATCAGCTCCTATTGATTTGAGACTTGAGTGAGATCTTCTAAAAAGACTTAAATTTCTTTTCTGGGTTTTTAGATTGGACCAATTTTACTCAATTTTGAATTTCATTACAAACTGCCTTCTGCATTCAATGGGAAGCTGATTTCCCTCTCAAACCCACCAGAAAGCATCTCTCCAAATTGCAGTTGAACCTTATTTAATGGGATGTCAACAACCTCCATGATAAATATTGATCTTGTATTCAAGCATTCTAAACTAAAACATTTCCTATTTTCATGTGTTCTACTCCTGTGGAGGCGATTCATTCAAGAAGCCACTAGTCTTCACCTTTTATCAAATAACTAGCACCACTGGCCTCTACTCAGCCAGAAGGAGCTGCGTGGGTTTTCAAATCCCTTCTCCCCAAGTCAACTATTAGAACCTGAAGTCCAATAATCAAGGCGTATTAGGAATTTGTGATATCAGTAGAAGGATTGCAAAAGTTATCTCTTATACACACCTGGGAAAGATATTTCTTTTTATTGATGGAAAATTGATTTTGTCTAAGATACTAACGTCAACCCTTAAAATCATATGAAATTTAAACTGGGGAAGGAATGAGAAAATATTCCTTGTTTTTCATTATAATAGCCGATGTCTCTTCTCTTTAGCTTCTCTGAGTCTTTCTAAATTTATCTCTCAATTAACTTTCCCCCAAATTGAGTTGAATTCTGTTACAGCTGAGGCCCCAAATTTAAGAGATTCTCCATGGTTTAAATTTGCACCGTTTAGGAAACTAGCGCTGTTACATTCTGATTCCAATTTACTGATACAGACCTACTTTTTCTGACTTCTCAAGAATCAACACTTTTCTTAAGTACCTTTACAGATTTAAGATACAGAATATTCTAATTTTGCTTTACCTAATCTCAAGGGCGCCTGGTTCTCTCAAACCTTTTAATAATCGATACATACCCTAACACAGATTCCTAGACAAGGGTGTGGGAGCAGGTCTGGGAGGTGTCCTGTGAACACAGGAGTGCAGGAGTGAGTGGACAAAGTGAGCAGGGGTGGGGGAAGTGCGTCGTAAACCTAGTCCCTGTGATGACACGTGAAGCCCGGTGTTCCTGAAGATGCTTATGAAACCCTTTACAAGGAGCTGCAGCACTTTTTCTCTGAAGGTTGGAAGCAGGACACCTATCCATTCCCCGACTCTCATTTCCAGAGAGTGAGAGGAATTTGTGGGAGATACTTATGTCTAGCTTTACAAACTAAGCAGTCTTCACTGGCTTTAAAGAAGAGAAATCTCCACAGCAGAAAAGCAGAGTCTTCACTGTAGGCATGGGGCTGGTAATGCAGTCGAACGCGCAGCATTCTGCACTGAAACTGAAGGTGGGGATGAGATTCGTACCATAAAGAGAACTGGCTGGTCTCCAAACAGCACCACGAGGGAGCCTCAGAACCGTTCCTGACGGCTTTCCCCTTGTCCCTGACTTCAGCTGCAGTTTCTGACTTCCTTTAAGGGATCCAGGTGGTTCCGTTTCTGTTAAAGGCCCTATAAATGATCTACCAAAGATACCAGTCTTAGGACTTCCAGACCTCGGTGGCTTCGCGGTTAGCCACTCTTCGAGTGTTCAAGGGGAGAGACCTTCCATCCCGCCACAAGGCCTTAATTCTAAGCGAATGCTTACTCCATGGCTACCAAGCAGCCCATTCACTTTCACAAGTGCTCCGTATCTTCTTTCCGCACAATTCACCTTTTCACCTCCACTGTTGACCATCCATGTCTGTTTTGCTTATCAGAATACAGCTTATGGGTCAAAGCCCACTTGGCAGTTGGGTCATCTATGAAGTGTTCTCTGAGGACCCAATGTAAAATTATCCCTCCTTTCTATTAATCTGGATGATAATAACTAAGAGAATAATCAATTTCTCATGAAGCCCAAATGAAATATCTTGGGCTTTCAAATTCAAAAACAATGGAGAGATCGCCCCATCCAAGCATGTCAGGGGTTCTGAGTAGAATCACTTACACTTTCCCTATATTATATTGATTTTCAGTTTCTATTTCCTTTGAATTAATTTTGCTTGTGGATCACCTTGCAGATGGTGTCTCTATTCAGGGTCCTATCAAAACAAACTTCTCTTGAGTTCAGTCTCAACTATAGCAACACAAGCCTATACGTCTATGTGGACCACCTATTTGCATGAAAGAATTCCCAGGCTTCCACTGCATCAGTGGAATCTTAAAATTTTATTGATTATTTATTGATTCACATTTCTTCCATGTCAATGAGTATCATTAAATCTATCATGAAACGGCTGGTGGCATGAAAATTAAGGTGTTTGGGCCCCACATGGCCAACTGTGTGATTCAAGTCCTAGACCTGGGACTTGAAAATTACACAGGGTGTATATGCATGCATGCCCAAAATCCCAAGAGGAGAATGGGAGAAAAGAGACTGTGGCATGGGCATCTCCCCTGGTGGTAGGTGGGGGGTGATTTCTTACTCTCTCTTTCTCTCTCTGTCCCCCTCTTTCTGTCTGTCTCTGATGAGTGTACTTGTCCTATAGCAAAAAAAAAAAAAAAAAAAAAAAACTAATGAAAAAAAAGAAAATCTTCCATTGCTCTATTCTATCATGCTCCTGCCCACCTCAATCTTTTTTTAATGTTTACATTTTTAATGTTTTAAAACACATTTTTTAACTGTTAAAATGGGTGTATTCTTCCAAGGGTAATTTCACTATCATTTTTAAAATCTTTTAAATGTACATTTAAGTGCTGTGCATTCTTACAATGCACAGCATGGTTTTCCCAGCATTGATACAATGCGTATTAGTCAAGGCAAAGATACAACCACACACATTATCAGCAAGAGGTAACATTTCATTTTTGTGTCGTAAAATGCTTTGCTTGTCTTTTCTGTGATTCCCCTCCTTCCCGCCCTTTATTAACCCCCCCATCACTCACGACTCATCCCCTTCTACACTGTCTCTGGCATCTACAGTTGCCCTCTCTGCTGTTATCCCTGTCAATCTTTCAGTATCTTTTTATTTTTGAGAGAGAGAGATTTTTGCTATAGGGCACATACACTTGCCAGAGAGAGAAAAAAAGAGAGAGAGGGAGAGAGATGAAGAGACAGAAAGAAAAAAATCACCTTCCATGAGGATGGTCACCCTGCAATTCCTTCACCTCCATTCTCCTCTCAGGATTTTGGGCATGCACATGCACCCACCTGGTGTGGAGTTTCAAGTCACCAAATCCAGTACTCTTAACTGTGGTTGACTACATTGGAGTTCGACAACTTAACCATTACGCCGTCTGCTGGTCTCCAGTCTTTCAGTTTCTGCTATAGGGTTCATATACACAGTATATGTTAATCTGAGACATACCTGTGTCTCTTTCACAGTCTGGCTTTCTTCATTTAACATTAAATATTCCACATTTGTCCACTTTGTATCAAATGTCAGGCTCTCATTGTTTTTTTGTTTGTTTGTTTGTTTGTTTTTGTTTTGTTTTGTTTTTGTTTTTGTTTTATGCCTGGGTAGCAATTCCATAGAGTACATATGCCACATTTTTTCAATCCACTTATCTGTTCTTGGACATTTTGGTTGATTTTATGTCTTAGCAATCGTGAATAATGCTGCAATAAACATGGATGTGCAAGTATTTTTCCAACTGAGTGTTTTCCTGTCCTTTCAGTAGATTCCTAACAGTAAAATTTCTGTTGCATGGTAGTTTTGTTTGTAGTTTTTTGAGGAATCTCCATACTGTTCTCCACAGTGACAGTACTAATTTACATTCACATGAATAGTGTAGGAGCGGTCCCTTTTCACCTAGACTCACCAGCACTTATCATCCTGTATTTTATTACTTAGCCATTCAGACTGGAGTTAAGTGGTATCTCATTGTGGTTTTGATTTACATTTCCCTTATGATAAGAAATGCTGAGGATTTTTTCCAGGTACTTTTCAGCCATTCACGTATCATCCTTAGAGAGTTGTCTGTTCTGTTCATTTGCCCACCATTTAATTGGATTGATTATTCTTGGGGGGGTAAGCTGTTTGAGTTCTTTATAAATTCTGGTTCTCAGTCCTTTCTCTGAGATGTAGGTTACAAATATATTCTCCCATACCGAGAGCTGTCTCTTCACTCTAATTATGGTTCCTTTTGTGGTGCAGAAGCTTTTTAGCCTGATGTAATCCCACTTATCTATTTTTCAGGATTATTGCCTATGTTTTCAGGTTCTTATTTAAGGTGTCATTGCCTGCTCCAATATCTCTAAGAGATTACCCTGTCTTCCACCAGTAGTTTTATGTTTAGATTTTTTGATTCATTTTGAGTTGATTTTTGTTAATGATGAGAGATAGGAATTCAGTTTCACTTTTCTGAAAGTGGATATCTAGTTTTTCAAGTACCATTTGCTGAAATAATTTTCTTCTCTGAACATAGTTGTTTTGAGTTTTTTGGTTAAAAATAAGTTGGGTGTATGCTTTGTTTTCGTTTTCTGGTTTTTGTTCCCCCCCCCCCCCCGGGATCTCTATTCTTTTCCACTGGTCTACTGCCTGATTTTGTACCAGTATCATGCTGTTTTGATTATGATAGCTTTGTAATATATTTTGAGGTCAGGAAGTGAGATGCCTCCTACTTCAATCTTTTTGCACAGTATTTCTTTAGCTATATGGGACGAATTCTGATCCTGGACAAGTTTTATGATTTTTTTTTCTATTTCTGTGAGAAATATCCCTAGTAATTTTGTTGGAATTGCACTGGATTCGTGAACTAATTTGGACAGGCTTGATGTTTTTTGACTATATTAATTTTTAATTCGGGAACATAGGTTATCTTTCTCCTTTTTGTGTCATTTTAAATTCATTTTTCAAGTTTTTAGTAGTTTTTCTTGTAGAGGTCTTTCAGTTTTATTCATAGGTCTTTGTAAATGGGATTGCTTTCTTCAGTTTTATCTCATTCTGTTTATTGTTGGAGTGCAAAGATGCTATAGATTTTTGTATTTTCCTTTTTAAAAAAGAATTATTTTATTTAACTTTATTTTATTTATTTATTCATTCATTAATTTTATTTTGACCACAGAGGGGCAGAGTTAGAGAGAAACAGAAAGAGAGAGAGGGGAAAAGTGAGAAAGCAAGCTGCCAGATCCAGGATGCGAACCATGGTCGGTCATGTGGGAGTCCAGTGCCCTTAACCACCACACCACCTGCCAGTCCCTATGTTCATTTTTTTATCATGCCATTTTACTGTATTCATTTATCACTTTCAGTGGGTTTTTTTTAAATTGTGAATTCTTTTGGATTTTCTATGTATATAATATTATCATCTACAAATAGAGAGAACTTCACTTCTTCTTTTCCTAGTTGAATGCCTTTTTTATTTTTTTCTCTTGTCTGATTGCATTGGCTAGGACTTCCATTACTATATTGAAAAGGAATGGAGAAAGTAGACAACTTTGTCTTGTTTTATACCAATTTTGCTGAGATTCTTAATCATGAGGAATGTTGTATTTTATCAAATGCTTGTTCTGCATCAATTGATATGATCATATGGATTTTATATTTCCTTTTCTTAATGTGATACAGTACATTGAATTTTTGCATATATCAAACCACCCTTGCATCTTTGGAATAAAGCCTACCTGGTCATGGTGTATATTTTTAATGTGTTATGGAATTGATTTAGTATCTTACTGAGAAATTTTGCATACATGTCCATCAGAGATATTAGTCTGTAGTTTTTCGTTGTTGGTAGGCCCTTGCCTGTTTTAGGGATCAGGGTGATAGTGACTTCATAGAATGAATTTGAGAGGGTTCTTTTCCTTTTGGACCTTAGCAATGGTTTGAGGAGAATTGGGCTTAGCTCCTCATTGAAAGTTTAGAAGAATTCTGAAGTGAAGTTATCAAAACCTGGGTTTTTTTCTTTTGTGGGAGACTATTACTGATTCAATCTCCTCATTTGTTATTGGTTTATTCAGGCATTCTACTTCTTCCTGGTTCGATCTTGGTAAATAATGTGGTTCCAGAAATTTGTTCATCTCATCTAGATTTTATTTTTTCAATGGTATATAATCTCTCATATATTCTCTTATGATCTTTTGTACTTCTGTTTTGTCTGTTGTATTATTGCCTGTTTTATTGGTTATTTTCTTTATCTTGTTTATCTGATCTTCTTTATTAGTCTAGCTAATAGTGTGTCAATTTTGTTTATCTTCTCAGGACCAGCAGTTGGTGTAATGGCTATGTCTCTGGACTTCCTTGTAGCCGACCATGGTTCAAGTCCCAGACCCAGTGGCTTAAACTCACGCCGGACACGTGTGCGTGCATGCGTGCCCCACTTTCCGTTTCTCTGTCTCTCTGTGTCTTTCTGGTGAGCACAAGAGCCCTATAGAAAAAATTTCTCAAAAAAAGGTGTTTTTTATTTATCTTCTCAAAAAAGCAACTTTTGGGTTTATTTGATTTCTGTACAGTTCTTTTATTCTCTATTTTATTTATTTTTGCTCCAATATTTATTTTTTTCTCCTGGTATTTTTTAGAAGTTGCTGTTGCTTTTCTAGTTCCCTGAGATGTGTCGTTAGGTTGTTTATATGCCACCTTTCTGCTTTTTTCCTTGTGGGCACTAATTGCTATGAACTTCTCTCTTATGATGGCTTTTGTTGTGTTCCATACAATATGAGAACTCATGTTTCATTGTTGTTGGCTTCAATGAATCTTTTGATATCAGTTTCAGTTTCTTCAGTGGCTGTGAATTTATTCAGGGGTAGGTAGTTTGGTTTTCATGTCTTCGTGTACATTCAAAGGTTCTTTGGGTAGTTAAGTTTGATTCTATTGTGGTTAGAAAAGACGTTGGATATAGTTTATATACCTTTGAATTTGAAAAGGCTTGTTTTATGGCCTATTATGAGGTTAACCTTCAAAATATTTCATGTAGGAGTGAGAAAAATGTTTATTTTTGTGTTTGTTGGGTAAAAGGTTCTATAGATTTCAGTCAAGTCCTTTTATTTATGGTATCATTAGATCTAGTATGTCTCTCTCTCTCTCTTTTTGTCTAGATGATCTGTCCAGAGGAGACAGTGAGGTATTAAGATCCCCAAAGATGATTGTGTTTTAGTCTATCTCCCTTTTAAGATCTAGCAGTCTCTCTCATGTATTTGGATGCTCTGGTATTGGGCATGTAAATATTTAAAAGTGTTATATCTGCTTGGTGAACTAGCCATTTTAGTACTATGTGGTGTCCTCTTTAGTCTCTCATTACTGCTTTTATCTTAAAGTCCATTTTGTCTGGTATCAATAGCATGACTCTAATCTTTTTGGGTTTTCGTTTACATGAAATATATTTCTCCAGCCCTTTACTTTCAGTTGATGTTTGCCTAATAAGATAGCCTTTATAAGTAACTTGACCTTACTCTCTTGCCATTTTTAGAATCTTGTCTTTGTCTTAGATTTTTACCAACCTGGCTGTGATGTGCCAAGGGGAATAACTTTTTATGTTGATTCTATTTGGAGTGTTTTAATTTCCTGGGTTTGAATTTCTCTGTTTCTCTAGATTTGGAAAGTTTTCAGATAGTATTTCTTGGAAGATGTTTTCTATATCTTTATCAGCTTCTTCACCATCTGGAATACCCATTATATGGATATTTGGGTGTTTTATGGTGTCTAGAATTTTCCATATATTATCTATATTTTGGGGGGTTATTTTTTAAATTCTTTTTGGTGGTTTGGTCTATGTTGAGGACTCTGTCTTCAAGGTCAGAAATTCTTTCTTTTGCATGGTCAAATATGCTATTAATGCTTTCAAAGGAGATTTTGATTTCTTGTATTATAGTCTTCATTTCCAGAAGTTCTGTTTGATTCTTTTTGAAATTATTTTTCAAATAATTTTATCATTTCCTGAAGTTGGCTGTCTGTTTTGTCTTTCAGCTCATTGAGTTTTGTTACAATAAATATTCAGAATTCTTCTCTGACATTTTTTGAATTCTTTGATCTTGTTTGCTGTTGGTGAAAGGTTATTGTGTTCCCTTGGGGGAGAGTTATTTCCTTGTTTCCTTGGGTTTATTCTGTCTCTGCTCTGTTTTTGGTCATCTGATAAAGTATTCACTTCTTCCTATTTATTGGCGTATATGCTGTAGTGTCCTGTTAGAGGGCTGTGTCTTCCCAAACAGAACAGATAAAGTTTCTATAGGGTAGCTCAGTTGGTTGACTCCCTTCTCATCCTTTCAGCTCCTAATGACCTGGGAATGAGTAAAGAGAGATGATTTGGTGAAGAGGCAGTACACTATATGGGCTGGAGGGCCTTAGATTTCAAAGGCAAACCTGGGATGAGGGGGATTGTGCTGTTCCCATGTATGAGAGGCAGACTAACACCAGAACCCACATCTTCTGGCAAGTGGGGCTCAGGAAGCAGATGGGACAGCATGGCTAGAAGGTCCCCAGTTCCAATAGCAAACCTAGAGGAGTTGGGATGCATCATGAGAGGCGTGCTGACCCTGGAACCCAAGTCTCAGGTGGGTGGGTTCAGGAAGCCGGCAGTGGCGTCACAGCTGGAGGCTCCCAAGTTCCAAAAGGAAACCTGTGGGGGAGGCTGAGTTGCACTCACGACCACCTCAATCTTCAATCCTTGTTAGTTTCACACATCAAATTTGTTTCTTCTTCACTTTGCTCTCTCAACCCTCCAACTTCAACACTCATCTAACCATCAATATATAAGCCTAATAGGGACAATTGTTTCTCTCAAAGGAATGATGGCACAACTTGCAAAATAAAAAGTATTTTGCCTTTAGAAGTGTAGATATTGTGGCAGCTGAATTTGAAGTGGGTGGGCCCCACATGGCTGAATGAGTGGTTATAATCTTGAACCGAGTGGGTTGAAAAACACACTGGGCACTTGTGCATGCATGTCTAAAATCAAGCAGGGAGTTAGAAAGACAGGAGCAGGAATTGCTGCATGATTGTCCCATATGAAGGGTGCTTTCTTAGTCTTCCTCCTTCTCTCTCCCCTTCTCTCTGGCCAGTGCACATGTCTCTGACAAATTAAAAAAATAAAAAAGTGTAGAAATCAATAGGAGACAAACATTAATTTGTTATTGGGGGAGTGTTATATGAGGGGCAGCCTATGGGCCAGTTAGGAGCATGGCAATGACACAATGGGATCACATGGGAAGGTCCCAGGTTCACATCCTAAGGTCTCCCTCTATACATATGCAGTGTCTCTGATCTGGTTTTGCTGAGACTGGGAATGAATCTCAGTGTGAAAACCCTGTCGGAGAGTCTCTCTCTCTCTCTCTCTCTCTCTCTCTCTCTCTCTCTCTCTCTCTCTCAAAAAAATAAATAAATTTTTTTAGGAGAGTGAGGAGAGCCTAGCTGAAATATGCAAGGGTTTAGGCCTTATATATTTTACACACACACACACACACACACACACACACACACACACGTACATACGTGCATACACCAATATGTATGTGTGTATGTATATATATATATAATATACATATGCAATTTTATTGCCAGAGGGTGCCTGTGCTCCCTAGAAAGAGAGAAAGAAAGCACTTCCATTGGGGCGTGGTCATGGTGCAGTCCCCTGCTGCCATGTCTCCATCCTGCTGGAATTTTAGGCACACACACATGTGCTGGGAACGTCTTTCAAATCTCCAAAATTTGAACTATAGCCGCTGTACAGGAAACAGCTTTCGATGGGTGCATAGCAATTAACTGCTACACTATGGGCCACACCAAGACACGGATTTCTAGCTCCCAGGCACATTGAGGCACTAATAAAATAATTATCATTTTCTTTTTTATCAATTTTTTTTTTAATTTTTGGAGAGGTTTTTGCTATAGGGCACATGTGCTCACCAGAAAGACAGAGAAAGACAGAGAAACAGAAAGCGAGAAATCACCCCCCAGGGGGGATGGCCACACTACAATCCCTTCTCCATTCTCCTCTTGGGATCTTGGGCACACATGCACGTACGCCCAGCGTGACTTTAGGCCACCAGGTCTGGGACTCAAACTGTGGTCGACTACATGGGGGTCCAGTGACATAGGCATTACACCAACTGCTGGTCCCAATAACTGTTGTTTTCTTAAAGTATCATGTTATGAATTAATAATGGGAAAGACAATTATTGTTGTGGTCAGAGATGTTCAAATTTCTTGCTGAGTCTCTTGTTCCTCTGTAGCTATGAACTCACGACTATTCAGCATCATCACTTAACTATGAGAAATCACTATTATGGAAAGTAGAGGTGTTCAAAGTCCTCACTTGTGATGCAGTAATTTCTTCATGCCCTTGGTAATCAAAGAACAGAAACTGTGAGAAGAATCTGATAGTCAAGGGTAACTGATGTCCATAGTAAATCCTAGCTAATGGCAAGTGACCTACTGGACACTGCTAAAGCTAATCCCTCTGATACTTTTCTTTCTTCATAACCAGGCTTGCCCAATTTCATTCTGATTGATACATTATTTTGTAATATGTTTATTAATATCTTCAGGAATATTACTCTGAACTCCGGTTGCCCCAGGAACCATCTTCCACCCAGGTAACTTTGCAGGTCTATGCCCTCCACTTTACATGTTACCCTACAGCTTAACTTCTCTCTGATCCAAGTTCTTAGAGCATCTGCATACGTTGGCTCAAGCACACTGCTGATAATACACAATTTCTAGCTTTAAGCTTTAAAACTGTCTTAAATAAACATAATGCACAAGTTACATTTTAATATGTCTCATTTCATCATCTATAGGTCTATATCTTGCCCTATTCAATTGACATTGACCTCATTATAGGTAGCTGTATATGTCTCCAATATTTTTCTCTTAAATTATGAAGTCATAAAAGTAGAGCAAAATCCAGGGTCAGTTCAGTAAGAGACTTAAGGGAAATTTAAGTTCACAGTACAAAAAAGATGAAACGGAATAGCCATTTTGTAGATCATATGTAAAAGGAAAAAAAAAAAAACTCATGAATACTGTTAATAAGAACTTGGGCCATTAGGTTTAAATTTGCAGAATTGCAGGGACAATTTTTCTGAAAAAGAATAATATTGATCTTGCTCCATGACCATATGAATTCAGTGAAAAAGAGTATGGAATAAGGACAACATCCACCGGGCACTCCGAAGGAAGGAGAAACACATTTGAAGGCAGTGATGAGTGTCTGTTATCATTTCGTGAGTATGTAACATTAGTAAAAGAAGCAAAGGTGATAAAAATCAGTTGGCAAAAGCTTTAGGGGAGACACTCCTGAGTTTAAGGTGCACCTCTTCCGTTTGCTCCTGAGAGGCATTGGGGCACTTCTGTTTCCCCATACGAAGGACGATAAAACCTACCTGTTGAGAGCTGCTGTAAGGTAACTCAATTGCTCACATCGTCTGAGCGATGGCGATGTTCCAGACATTGTCTGGAGATTCTGCTTGCATTCTCTCATGCAATCCTTTCAACACTACCGAGGTAGGTGTTGCTTATCAAGGAGAAAAACAAGCACAGAAAGGTCACCGGGGTTACACAGGGGTGCATGTTGAAGCCGCAATGTGCACATAGTGGTCTCATCTTAATGGCTCCCTGCTCTTAACCAGGTGGTTACGCTGCCCCTTACATGACCCAGCGTTACCTTAGAGGTTGCCTTAAACGAAATAATGCACAAAAGGTTTTTACACAAGAGTTTATCTACCATGTGATAGCATTTTATTATCAAGTTTGCAATTATTAAATACGATCGAAAATTGTGGGAATGTCAGCCACCTTAACTCTGGTCTTCTCTCTGGCACTGACTGGATGTATGGCTCTGAATAAATCACTTCCCATCTTTGGGATTCATTTTTCTTACATGTAAAGTGAAGCATTTTCTGTGCTGTTGCCTGAATTTGCTTTTTGCTCCAACAGCCTATGATTCCTATGCAAATGTAATGGCTATTTATTAAATAGCTTAGAGGCTCCACTGAACACACTTCAAACATTTTAAACTTTGTTTCCTGAGTGCCTGGTTTTACCAAGTATTTTAGAGATGATGCCAGGTTCTAGGAGAATTAATAAGGTTAGCAATTTTATTTGCATTATTTGTTTCATGCAAGAACTGAAAAGGAAAAAATTTTAAAAGGTACTAGAAATCCAGTCTTTGCTTTCCAGAAGGAGGCTCAGAGCCAGAGAGATTTCATTGCCTGACCAGAGTGATCTTAGATGTCCCTTGAAATAAATCGATCTAGGGTCTTAACATATGTAATTTCAATTTCAGTAATGGTAGGTATGAAGCATTAGTTGCAGTTGCAAAAAAAAAAAAAGGCTGACATTTATTACAGGCTCAGACATGGAGAAAAATGATTCTTCACATGAGTACATTTGCCTAAAGCAATGATAGTCTCAGAGGGAAATCATAAACAGAAAGAAAATGCTACTTGACTATTCCCGAATCTTGAGAAAACTAAAGAGGCTAAAGAAAAATAATTAGCATTCAGGAGCATTTGCTTCTCTATTTTCTTAACTCACTGTAATGGATTCTGTTGGTGCTTTGCCCATCCCTTGGTGCTTACCATCCTGTGTATGCTAATGGCCTCCTGCCGTAAGCACCCGTTCCTCCGCCTGGGCTTTCTCTGACTGAGCATGGGGCAGACCAGAGTTCCAGGTAGTGGATGCTCATGCAATTGGTCCTCAGGTATGCCTCATGGCAGCAAGTGGATAACCTCAGTGTCCTCTACTGTCAACGTTGAGGTCTGTGCATCACAGTCACTACAAGTCCTGAGCAAGGCTCAGTCCAATGCCCATGCTGACCACAGGCTGATGGTTTTGAGAACATACCAGCCAGGTCTCCAGCTGCACATAAGTAACCGACTGATAGCCCCAGCTGCTTTGCTTTTACACTTTGCTTTTTCACTTCTTTTTCACTGAGGCCATACTTGCCATGGCTTCTCCTGGCCAATGACTGGGAGAGGCAAGATGCCAAGGCAGATGTAGCAGTCCTCTGGTGGCTTACTATGGCCTAAGCACTGTAGGCCTCACCAATTTGCCTTTAGCACCCAACTTCTTTCCTTCCCTTTCTATTTTCTTGACTAAGACTCGGACCTCCAATGCAATCTGACTACTCTCCCAGCTTCTCCTGGTTGCTGAGCATTTCCTCTTGCACAGGTATTTCCAGCTAATACAATAAAATCTTTATACATGTAAACCTGTCTGGATATTTGCTTCTCAGAGGACCAGGAGTCACACAGTTTTCTTTCTCCACTCTGATTTCCTTGCTCCATGTCAGTGTTTCCTTGGGTCACCCACAATGCTACTTATACTCAAATCTTTGTCCCATACTCTGCTACTAAGAGAACCCAACTTAATACGATCGTTTTTTCCTTTAATCCATACTAACCTGTAACCTCTGCATTCCCACACGTACATCCACACATGAACACACTCAAAATGGAGTACTTCAATGTAAATTGAATGTGCAGGGAATGTTAAATAACATATATAAAAGGTCTTCAAATAGTTTATGAAAACTACATGTAGTGAAAAACATGCATCGATTTTAATTTTTTTTTTTTTGCAACAAAATAAACTCATACTTTAATTCCACTCTCCCACAGATTATTTTGAAGTCCTCTCACATATGGAAGCTTTAGAGGTTTGGGTAAAGAGTTGAAATCATATTATATCCATGTTGATTAATATTTAATTCACCTCTTGAATGTTTTATCTATCAAGCAGAGCCATCCAGCCATGTCTCCAACATTACTGTTTGAAACTGCTTAACACAAGCTTTTCCTAGTTCATAGAGGTCGTAAGTAAGGTCTAGATGGCATTGGTGTTCACTGCACATATAAGCAAGACTCACCCTAAGCCCAGTTCCTGCAGCAACTGTAAATCACATGAACAGTTTCCATCACAAAAGACACAGATAACAGTAGCAACCGGTGAGCCTTTCTCTTTTGATAATGTTGTAACAAATCCCAGGGGTAGTTATCATGGAAGAAGATTCTTGGAATCTTCTTGGAAGAAGATTCTTCTTTGATCCAGGTCCACATGGACTGAGAAAATTGACAGGACAAAATTGCAAAGTAAAGGCAGGACAAGAGGTTTATTATGTTTTTTAAAAAATATCCATATGAGACCATGTTGAAATTTCATCTTCCTTTGGTAATGCTGGCCTTATCTGGACAACACGTTTGCATGAGTTACTGCTTATCTGATGGAGCTGTATCCTCCCTATGGGTGACTAGTCACTTAACAGCCTAGAGGCCATTAAGACTACTCTGGGAGTTTTGACACTGGTCACATAACATGGCTCTTGGCCTGCCAGTGGCCCAGACCTCCTCTGGAGGAATTTGGGCATGCCACCTCTACTAGTTAGTTCTTCCGTCCTGGTCATAGCCTCCCTTCCCATAGTTTTACTCCAACCAGAACTGGAGCAGTACATTTTAATTCAAGTAGGCAAAGTCTTTTGGCATTTCTCTCTCATTGAACCAAATATCACAGGCTGCCATATTAGTCATTTGTATCAAACAGCTAGGCTGTTGCGGCACATGACCAAGCTTGGAAGTAGGATGGAACTAATACTCCATGGAGCAACTTCAAACCCAGCAGAGACTGGAGCCACTGAATCAATCAACCTTCTTCTGTCCCCCAGGTGGGCAAGGGTGAGAAGGTTCTACATGACTCAGAAGTGTCCAAGCAGGATTTTAGCTTGAGAGTCACACCACTGACAATTCCAGTAACACACTCTAGGGTATTTTTTCCTTTCTTCCCTGTTTAATTTCTCCTGTTTCCTTATTTTATTCCTTGGAATCACTTCTTGAAATAAACTATATAAGGCAGGTCCCTGTTTTGAGTCTGCTTTTTGAGATCACCTGATTAACGTATATCAAACTTATGGGAGAAACAATAAAGATAGAATCTTTAAAATCCTGGAGAAAGGGATTTGGCCAAAAAGAGACTGGCTTCGGTAGAGTCTATTTCAGAAACTTAATATACAGTACAGTAAGAATTTTGACTGGGGCCAGCAGACGGCATAGCAGTTACATCATTGGGCTCCCATATGGAGTCCTGGACCGGTAGCTTGAAAATCATGCTGGGCACATGCACATGCATGTCTAAGATTCCAGGAGGAGAATCAAGGGGAAGGGATTGCAGCATGGCCATCCCCCAGGGGTGTAATTTCTCACTTTCCCTGTCTCAGTCTCTGTCTTCCCCTCTGTCTGGCAGATGCTCACACCCTAAGGTGTATACTCCATAAGAGCACAAAGCAGAAAAAACAATCAAGATAAAAAAATAAAACTACAAGACAACTTATGGTTTAATTCAAGTCCCAATGCCATTTATTTGTTATTGTCTCATAGAGACAGACATCAAAATCATATTCAAACACTTTAATAGTTCCTCTGAAAAGCTTTGCACATAATAGTTCTTTATCAGTTATTCACGATATTGGGCGGTGAGATGATTTCAAACTTGGAAAGATGCCAGGGCCTTAGACAAGTAACCTGAGGTTGGAGCAGCACTACTGGGAATCCAGGCTGCCAGGCAGGACCCACACAGAAGCCTGCTAGAACAGACCGCCTTCGCCAGGCCGGCGAAACTTTGTTACAGTGGGTGAAGTGTTCTCCCAAGACAAACCAGATCACAGACCTACGGCAACACAGACAGTCATAGGGCCCTTGAGCCGTCCGGGAAAAGACGCTAAGACACAAACTGCAGTGTCCACGACGTTTTGAGGCTGGGTGATACAGGACAGGCCAGAGAAGTGGACGTGCTGCAGCTGAGTGAGGCTGGGGAGGCAGGGCTTCCACGGCTCTGAGTGAGAGCTGCACTCTGTGGCGTAAGACACAGCTGCGTCAGGAAGTGTTACCTGTGCTGTAAACCCACTCAGGGACTTAGGCCGTGGTGCTCAGTCTGGGTGGATTTGACCTCCCACCCCAGCAGACTTTGATAATGTTTGAAGACTTTTTGGGTTGCCACAGGTGAACTGGGTTGACTCCATGGGCCACCGTGGAGTAAAGAACAGAGATGCCGCTAAGCATCCTACAGTATCCCAGAGCCCTCATAACAAAGAGTTCCTCTCCCCCCACTGTCCGTGATGCCAAGGCTGAGAAATCCTGGAAGGAAGGTGATGTTTACTACCTTCTCAGAGATTCCCAGGAACAAAATAAAAGGAAGACATTTGGCACATAGAGTCACGAGAAAGTTCCAGTGATTATGCATCTGCCATGCGTCGCGTTGTGCACCTGACCTCCCCTCAATGCACAAGTGAGACTGGGTTTTGTAATATCACTTGATAGAAAAGGAAATACAGCCTTATGAAGAGAAATACCTGCCTGCTACACGCCTCAGTTAGCCAGCACTTACAGCCGGGCTCCTTAGACTTGTTCCATGGAAGCTTATAAAATATAGTTTTGTCTTTAGACCCTAATGTTCAGAGTCCCCGTCTCTTCCTAACTATCTGGGAAGTGTTTCTGCATAACCGTGTACACAGTTCAAATTCTTCCTTCTCCACAAAGATTTCACCTCTTGTTGGACATAATCTCCATCCTCCCACTCCCATGATACCTTGCTGGCATTTCTGAGGTTATATTCTGCCTGCATTATTGTTAGTTTCCTCCCCAAAATTATGAATCTAAAGTCCAGGTTTCATATACTCCCTTACTACCTACTGCAGTATCTGCCACATAGGAGGAAGCCAAAAAAGCTTGCTTCACTGAAATTATTCCAGCCCGGGGGCCAAGACACTAGCAGCTGCCACTGTCTCAGAGAACGGTGAGGTGGCGAGTTGTATGAACAGGGTCGGTGCTTAGCAGGCATATTTACGTTAGAGTGAGTAGTCTATTTTGAACTTACCAGATTTTTCTACAGTATTGACTTTTTTTTCTAAATATTTTAAAATTTATATCTGAAGATCAACAGTCATTCAAGTTGAAGCCCTTCCCACGCACACAGTTACGGGCTGTGCTCGCAAAATGTTCAGGAACATTAAAAATCCCTGACATGAAAAATGTGTCGCATCACAAGGCTCTGAGATGGTCCAAGTAAATAAACTGAGCTCTGCACTTCCCCACGCGGGAGGAGGCCAGCGGTGGCCACGGGATCCCACAGCCAAAGCGCGCGTCCAGCAGGTGCAGGGAGTCATAACAATAGTGGGAGACGCCTGCCATCTACAGGCCGGAATGTGTATTGCCCTGCAGGTGCCTTTAGACGCTGAATCCAAAGCGGTGTTCAGTCTTGGGTAATAATACTCAGTGACGTGATTTCAAAAAGACAGTCTTATGCTAAATTATTATTCGGTGTGAGCATGTAAGCCAAAAATTAAAACTTACTAACTAGTCATTCTTCCCATATCTCCATTCTCTGTAAAATATTCATTTAACAAAATAAAAAGTAACAAGTTTTGGGTGTCTTTCACCGTTTTCATCACGGTGTTTTGCCTTTTTGTACTTGCAATTATCCCCACATGGTCTGTCTTTCTCAGGAGCAGGTTACCTCTTGCCCAGCACAATGTTGGCCACTTCACAGATATTCCACACAAAGTTGAGGCATAAATGACAATGACTGGGTGAACAAATGAGTGAGCCAACACATGAATAAATTTCTGAGTCATCTTGTTTCAAATTACTTGTATTTGTGAATAAAAACTAATGTAAACGTGCATCTGCACATACACACATTTACGTATAGATGTGTGTACGTGCATAGCCGCGTGTGTGGACATGTCCCCGGGGCTTGAATTAAACCATGTGTGGGTTTAGTCAGTTGGTTGGTAACTTCTGTAATAAATCAAGCTGTAAGCATTTTTTATTAAATCCTTAAATCCATGTAAATTCAGCTTTAGGGTCCCAGCGATGTCATTTTATCAGACAAAATGTTCTGAAAGATTCATTGTATTTATAAAGTAAACATGGCACTGTGGCCATGGTTATTACTTCTCATTTATTTTGTCCTTTCTGAGACTGGCCATCTAGTCCCATTCAGACAAAATGAAAGCCAAGGAAAATTGTTTAGATAAGATCATTTCAAAAAGAACAAAAGGAAGGCAGAAATGTAAAATTAGTATTATTTTTCCTAAGGGACATAGTTTCTCCTCCCAATTCTTCCTCTAAAACACAAACTTGAGGAAACCTGTTGGAGTTTTACACATCCTTTTTAAAAAGAAGGGCCTGACATCTGCTGTGCACCAGGCACTGTGCGTTGGGCACTTTGGCATTCCCGTGAATTATTGCATTCAATCTTCTGAACAGACTGTGCCCTGAGAGATACCTACACGTGCCCGTATTAATGGGCCATGAAGCGCTCCTTAGAGAGGTTCTCTCTGCAAGGTCTCATTTCAGGATGGAGGATGGTCCACTGGACCCAGCTCACACTGGCTTGAGCGAGCTCACTCTGCGTTTTGTGATACCACGTTGGTAGTGTGTAATCAGCCGCAGTGAGGTTATTTACATGAGAACCAGGAGTTGCTACAAAGCAGATCCCATGCCTGCTTCAAGAGCTGGTTTTGGGGAACCAGCAGTTAGCGTAATGGCTATGTCGCTGGACTCCCATGTAGTCGACCGTGGTTTGCATCCCAGACCCGGTGGCTTAAAACTCACG
Organism: Tupaia belangeri chinensis; assembly: GCF_000334495.1. Lineage (NCBI taxonomy): Eukaryota > Metazoa > Chordata > Mammalia > Scandentia > Tupaiidae > Tupaia > Tupaia belangeri. Next base: position 4,683,897 of record NW_006159608.1, on the reverse strand, counting down.
CCGGGCACATGTGTGTGCGTGCCCAAGATCCTGAGAGGAGAATGGAGGAGAAGGGATTGCGGCGTGGCCATCCCCCCTGGGGGGTGATTTCTCGCTTTCTGTCTCTATGTCTCTCTCTGTCTGTCTGGCGAGCGCATGCGCCCTATAGCAAAAAACTCTCCAAAAAAAAAAAAAAAAAGAAAGAAAGAGAGAAAAGGGCTGGTTGTTAAGCAAGCAATGTCAAGATACTTGACTCTGAAATACATTTTGTTGTTGTTGCTGTTTTAACATAGACCACAATACCTGAAAGATAAGAGATTGATTGGCATTTAAGATTTATATAGAAATTTACAATTTAAAAACTACTTTTACGTACATATAGATACAATAAAATGAAGTCATGGTCCCTTTTGGCATTCTTCCTCCCTTCGTTCTTTGCTCTGTCTCTCCTTTTCTCTTCGCGGTTGCTCTCACACTCTGAGGGCCTACGTACTAAGTGCTTGATGTACACGGTGTTTATAACTGGGGAAAACAAGACCTGGCTTAGGTAAGGGATTCAGGCAAAGCTGAGAAGCAGCCGAGTGTAGGAGCCAGAACTGTGTTGGTTCTGAAACACCCCCCTCCCTCTCTCCCCAGTGCCCCTCACTTCCCCTACAGTCTCCATTCTCCTTTTCCTGTGGAGACACCACTTGGAAGCTGTCTACATTCCCACTATGTTTTGAATTCTTTTATGTCCTGTGTCTTTATCTTTAGTTTCTCACCCCTTGGCTTAAATAAGGTTGTCCAGATCTAGAATTCGTTTCTGTAAAATTACACATGAATGCACATTTTAGAGTGAGGTTTGGTGGGTTTCATCAACCTCACGTTTTTTTCTTTAAATCAAGAGTGCTTTATGAACTTCAATGGTCCAAGATCCCACTTGACGCCTGTCCTCACACCTTCTACTTCTCAGAAGCCTGCCCTTAGGGCCAGCATCAGGAAGGGGTAGTTACATGTCTATGACCTCTAACAGCAAACTTGACTTTCAGGGGGATTTCCAGCCTCAGGGGCCAGTCCCTTCTTCCTTATAATTCACAAGTAACCCACAGAGGACGCCCTTCCGTGGTACTTCTGCTTTAGACACAGGGAAGTAATCCCGAACTCACACTGACTAGAGAAGACCTTATGGTTATCGGTGTTCATCCCTGCTCCCCAAAGAGCAGCTTAGTGAAGCAAAGCTGGTACCCCAGACCAGTCACTCTGCTCCCCTCTAGTCTAACCATTCATCACACTGAAAAAGAGACCTAAGAGTTGGGTGAAGAGTCTCCTTCGGTGGGATTATAACCAAGGAACTAACATCACCTGGAAAATGTCAGCAACGCCGGTGACTCAGTTTTTGTACAGAATCACAGTACAGAAAACAAACAACAAAAGCCATGTTTAATATGCTGAACAAAGGCATTCCAGCTCCCCCTTGCTTCTCTCAGCAAGTTAGCCACATCTCCAAATCCCCTCTCACTTCCCCAGGTCCTGCAGCCACTCTTAGCCTTGCAAACAACCTCACCCAGAAAGGCTTCCCTCTGTCGTCTTCCAAATCCAAACAGTAATACGCCTGGCTTATGTTATAGTTACTTTCCATTTTGCCCTGTATTCATATTAGCTACAAGGAAATAGCAATGAGTAGGAGTGGGGGTGGTGGTGGTGGTGGTGGTGGTATCTGACCGAACAAGGACGGAATCGTCTCATCTCCCAGTGCCCTCTAGTCTGTAACTTTCTCCTTCTCAAGCCTGTGGGACCTTAAGAGCCGAGGAAGCAGAGACTCAGCACTCCTACTAGATGGTGGAAGAGTGAGATGCAGAGAGGTAAATTCTCCCTCCGGTGGGGAGTGGGAACAGCCGGAGCCCCTCCCATGCCAATTAACCCTGCTCTCATCTGGCTGGTATTAGAAAGGGAGAAGCCCTACAGGGTGCCAATCCCAGGTCCTGGACTCTGTTAAAAGATTCCTCTTCCTTGTTATTGCCATTTTCTCCTCCTCACCCCCTCCTCCTTCTCTTCCTCCTTTTCCTCTCCTTCCTCATCTCTCCCTCCTACTGGAGTCTGCTCTGCATCCAGTTGTAAAAATTGGGATGTTTCTTTTTTTCTTTTTTTTTTTTTTTTGGTTTATTTTTGAAACCTACTGCAATCATCGCTCTGAGACCCTATTTTCCAGAAATGGTTTTACAAAGTGACTCTTAGAGGCAATTTTCTAGGCAACAGATATTTTCAGTCGCTGCCGTGAGCCCTGGATGCCAGGCTCAGAGGTGAAGCCCTGGAGAAAGTGCCCACGCCAGCTGCTGTGGCCCTGACTCTGTGAACACCCACAGGTACCAAGCTCGTCGGCAGAGGAGATTGCCACAGGAGGAGGCAGTGACAGCTTGGTTTCACCCAGCCCCTCTAGTTATGAGCAATTTTGCTAGACTCTTGTCATTTTCTGGCAGATTTCACGAAATTTTGCTGAATTTGCAAACAAAGGCAAAAGACAAACAATGGTCTAAGCTGCTTTGAGATTGCCTCATTAAACTGCTGCCTGCCGGAAGCTTTCTGCTTAGAGCAGGGAACACATCTGAGCTCCCATGATGTCCCCGACTAACACTCCACTCACTGCTTAGGGACACGAACGCTGTCCGTGTGCAACTAACAATAAATAAATAATGAAATAAGCAAGGAAAGGAAAAAGGAAGAACAGAACATTGTTCCCACAAAGTCTGGTGCCCCCGTCTTCAGGAAAACTGCATTTCAGTTCTGTTGCTTCCATACCAGCCAAGCCGCAATGAGCTGTTTCTCTGCACTTTTCCAGACTCAGTTTACCTTCATGAAACACAGACACCTGTCCCTTTCATGTTGATGTTTCCACAGAACATCGCAGGTGTCTTCTGTGACAGGCTCGCCTAAATCATTTTTTCATGTCAGAAGTACACATTCAGGAGGTTGTGCAACACCGGCCCGCAGGTGGTGTGGTGGCGATGTGATGGCACTGCACTCCCACAGGGCCAACTGCAGTTCTGGTCTCGGACCGACTGGTGTGTTTTCTCATTTCCCCTCGCTCGCTCACCCTGTCTTCCTCTGGTGAGTACATGTACCCTGTAGCAAACTTAAATAATAATAATAGTAATAATAATAAACAAAATTAAATAAATACTTGTTAAGAAGTTTTTGTCTTAGGGCATGTGTGCTTGCTGGAGAGAGAGACACACACAGAGACAGTGAGAGAGAAAGTGAGAAATCACACACACACACACACACACACACACACACACACCCGCGGGGGGATGGCCATGCTGCAATCCCTTCTCCATTCTCCTCCTGGGAACTTGGGCATGGACACACACACAACCAGTGTGATTTTCAAGCCATTGGGTCCAGGACTTGAACCACTATAGACCATGTGGGAGTCCAGCAAAATAACTACTACACCATCTGCTGGTCCCAAAATAAATTATTTTTTAAAAAAGAATAGTGCAGCCCCAATCACACATGAAGTAACATTAGTGTATTTTCCATTTGTGATAAACTCAAGTATTAATTTATTAACCTCAATTTTCGTTAAGTGCAAGACACATTTCTAGGCATATAGGGATCGATTTGAAGCTGAGATTGGAATCCTATCTGCATAAAGACAGCTGAAGAGAAGGGAGCTCACATCTGCAACGAGACTGCCGGGTGCACGGCACACACAGGACTCGCCTGGCTTAAGTCTCATAGCCGCCTTCTAAGAGAGGCATCTTTTGGCCATTTCATGGGAGTGCCAATTAGCTGAAGTGTCAAAGGGTCAGCATTTTACAAATTCACTCAGCTCAGAAGTAGAGTTAAGATCCAAAAAAGTCTGGCTAGTCTATAGTACAGATTGGGTTTATTTCTTTGTTTTGCTTGCCTTTAGTATCACTTGGAACTCGGTAAGTTGACATCAGAAATCCACATCATAACCAACAGAGAAGAACAAGGCCAATTAGGAAGAGAGCCATACTGAGATGTGGGCGAGAATTCCAGAAGAACACGCTTCATCAGACACACGGTGAGGCTCTTGGGTGACTCTCTTGCTCTCCCTGGCTCGGTCTCCTCATGTATAAACGTGAGCGTTCTGGACTATTATAAGGGATTAATTTCTATTGTAAATAACAGATGCTCTCATTTAAGATCATCTCAGTCCATTCAGTTACCCCAAGAGAAAGAGTTATGAGCAACTCACCCATTTGAAGAGTCTACTCGGCACAAGCAATACCCAGATACACATCCCTCTAAACTGAGACGTGGGGAGCTTTTATAGGAATCTCTTCTGTGACACAAACGTTTATGTGACTGAGACATGAAAGTGGTATTGAAATAATTTATTTAGACAGCGAGCTATCCCAGCATGCAGAGATGTAGGTTCCTGGCCTTCCAGCTTTAGAATTCCAGGGAATTCAACCTCCTGGGGAAGAGGACCACTTTGGACACTCCCCTCCAAAGGTGGAGCCTTGGCTCGAGCAGTCTTCATTTGAGCCCACGTGGCTTTATCCACTGCCTCTTCTGCCGGAGGCCTGGACTTCCAAGGCTGAGGGCGTTGTGGCCGAAGCCCGGACTCAGCCCCTGTCTTCCCCGCCCTCCCTGGGATTGTGCTCTCCCTGCAGGTTACCTTTGACCTTCAGCATGCCCCTGTCTTAGAGGCACAGTGTGAAGTGGGTTTCTCCTCTACAGTACACTTCCTGTATGGATTCTGCCACGTTATACATTGATCTTCCCCACAGAGGCCATGAAATGAAAGAAAAGCCCTCCCCTTCCAGAGGCCTCCTCCCCTAAGGAGAGGTGTCCACCACCTCACACCCCCTCACAGATCAGAGAAGTGGACCGCCTTTCCCCAACGCAGGCAACACACCGTCCCCATTTAAGCAGAGAGGCCAGTTCTACCATCCTTTCCACACGCACGCTCTGGCCCAGAACAAAGCCACCTCAATCCGTGACCTGATTTCATCTTGAACCCGAGTATGGGGACTCAGTGGAGACTGGCCAGGCCCAGCAGAGCTGAGCCATCAGGATGCCCACGGACGGGATGGTGCTGCCCTGCAGCCGTCCCAGGTCATCGGAAGTAGATGTGCTTTTCTGTGTGACACGTGAGCCTGTAGTTTGTCCCAGACTGGATCCTCCTACCGTGTCCTCTCGGGCGAGGTCTTCTCTGGCTTGCCGGTCAGCTGTTCCTCCTGCTGCCGCTGCTGCACATTCTACCTGTACCCACGGAAACTGTAAGAGGAGGTGGCCCGATCTAGTTCTCTGAGGCTGTTTTATGAAACAACTCACGCCACTGGTGTGGCAGGCCCTGGTATCTCTCTCACTTTGAAGAGCCAGCCGCGCTCCAGCCATGTTCTCCCCTTGCTGCAGCTTCTCCTACATCACGTCTTTGGTCCCAGTTACCTTCTCCTAGGGGCCCAAACTCACCAGTCTCGAGGTGCATCATCTCTGTGTTCCGCACCCACCCCGCTGCTGACCCCAGTCAGAAGAAGTCAGGTTCTCTGACAGCGGGAGAAACCGCTCCAGTGCTGTTGCTGCCAAGCACGTGCTCGCAGCTGGGAAGCGCGTCCCTCATTAATGTTTCCATCGCCCCCTCGCTGCCTGCCTGAGGCAAGTGCACTGTTCGCTAATCAGGTATGACCCCAGCGCCTCAACCTGTGACCCCAGCTGAGTCAGCCCCAAAGCGTGGACCAGCTTTGTGGCCACCAATGCATTCTCATGAAATGTAATTTAATGTTTGGGTTAATGCAAAATAAAACTGCTCACTGCAATGAGCTGTCATTTTCAGAGTAAATCAATTTATCCGGGTGGAGAAAGCAGCCCTTATCAATGGCCCGCCTCTTCTCTAAAGTGGCTGCAAACACCCCTTGATCTCTGTGATGAGCAGAGTCTCGGTGGTGAACAATAATCTGCTGCAAAATTGGTTTGTGAGAAATGTGGATCTGGTCATGGAAATCTGGCCATGAGCGTGAGCACGAGGAACAAGATCCGACTCAGAGGACAAATGTCAGTCCCACCCCAAAGCCCACCTCAACCCACTCTGGCCTTTTTGAATACTCACTATGCTAAATGCCTCTTGGGAAAACCACTGTGTTTTCAGACCAGCAGAAGGCATGGAGGTTAAAGTGGCTGGATCTCACATGGCCAACTGTGTGGTCAAGTCCTAAGTCCAGTGGCTTGAAAATCATGTTGGGTGTGTGTCTGTGCGCCCCAAATCCTGAGAGTAGGAGGCGAAGGAATTGCGGCATGGCCATCCCCTGGGGAGTGATTTCTTATTACCTACCCTGTCTCTGTCTCTCTCCAACAAGCACATGCACTTTATAGTAAGCAAACAAAATCATATTTTCAAACATATACAGTGCTATATATCTAGTGTATATTTATAGAAAAATACCTAGAAGAAAATGTTTTAGAATACAGAGGATCAAAGTTATATTTGCTGTGAAAGCTATGGATAGACATCGAAGTCTCTCAAAACCATGCCACAGTCTTGAACATCCTGCTCTTGAAAATAATAATTTGTCCCTGTGATCCTGCGTAGTCAATGGGGAATCCAAGGTGAGAATTTCTTTTGGAACAAAGTGTGTAATGGAACAGAATGATGGAGTCGCAGCCCACGGCCTTCGCTCTCAGAGCAAATGAACTTGAAGACTCAGCCCCAGACAGCCTAATGACTATCCTCAGTAAACATTGCTCCAGAGCGGATTCTTGCATTCCACTCTTTGTAGTCATTCCGTGGAACATTGGGTCTGTGTCTATTTCATTACTGATTATTCAGAGACTGTCATGGTTGTTATGACTGAGATGAACGAGCAGTGATTGTTTTCTCAAAAAAAAAAGGAAAAGAAAATCTGTAATAACCTTTTCAATTCATTCTTTTTAAAAATTTATATTTCAGGGCAATAGTAAAAAACAGGTTATATAGTAAGACCTAAGCAGCAAACCTTATGTAATGATATATCTCAACCTTAAGTCAAGAGATGAAGAATTAAGTTCAAAAAAAAAAAAGAATTAAGTTCTTAAACAAAAAATAGAACCTTTCTCATGCCGGGCGCGTGTGCGTGCGTGCCCAAGATCCCGAGAGGAGAATGGAGGAGAAGGGATTGCGGCGTGGCCATCCCCCCTGGGGGGTGATTTCTCGCTTTCTGTCTCTCTCTGTCTGCTGTCTGTCTGGCGAACGCACGCGCCTTATAGCGAAAACCTCTCAAAAAGAAAAAAAAAAAAGAACCTTTTTCCTGAGAGACATTATTTTATTTATTTATTTAATAATTAACACAGTTTATTTCTGAAAACAAATATGAATGATTAAACCATAGAAAGGTAACCATTCTTTCCCAGAGTGCTCAGACACAAGGGTTCCTTTTTGGTTTTGAGAGTGAGAGACAAAGTTTAGAGTTTAGTGAGGATTTTTCCATTGGTCTGGCCCAAATATATTACTTTTCTATATTGATTGTTAGAATAAGATTTAAGTAGTAGTGCTGAATGTGGTAAAATTCCTCTACCACACATGAAGGTTCCCTACTACCACTGAAAATGACAGGAGTCAGGTTTATTGACCTCCATAGTTTCCTTTTTTTTTTTTTTTAAGAGGTTTTTGCTATAGGGTGCGTGTACTTGCCAGAAAGACAGAGAGAGACAGAGAGACATGAAGTGAGACGTCACCCCCCAGGGCGGATGGCCACTCCGCAATCACAATCCCTTCTTCTCCATTCTCCTCTCGGGATCTTGAGCACGCTCACACACGTGTGTGTTTAAGTCACCGGGTCCAGGTCTTGAACTGCACTCGACTACATGGGAGTCCAGCGTCATAGCCATTACGCCAACTGCTGGTCTCCGCCTTCATAGTTTTAATTTATAATACAAAGTGCGCTCATATGAAAGATTGGTAAAACAACTGAATAATTAAAAGTAATAAAATGAGGGATCGAGTACATGGTGTAACCAGTCACCGGGGTCAGTCGAGTTGGAAACTAGGAAATCACAAGCACATACATAGTTACGCCAGGAAAATGCCGTAGGTTGTAGGAGAGAGTCAAAGTCAGAAATAAAACAAAGGCCAGTAACCACGGTGATGGGAAAATGACCAAGGCTCCTCTCGGAAAGACTCGCTGTGAGTCAGACAAGTTCAGTGTCCACCCTAAGGCCACTTCTTCAAAGCAGCATGACCTCAAGGCCCTTACTCCAGGATTCATCGTTACAACTTTAAATTCACTTCCACATCTTGGAATGCCTTTGTTTCTTTCCTTCCCAGTTGTTGATTCCTCCCTCCTCTCCTAACAGACGCCTAAACATCCTTTCAAATATTTGTTTTCGTTTCTTAAGCCAAACGGGATTGGATTTTATCATTCAAAATAAAAGTAGATCAACACAGACATTTGGTCTTATAATAGCCTTGCTACCTGAGTTGTCCAAGCATGAGACAAGAGGAAATAACATACGAATGAACTAAGTGTAAAATTTGGTTTTCAATTTTTTAAAATTTTCACTTGAGAGAGAAAAGGCTCATCATTGTAAATCAATTCTAAAATGAATCTCTCTCCTCAAAAATGTGTCAACCACTCACTTCAGGAGTACTGAGGAGATTATGGAACCAAGTGTCCCCAAATTATTTGCTCATACCCTCAGATACAAAGATATTTGTGGACCTAGACCTACCCTTGACATCTCTAGCACTGAAAATTATGAGGAAAAAGTTTTAAACAAACCTGAACATGATGCTAAGAATTCTGACTCTTTCCGGAAATCGCTTTCCACAAATATTTGGCCTCCCAATGGCCAGTGAGACATGTTTGTCTTGTCTTTTGGCATCATTTTAAAAGATCAGTCTTGATAATTACCTTTGAGAGGATCCAATAAAATGAATGTTTTCCTGGCTCAATTGGAAACCAACTGAGATGGAGTTGGAAATAAGGTCAAGGGAAATGAAAATATTTTCTCTGCTACTGTTAAAAGCTCCAAGGGTAGATGCGGCTGATTGTATAGGAACAGTGAGTTTCCTAAAAGCTGCCCGGAATTAGTCAGACCTGCCCAAACAGTCAGCAGCAGCTCTGGCTCCAGAGTGCGGTCTCTATGAGCAGACTTGCTGCAAGGCCTCTGGCACGGCAGGTCACACACTCTCCATTGATGGGCAGATTCCTCAAAAGAGGGAAGAGAGGTGGATGAGCCAGAGCCGCTCCCAGTTCCTCCGTAAGTCACCAACAATGGAGAAGGCGTGGAAACTGGGGCTGGGACAGGAAGTCACACTAATGGGCCTCCTGCCACATAGACAAAAGAAGCATGACAAAGGAAGTCCCTTTTTAAGAAACCGTTATTGCTATATTGATATTGTTCCAGAGAGACGGCAGAAAAAGGATGTGAGGCTTTAAAGCAAAATGGATGAAAAATCAAATTATAATGATGCTACTTAAATCTTTAATAATTTAGCTGGCCGAAATGTAGAGGACAGCTTATACATCTGCAGAAACAATTCTGACTACTTCCTTACAGAGGATTTGAGAACATAACCTGAGATAAGGCATATGATGTTTTGCATGTGAATCCAGGCACAATATTCAAATAAAATTTTGGAAAATAGAAATAATAAAATTATGATCAAAAGTACTATGACAGAGCAGGAGAAAACAAGAAAGTTCAGTGTCCTAATTTGAGTTCCTATTAATAACACCTACTGGGGATGGCAAGTGGCATGGCGGTTAAGGGCGCTGGACTCCCACATGGCTGACCATGGTTCGAGTTTCAGACCTGGTGGCTTGTTTTCTCACTTTCCATCTCTCTCTCTGGTCAAATTAAAATAAATAAATAAACAAATAAAGTTAAATAAAGTAATTCTTTAAAAAAAATATCATTTTCTTTCTTTCTTTCTTTCTTTCTTTCTTTCTTTCTTTTTTTAGAGATCTTGGCTATAAGATGTGTGTACTCACCAGAGAGACAGAAAGCAAGAAATAACCCCCAGGAGGGATGGCCATGCTGCAATCCTTTCTCCTCCTCTCCAGATTTTGGGCATGCATGCACATGTGCAGAGTGAGTTTTAAGTAGCTGGGTCCAGGGTTCGAATCATGGTCAACCACATGGGAGTCCAGTGATGTAACCATTACGCCAACTGCTGGTCCCAACATCTACCATTTAATATTTAATAGAAATAATCATAAAGCATTTAATAGAAATAATCATAAAGTATTGATATGCACCATTTATACAGAAATAAAACCTGAGGATTTGAATAACTACATAACTTAATCAAAATTAGTCAAGCGATAGCAAGAAATTTAAACCTAGATAGCCTGGGTTCAAAGGCTGCACCCCTAACTGCCAGAGCATGCCGCTCCCTCCCATTCCGAGGACAGAGAAAGGCTGTGTGAAGGAGTGGGCAGGAGGGTCTCCCGGGTGCTGTGGACCCTCAGTTTCAGCTCAGGAATAGCAGCGGTGATCAGCTGTGTCAGCTCAACTGTATTGATGGACAAGAAAGCCGGTGTGGTTGTTTCTGGGGGTCTCTGAGGGAGTTTCAGGGAGAGATTAGCCTTCGAATTGGTAGACCAAGTGAAAGACATCCATCTTCACCCATGTGGACAGACATGCTTCAGTCTGCTGAAGGCCCGAGTTTGTTTTGTCTTCTGGATCTAAGACGTCCATCTTCAGGTCACAGACATCAGAGGGGCAGGCTCTCAGGCCTGAGGAGGCAGACTAGAGTTCACTGCTGATATTCTTGGCTCCCCACTCTTAGACGGCACGTGGGACTTCTCTGCACCCATTCATCCTGTCGGCCAATTTCCACCATATCCCCCTCGTTTAGCTATGCATGACCTACTCGTCTGTTTCTCTGGAGAATCCTGACTAGGACAGGCACCAAGTAACCACTATCGTCTTCATCTCCTGCCCAGGGCTGCCTCTCTGCTTCCACATGTGTTTTCTTTCCTCTTTTGACCCTGGCAAAGGTCCGCATCTGCGATGCAGGGTTCAATTTGGTAGTTGGAAGGACTCAACAAATAGCTCCAGTTCCAGGAGCAACAGTTCAGGTGTGTCAACAAAAACTGATTCAGAATGGAAAAGTTTAAAGGTAGGTAATGACTTTCCAAAGGATTTCAGATCCCGGCTAACAAGGAAGGGAAGGACTGATCGTCATCTGTGCATATTTAAAAGTCTCACAAGGAAGAGGGTGTTAAGTTTGTAAGACTAGTTTTTTCCCTTTACTTTTTTTTTATTTTTCAGTTGCATTTAGGAAGCTGGGATAAATCCAGGAAAGAGACCACAGAGGGACTAGAATTTGAAAATGCCTTCAGATATTTAGGGCCAAACCCAGAGCTAAGATCTGGCAAGACTCCCACAGAGGAAAAGAATAATGATTAAAAGGCTGGGAAAGTATCCTTCAGTTTCCTCTTAAGGATTTTGTCATGTTCAAACTGGATAAAGAAGGCTAAATCCTAAGTCAATAGCAGGCTTATGTAAATAGTGCATTGCTGGCATGGGTGAGAAAAAGAGAATGGCTAAGACATCCTTGAAGTTATTCTGTTTCCATTGACAGAGCAGCCTTAAGTGAGGGAAAGTAAGATTGAGTATAATACCCAGTTTGAGTAAACTAGTATGAATTCATTACTTTGGGAATTAGGGAAGTTTTAAAGCAAATGCCTCTCATGGGCATAGCCAAGAAGTGAGAAATGGAAAAACCTCTAGCATAAACATCAACATAGACTTAAGGGTCTACATAATGTTTGACATCATATTATTTGTTCAAGGATAATAATGACCTTTTTGTCGAGATTCAATTTCTACATAGTGAAGTGGGACATATACAAGAAATTTCAGTGTAGAAAACATAAAGCAACACTCTCAGCCCTGAAATACCACTTGTTTTCTTTCTTTTTTTTTAGAGAGGTTTTTGCTATAGGGCGTGCGAGCTTGCCAGAAAGACAGAAACAGAGAGATAGGAAGCAAGAAATCACTCCCCACGGAGGATAGCCATACCGCAATCCCTTCTCCTAGATTCTCCTCTCGGGATCTTGGGCACGCATGCATACGCACCCGGCATGAGTTTAAGCCACCAGATCCAGGATTTGGACCACTGTCGACTACATGGGAACCCAGCGACTTAGCCATTACACCATCTGCTGGTCCCAGCAGTTGTTTTCTAAGACTGCCATTATCAAATTGGCTGTCAGCTAGTGTGCAGTAAAATGAACACAATGCGGAACTAAGAGTTCTGAGGTTGAGGGCAGTTTTGCTGCTGAATGTCTATGTGTAGGAGACTGCATTATTTGTTCAGAAGATTCATTATTTACTGATCTCTATGTTTGCTTTTGCAAGAACTTCTTGCTTCCCCTCCTGTAGGAGAAAATTTTCTACCAAGTTAACTCCAGGATTGATCATGCGATGCGCTCAATCAAGGGAACCGTGAAATCCAAATGAACACAATCTTTAAGAATCATCATTTATTTTTATCGTTTCTTTTTTCTCTCTGCCACAAGAAAGTCTTCTAATTAGGGTCTTTTTCTTCAACTTAAACCACAGAATGAAGAATACACGTTGAGCACAGTCACAACCAACCTTCAGCTAATAAATATTTTGAGCAAGAAATAAACTTTCTTGCTTCTATCTCCTAAGATTTGTGACTAAATTTCTCAGTGTCTCTGATCTTTGCCTATCTATAGCCTCTGAGAGAAAAATCTATGTGTAGAAGACTGACTTTTTCGGAAGGCTGAGCAATTCCATTTTAAATAATAAACAAGTAGACAAAAACTAACAGACAGTAATATAGCTAAAATATTGCATAGTTTCTTATCTACAAAATATTACCACGAGCAAGTATAATTTGCTCAACTTTTTAGGTAACCTGTAAAAGTAAAATATATCCAACTTGGGCTGAGAGGAAAAATAACCTTGGCAGGCTTTCTGAGGAAGGTGACATCAGGGAGATGACTAGGTGTTACTAAGTGACCTGGGTGGAAAAGTGACAGAAGCATTGTTGTCTAAGATCAGGGGGAAAAAAAGTTTATTCCGCATGCTTGTGACAGTCAGATTTTTGGAAGGTATTAATTAAAAATTTACACTTTTTGCCTCAAATAAAAGTTGAAAATACCCCAAAATTTGCAAAGCTGTATTCGCTATTTTAGATGTGGGAGATCTGCATTTGTCACAAACATGCACAATAAAACATTCGCCCGGGAACCAGCAGTTAGCGTAATGGCTATGTCACTGGACTCCCACGTAGTCGACTGCGGTTCGCATCCCAGACCGGGTGGATTAAAACTCACACCGGGCGCATGTGCGTGCGTGCCCAAGATCCCGAGAGGAGAATGGAGGAGAAGGGATTACGGCGTGACCATGCCCCCGGGGGGGGGGGTCATTTCTCGTTTTCTGTCTCTATGTCTCTCTCTGGCTGGCGAGCGCACGTGCCCTATAGTGAAAAAAACCTCTCCAAAAACAAAAAAGTTAAAAAAAGAAAACATTCACCCCTTAGACTGTGTATCTGAAAGGAAAGTAGATGGTGTCTTGCAGGTTTTTGTATGCACAGAGGTTTCACCAAGGAATATGAAGCAAATCCTTCTAGAGAACTCAGAATTTGCCCTAAGGCCTTAAAAGAACTTTCTTTCTTTTCAACAAATCCTGTTTTCCCTGGAACAACTCACTGTCCAAATGCAGTTGCAAAAAAAAAAAAAAAAGAAAGAAAATACAGATGGTCAAAAGCATAAGGAAGTAAATTGGATAAGACTTTATTTAATAATTATTATTTTATAACCATTTTATACCAGTAAGGCCGTATCTCTTTAATTAATAACTGAGAACTCCTCTGGAGCTGAGAGTGAAGAGGCCACTAAACACAGATGCATTTTTTTTCATCATCGAGGACAGAGTAACTGTTAAGAACGAGTGGAAAGCAGTCAAAGGAATTTGAGTTCTACAAGGCCAGCAGGTAGTGTAGTCATGGTTAAGGGTGCTGGATTTCCACACGGCTGACCATGGTTAGAGTCCCGGACCTGGTGGCTTGTTTTCTCACTTTCCCTCTCTCTCACTCTGTCCCTCTCTGGTCAAATTTAAATAAATAAATAAATAAAGTTAAACAATTATTTGAGAAAAAGAGATAATTTGACTTCTAGAAACGGTAATTCGAACCAAGGAACCATCTGAGAAAATTACTAATGTTTGCTAGACTTTTGTTTCCTCCACTACACAAGAGAATAAATAGCTACATTAGAGATTTAGGACAGTTAAATTAGATTACTCCTAGCAGATTATTTTGCGTTGGTAACAACCTACTTCTTGATTTGAGTACTTTATCACTATCCTTTTCTAAACTACAGAGGAAATAAACAGCTTGTTCCATCCAGTGCAACAGATTATTACATCCACGCAGGGACAAGCTACCTAACAACAATCTTTTCTTTTTATTAATCTCTCGTCTTTTTAAATTCCAGTGATTTTTTTAAGAATTATTTTATTTATTTATTATTATTATTTTCACATTAGTTTTGCTAGAAAAAGAAAGAGAGAAAGGGGGAAAGTGAGAAAGCAAGCCTCCAGGTCCAGGACTGGAACCGTGGTGGGCCGTGTGGGAATTCCAGTGCCCTAACCACCATGCCACCTGCTGGCCCCCCCAACAACAATCTTTGTGATGTTTTACAATGGACTGAACTGGACAAGCACCATGGCATTTCATGATCCTGATCCTGACCACTGTCTGTGAACAAGCTGTCTTCATCACCAACCCCGTTTACAGCTGTCCAGAGGTTCAAGGAGTAAAGAGACTGCAAATGGCGGAGTTGGAGCAGTCAGGAAATCTGGAATTCAGCTCACATTTTGACCCATGCCATCTGCTTGATCTTGTCTTCTCAGTTTTCTGTTTTCTCGTGTGTACAATGGGTGTAATTATGATTTAATTATCTTATACAATCATTGAGAAGATTACACAGGTATAGTTATAGTCATTTATATTTATATTAGGCACAAATCATTTGCTCCATGTATGTTAGTTCGCTTCCATGAAATTTTATATTTTGCTGTGTGATCTACTATAAATTCTATTATCTTTTTTATGTTATTCTCTGTTTAATCCAATTTGATAGGTCTAGGAAAGGAATGATCAAGAGGTAAAAAAGTAACAGGAGAGTATATTTATATCATACATACACACACATTTAATATAGCTATACAAAATATTCTATATCTGTATATGAATAGCAATACCATTCATATTAGTACGAATATAATATTCTAATAATACATTACAATGACTATACAGTATATCTATAATACAACTATGTTTGAATGCTATAAATTATGGATATGTAATGCATATTAAAATTACATATATTTAGATATAAACATTTTGTTGCATTCTGTTAAGTAAGTAGTTATAATTTATTCTTATATCTTGTAATGTTTCAGGGCATTTTGACAACATTGGACTTGAACTGGGAGTACATTGCATATGCAGAAAAATGTAGAACTATTGTCCTAATATTGGAGGCAAATGTTGCTGAGGGAAGCAGATAAAGTCATCGCCTATCACTCCTAGACCCTCACAATACACACACACACACACACACGAAGAAGACCAAGAGCAAGTATTTATTTGTAAACAAAGATTTACTCGAATGGAAAGGCCTTTCTGGGATAAACAAAGCCCATGTCCCAAGCCCTTAGGGCCCTCTAATTTCGGAGACTTCTAACTTTTGCAGTGATCTCTAAAGTTCAGGTTCCTTGCAGTGATGGCTGAGGGAGCTTACGGCAGATAGGAAAGATGACCTGCCTAGGATGTCCAAGCCGAGGCTCCCAAACCTATGAATATGTTACCTCACATGGAAAAAGCGACTTCAAAGGTGTGACTAAGAATACCGAGATAAGAGAACCAGCCCCACAACCTAATGAGAAAGCCAGATCACACGTGGTCGTTGACACTTAGAATCCCAGTCCCGGTGACATGAAGAGCACTCGATGTGCATGTGCATGCTCCAGACCCCAAGGAGCTGGGGAGACGGAGGAGCGCAGCCTCCACGCCCCATGATCAGCCCCCAGTGGGGGCTGCCTTCGCTTTCTCCCTCTCTCTCTCTCTGTTTCTCTCTAGTGAACAAATGGTCCCTCTGGCAATAAAAGCAAAAATTAATCTGGAGATGTTAAGACTATTCTGGGGTACCCAGGTGAGTCCATTGTAATCACAGGAATGCTTTACGGGTGAAAGAAAGGAGTAGTAAAGTCCAAGTCAGAGAAGGGGCCGTGGTGGCAGAAGCAGAGGTTGGAGTCAAGGAACGTGGGCGGCCCCTAGAGCTTAGAAAACCCAACACACAAATTCTCCCCTGAAGAATCCAGAAGAAGCACAGCTCTGCTAACCTTGCAAGGCTGTTCCAGATTTCTGATCTCCAGAATTCTGAGCTATCACACGTAGGTTGCTTTAAGTCATTTTTGTGGTGATTTTATACCAGGAATAAGAAACTAAAACAGTGCAATCTCCTGCCAGCACGAATGTTACTTGACTGAAGTCTGATAGCACAGGATTTTTACTTGTAAAGGGCTCCACTTGGGCTTTGCTCTGCACCAACGTGTTTCAAACCTCTCCTGGTCTTTTGTAGCCTGGGAAGTGATTGCTTTTGCTCCCTGCATTTCACACTGTCGTGTTTGTGATTATTACACTGTTTCTAATTCTACTCCCAGTCGCTGCTGCTAGGTCTCAGCCATGAACCTGAGGGAAAATGGACCAGGGCGAGCTATGTAACACAGTCCACACTGTAAGTATAATCAGCCTCTATCCCCCTTTTTCAGTTGGGGCTAGGGGCCGTATCTACTGTCTCCACTACCATGTCATCAGTTGTACTAGAGTGTCTGACTCGTGGGAAAATTTAATTCATCTTTGACAGACAGTCCAGCCTTGGGCCATCCTTCGGAGACACACCACCTTTCCTGAGCTCGCCTAGAAGTACCCAAGTGCCTTCTCCATGCCCTCTACACTGCTCCTTTACAGCAGAAGACTGTGGATCCTCCCTCTCCAGCCCTTCCCTTCTCCATGTCCCAGACATACTCAGGTTGGTTAGATCCTAGAATAAACACGCCAACTGAAATAGATAGCCCAAAATACGGTTAAAAGTTCTAGCTCTACTGCCTGTGACTATAACCTTTTTTGAAACAGAATCTTTGCAGGTGTAGTTAATTCCAAATAAAGTTATATTGGATTACAATAGGCCAGATCCGATAGTTGGTGTCCTTGCAAATTAGGGGAATTTGAACACAGACATAAACAAGAGGAATCCATCCACAGGTAGGCATATGCAGGGATTAGCATGAAAACTGCATGAGCCAAAGAAATCCAGGGATGGCTAGTTTCTCCAGAAACTAGGAGAGACATGGAAGAATGGAGGACTTCTCCCTCCAAGTCCAGAGAGGACCATCCCTCTTGATTTCAAACTCTGGACTTCTGTACTGTGAGCAAATTCATTTCTGTTGTCTTAAGCCACCCCACGGGTGGCAATTGGATAAAACAGCCCTAGCGAATGAATAGCTGTGGATAAAGCTAAGATCTTTGCCACTTATGCAGAACCCTATCCACACCCTTGCATGAAGCCACTCTACTCTTCTGTTGATTTGAGTTGACAAAGATGGATCTATTTTTATCATCCCTTCAGGAGGGGGACTGCACACTCGCCTGCCTGGCAGAGTCCCCACTGGCACAGCCTGCACTTACCGACGTCGTCTGGTTATAAAGTGAAAGTGAACGTGTCGGCTCAGCAGCGTTCCTGTTAACTTCTGATTTGTTTTCTCATTTGTGTAAACACAAACGGAACTGTCTGTGAAGCTTAGGGAAGAAAGCCTCATCAGGGAGTTTTATAGGTCGTATGTGTTTCCAACACCTGGGCCTCGTTGTACATTCGTAATCCTACTTCTAAGCTGCTCATTTTCTTTTGTAAACAGAAAGTTCTAAACTCCCAGCACACGGTGTTCATCTGCATCTGTCATGGAAGTGAACTCAGTGCACTGAATATGAAGCCGGTTACCCCCAGCTCAGGGACCCAACTCCTTCCGCCGCCTCGGTCTGGTGAGAACAGCAAGGATTGCTGTGGTCAGACCACCCTGGCGGTGAGAGTATCCTCTGGATTTGTCTGAAACACTCTCTGAAATCTCAAAACCAAGGAGCAACCATAGCAGTGCCAAACCGGTGGGCTGCCCTGCGAGATCCACTCCAGGACGCTTTTCTCTCGTAATGACTATCAATCTGCCCAGAGGCCATTTTCCTTCCGTGGTGTTTAGTGTATTCAGGAAAAAGCGAGAATGTCAAATAACAGTATTTTGTTTTGGTGAGGCATGACTTAAAGCCCTATGAGGTACAGATGTTGAAAAAAAAAATAAAAAAAGTAGTATTTCTCTAAATTGAAATGACATTTCTTAGGCCATGGGAACTCTAGGAAAAACCTGGTATGCTTCTTTGCAGATCATCAAGTTTAACGTCCAGTCACCCGCATGCACTCATTCAGGGTAATATTCGAAAGCTCTCACCCATTACAGATGAAAGAAGCCAGGCTAAGCTGAGGTGTTTAAAATGCTGTCCAGCTACTCAAGGCAGTAATAATGAATAAGCTTTAATTTCAGAAGTACTGCTTGCAATCAGAAATCATGTCTTTGACTATTTGTACAGCTGAAACAAAATGCCATAAACTAGGTGGCTTACAGACAACAGAGATTAATTTCTCCCAGTTCTAGAGGCTTAGAAGATTAAGATCAAGTCCCTGACACATTTGGTATCTGATGAGGATCAATTTCCTGGTTCATAAAGAACGCCTTCTCACTGTGTCCTCGCCTGGAACAAAAGGCTGAATGTCTTGTGGAAATAAGAATACTACCCTGAAAATGAAACCAGGTTTCCCCGGCTCAGGGGCCCAGCTCATTCTGCTGCCTGGGTCTGATGAGAAGAGCGAGGTAGAAAAGAACTCTTTGGTGCCTCTTTTATAAAAGCACTAGTCCCAATCATAATGTTTATATACTCGTGACCAAATAACTCCCCAAAAGAGCCCACCTCCTAATATCATCAATGGCGGATAAAAGCTCGCCTTCCACTCCAGCCTTGAATGAATTTGTTATTTTTCATCTTTTTGGAAAACATACCCATTCCACCTAAAATAAGGTTGCTATCTCATTGTGATTTCAATTTGCATTTCCTTGATGGCTATTTATGTTGATTGAACATTTCTCATATATTTATTGTCCATTTATACGTCTTCACTGGAGAGAGGCCCATTCAGCTCTTTTACTCATTGTTAATTGATTTTTTAATTCATATACTTAGTTATTTCACACTTGAGATGTATTTCATTTTTTAAAATAATTATTTTATTTAACTTTATTTATTTCATTACTATTATTATTTTCTAGTTTGGTCAAGCAGAGCAAGAGACAAAGTGAGAAAGAAAGTCACCAGATGCAGGGCTTGAACTGGGGTCAACCATGTGGGAGTCCAGCACCTTTAACCACCATGCCACCTGCTGGCCCAAGCTGTATTTCTTATAGTTTCTGAATAATAACTCCTTCTCACAAGCATGACTGGCAAATATTTTCTTTTTTTCACACTCTATTGATTGTTTCCTTGTTGTACAGAAGTTTTGTTTTGTTTTAATTAATATCATTGCCAGAGGGTGTGTGAACTCACCAGAGGGAGAGAGAGACAGAGAAAAAGTACCACCTGATGGGGTGTGATCATCCTGGAATCCTTCTCCTCCCTTTCTGCATCCCATCAGGCACGTGTGTACACACTTGCCCAGTGAGTTTTTCAAGTTTCCAGGGCAAGAGTCTGAACTGCAGTTGGGCATATGGGCTTCTGTTTCCTCTGCACTATGCTTAAAGGCTGAGCTACAGGGCTGAATTTTTAGTTTGATGAAATTCCATTTGTTGGGCCAGCCAGTAGTATAATGGCTAAGTGCTAGATTCCACATGGCCGATTGTGCAGTTCGAGTCCCAGACTTGGCAGCTTGAGAAACACCACCAGGTGCCTCCACGTGCTTGCCCAAAATTTCAAAAAGAGGGAGAAATGGGGAACCAGCAGTTAGCGTAATGGCTATGTCGCTGGACTCCCACGTAGTCGACCGAGATTGGCGTCCCGGACCCGGTGGCTTAAAACTCATGCCGGGCGCATGTGCGTGCATGACCAAGATTCCAAGAGGAGAATGGAGGAGAAGGGATTGCGGCATGACCATCCCCCCTGGGGGGTGATTTCTCACTTTCTGTCTCTATGTCTCTCTCTGTCTGTCTGGCGAGCGCACGCGCCCTACAGTGAAAATCTCTCAAAAAAAAAGAGGGAGAAATGGAGAAGGAATTGCAGCTTGAGTGTCCCCCACGGGCGGGGAGGTTGTTTCCGGTTGTGGCCGTTGTTGTTGCTTTCTTTCCTTTTCTGTCTCTCTCTGCCTAGCATATGCACCCTCAGACAAAATTAAAACAAAAGTCATTTGTTTATTTTTGCTTTTATTGCTTGTGCTTTTATTGTCTCGTCTAAAATCTCCTTGCCCAGATTAATGTCCTGTAGCATTTTCCATGTTTCTTTCTGGAAGTTTCACAGCTTCAGGTCTTACATTGAAGCTTTCTATACATCTTGAGTTGATTTATATGCATGGAGAGAGGTATGGGTCTAGCTTCATTCCATTGCACGTGAATATTCAGTTTTCCTAGCATCGTTTCCTGAGGAAACTGTACTTTCTGTATTGTGCTCTTGGCAATCCTGCTGCAAACCAGTTAGCTGTAAATGCATGGATTCATTTCCGGCTATCTATTCTGTTATATGGGTCTGGTTTTTGTTTTGTTTTGGTTTTGGTTTTTGCTATTTTTATGCTGTTTTGTTTACTATAACTTTGTAGTTTGTTTCAAAGTCAGAAAGTATGATGTCTCCAACTTTATTCCTTTTGGTTGAGATTTCTTCAGCTATTTGGGATCTTTTGTAGCTCCTATGAGTTTTATCATTTTTTTCTATTTTTAAGAATAGTGACATATAAATATAGATACCAATTACATGAGTTTTTTTTTTTTTTTTTTTGAGAGGTTTTTGCTATAGGGCGCGTGTGCTCTCCAGAAAGAAATAGAGAGAGACAGAAAGCAAGAAATCCCCCCCAGGAGGATGGCCATGCCGCAAT
The DNA here is from genome assembly GCF_000334495.1 of Tupaia belangeri chinensis. Taxonomy (NCBI): domain Eukaryota; kingdom Metazoa; phylum Chordata; class Mammalia; order Scandentia; family Tupaiidae; genus Tupaia; species Tupaia belangeri. The sequence goes on along the minus strand of NW_006159608.1, from coordinate 4,662,829 downwards.
CCCTTCTCCTCTATTCTCCTCTCGGGATCTTGGGCACTCACGCACGCCTGGCGTGAGTTTAAGCCAACGGGTCCAGGACTTGAACCATGGTCAACTACATGGGAGTCCAGAGACATAGCCATTACACCATCTGCTGGTCCCCCCCTTTTTTTTTTTTGCCAAAGTTTGCATGTACTTTTTAGAGAGAGACAGAGAGAGGGAGAAATGAAAGAAAGCATCTGTTAATGAGGTGTGATAATGCTGTCATCCTTTTCCTTCCATTTCTTCGTCCCATCAGGATTTAGGGCACACACCCATGCATTCAGTACATTTCAAGTTGCTAGGGTCACGTGGGATCCAGCTCCATATTCACTGCACTTTAACTGCAGCAATGCTGGGATGAGAGAGAGAACCCAAGAAACAGGCAGGCAGAACAGAAGGTCCAAAGAGAGAGGAACAATAGCCAAGCTTTCAGCGGGAATAGCTTGCTCACCGTAAACAAATACAAACAAAAAAGAAAAATGGCTTGCAGTAGTGACTCAGTGATTAACCTGTGCAGCATGACCTAAAGCAGTCAAAGCAATTAGGGTTTTTCGCCATAAACTCATTACATTCTGGAACCTAAATAATGGTCTTCAGGGTTCAAAGTCTGAGAAAAAGAGAAACCATTGACCACTAGAGCAATGACTGATCACTCAATAAAGGTCTCTGAAACCTAAAACTCTCAAAGATTTGAACATTTAGCACTAGATTTTGTTTGTTTTGTTTTGGTTTTGTTTTGGCTTTTTTTGTTTGTTTGTTTTTGGGAATAACCTGACCAGCATGTGATTTCCACAAGGAAAAAGCATGGACATTTGCTTCTAGCTGAGATAAAGACCCCTGACGCAAGCCCCAAGTTTGCAACCCATTTTCGAGTCTCCTCCCCACTTGGGAGCTTCTTTCATCTCTCAACAAAATCTGCTTTATTGCCCTCGGCCTCTTGCCTGTGCGTCCAGTTCTTCATGATTGTGAGATCTGAATACAAGAGCTTCCCTACTCCCAGGAAGAGAAGCAGTCGGGCTCCAGTCACCCCACAAATTCTTACATCACTATCAGGCAGACCAAGCAGCAGTTTTCGTATGTGAAAAACAGCAGTTTCTGTTTTATTAGTTTCAAAAATATGTTTAATTTCTCTTTTAATCAACCAAGAAAGGTTGAGCCAGGTGGTGTGGTGGTTAAGATGGTTGGTTGGACCCCTTATTCCATCTATGAGGTTTGAATACAGACCTGGCACATGTTGACCAAAATCTTGAGAAGAGAAAGGAGGAGAAGGGATTGTGGCATGGTCATCCCCTCCTAGGGAGTGCTGTCTCACTTTCTCTCTCTCTCTCTCTCTCTATCTCTATCTCTATCTCTATCTCTATCTCTATCTCTCTTTCTCGCTCCCCATGAGTACATGTGCCATATAGCAAAAAAAGAAGAAGAAAAATCAACAAAGAGCAGACACACTGTTTTCTTCAACTTTTCTTTCTGTTGCTCTAAATGAATACCTGATACTGGATAAATTATTTTAAAAAATTATGTCTTATTCAGCTCATGAGTGTGTGGGCCCAAGGTCAGTGAGGTGAGGGACTCATCGCTGATGGGGATTCTCTGCCGAGTCCTCAGACCATTCAAGACATTGCATGCTAAAAGGAAAATAATGTGTGCCTGTCTCTTTTTTTCCCTTTTTATTTTTATAAAGACACTAGTATTCCACCATTGAGTCCACCTGATGATCATCTAATTCTAACTACCTCCCAAAGGCTCTTCCTCTTCATTCCATAGTTAGATTAAATTATTTCTTTTTTTTTTTAGAGAGAGATTTTTTGCTATAGTGTATGTGTGCTCACCAGAGACACACAGAGAGACAGAGAGAGAGAAAGGTAGAAATTATCCAGCAGAGGGGGTGGTCATGCCTCAATCCCTTCTCAATTTCCCTCTTGGGATCTTGGGCATGCATGCGCAAGTGCCTGGTTTGAGTTTCAAACTGCCAGGTCCAGGACTCAAACTGCTGTCAACCATGTGTGAGTCCAACACCTTAACCACTATACCCCCTGCTAACCCCAGTATTTATCATCTTAATAGTGTCATAATAGCAGTCCATTTTTGGACCTGCAGATGGTGTAATGGTTACATTGCTGGACTCTCATGTAGTAGATCCGAGATTGAGTCCTGGACCCGATGGTTTGAAACTCAGGCCACAAGACTGAAACTCAAGTTTGCGCACCCAAAATCCTGAGAGGAGAATGAAGGAGAAGGGATTGCAACATGGTCATCTCCCCTGGGGGATGATTTCTCGCTTTCTCTCTCTCTGGTTTCTCTGTGTCTCTCTAAGCACATGTGCTCTATAGCCAAAATCTTTCTAAAAAAGTAGCAACCAAATTTTACCATAGACATTTGAGGGGGGACATTCAGATCATAACATATACATAAGGCACAGTAGGAAAAGTGCCAAGTGTAGGCCATCCATTGTCCTCTCCACATAAAATCACAGATGTGTTAAATCACTGATTTCCCGACAGCAACGTATGGCACCACACATTGAAATCGGAATAAACCTGTAGAACTATACGTTGTATTAGTTCATTCTATCACAATTTTCTGGCTACTTCTTAAAGAGTAATTTGAAGTTCAGCAAGTCTGAGATATTCAAGTTACCAGTGGGAACATTGAAATTTCAGTAGCTGTCCAATGGTGTTCATGGTCACCCAAAGCGTGGCAGGAAGATGAGACAATTTCCTTGGATCCTTGTGAACACTAGAACATATGAGGTGGTATTTTAGAGCAAATGCAGTTTAGAGACAATGTCTTTGTGTGGTCAAGTCCTTCTTACAACATTTAAGACTTACTTTAAGATAGCTTTATTTTCTATGACCACTCTGATACTCATGCAATGCCAGTGTTCATGTTTTCAGTTTTCATGGCCACACGTTTTCCCTCCTTAAATACTACACAGTCAAAATACCACCTCACATATGAGAATCTTGATTTAAAAAAAAGTGGTGATTTTGCCAGTGTCACCCAGTGTGTTACCCAGTTTACACTAGAAGTCATATTCCTTGCTGCTAGTTCAGGGCTTTTCTCAAGGTGCCCCCTTTACTGACCACCATTTCTATCCAAACCAAGGGAATTTTCTTGCCCTCTTCTTTTAAGATCATCATGTGAAATTACACCTCCTTTGGCTAATTATTCCTCTCTTAGGTCTTCAGTTTGCGATAATGTCAGAATCCTCTGTCACCTTTCATTTTCTTAGGTATTAAATAAAATCATGCAGTGATGACTTGACTTTCATTTGTCTTAGAAAGTCATGCCTTCACTTTTTCTCCCTAATTGATATTTATAATGCATGTAATTTTAGAATTGTTCTGATGTATGGATTCTGGAAGTGAGAGAAAGGTTAAGTATTATTTCTGGTGCCAAGATGCTGAGAAGAGCCCAGACATGCTTATATTTATAAGCAGGTGCAGAAGATCAAAAAATGCCAAGATCTCACAAGAAAGATCCCTCTGAGAACAAACGTGCCTTGACTAGGGACAAAGACTGAAATGACGGTCTAATTCCTACTTCAGAAACTCACCAGTGACTGCAGCGTGAAAGTAGCTAATGACTCAAATTAGAAAGAAGCTGACAACTTCGCAGTGAAAGAGAAGACATGTTATTTTGTTTTTCTTGTGACTTACATGAGTGTTGTTTGAATGAATATTAAAGATATTGGGACCAGACTGAATATGTTCACTGTCTAGCTTACATGAGAAGGCAGAAATGCCATCATTATGACTTACGTCTATAAGCTAAAGCCCAAACCATCCTTCGCTAACTATATTACCATATTTCTTCAAAAACCATGGTTCCTAAAGAGAGTTAATTTTATATTATTTCTAGACGATCCATGCTTTATCAAATGAGAGAAGTTTCATAAAGACAGAAGCAGAGCTACCACAAAGCTGATGAAGTTTAGCTTCAAAGCACATTATGACACGGACTTCTTAAAACAGTCTGAAATAATGCTTGGAGATCATATTATTATATTTTTCAGCATTTTTTTCCAAAAGTAATACTTCTAATTGCCTTGGGTTAAGACAAGTGTCTCTTTCTGTTGTACTTTGACTTCCTGTCTGTAATACGCATATTGGATCAGTTTAAATGACTTGGGAATTTTGGGACTCCATAGAAAGAGGAAAGCTTGGGAACCAGCAGTTAGCATAATGGCTATGTTGCTGGACTCCCACGTAGTCGACCGAGGTTGGCGTCCCGGACCCGGTGGCTTAAAACTCATGCCGGGCGCATGTGCGTGCATGACCAAGATTCCAAGAGGAGAATGGAGGAGAAGGGATTGTGGCGTGACCATCTCCTCTGGGGGTGATTTCTCGCTTTCTGTCTCTATGTCTCTCTCTGTTTGTCTGGCGAGCGCACGCACCCTATAGTGAAAATCTCTCCCCCCCCCAAAAAAAGAGGAAAGCTTGTTGGGGACTTACTTATCTAAATTAGTTAGATCAATTTATGTCGCTGTCAACCAGTTTCAGAATAGCAATAAACCTCTTTCAGCAATAACCCTGTTCTCTGGTGCTTATCACTCAAAGAGGTGATATAACAACTCAGGGCTAGAGGCTTGTCTCCTGACAACTGTGTCTCATGATACCCAGAACCAAGCATATATGGGTAGTTTAAGAAACATTGATGTAACATAGAGTCATAATTTAGGCTATGGAAAAATTCTTCCAATCATTAGAAAAGTTCATCTACAAGCAGATTTCAATTTCAGTGACACCTGCTCAAAACAGATTTACTATTACCAGAAATATATTCAATAACAAAGCTTATGTAATTAAAAATGCACATGACCTTTTTTTTTTTTGGAGAGATTTTTGCTATAGGGAGCGTGCGCTCGCCAGACAGAGAGAGACATTAGAGACAGAAAGCGAGAAATCACCCCCCAGGGGAGATGGTCACGCTGCAATCCCTTCTCCTCCATTCTCCTCTCAGAATCTTGGGTATGCACACACACGCGCCCGGCGTGAGTTTTAAGCCACCGAGTCCGGGATGCGAACCGTGGTCGACTACATAGGAGTTCAGCGACATAGCCATTACACTAACTGCTGGTTCCCTAAAATTCACATGACCTTTTAAAATATTTTATTGAAATATGTTGACATGGAATTTTTCAGAATTACTGTGTTTATAAGATATGAATCTATAGTAGTCCTGCAAACTATGAGCATATTTGTAACAGCTCATGGATGAAAGAAGACTCAAGAGGATGTTGCCAAATTCACAACAATCCTAAATATTTATACAGATTACTTCTGATATGTTGTTAGACTAAAATGTTTGTAGATTATCACTCATAGAGATGCTGACTTTTGAGCAATCTTGGCAAGAAAAAAAGATCAAGTTATATATTTTTTCCCTCCATGGAAATTATATTACCAAACTATTATCATGCAAAACAATGATGATTAGAGGGCCAAAAATGTAAGGAAAAATATATAAGCAGATATGTCAAGAAATTTATGAATGAAAACAGTACATAATTATCTCAGTCGATTTGGGCTGCTATAACAAAAATACCATAAACTTCTTATAAAGAAGAAACATTTATTTCCTGCAGTTCTGGAGACTGAGAAGTCCCAAATCAAGAACCTGACAGATTTAACATCTGAGGGACCCTACCTCATGCACCATTAATCATAGGTGGCATCTCCTCTCTATTACCTTGACTGGTGGAGGGGAAAGGCAGTTCTTTGGCACCTCTTCATTAGGGTAATGACCCCATTTATGAAGGCTGCTCCCTCACAGCTGAATCACATCCTAAAAGGCCCCACCTCTTAATACTATCACATTGCAGATCAGTTCCAACATATAGATTCAGAGGGAATATAGCCATCCAGACCCCAGCAATAATTTTCTTAGACTGTGAAGTTGTCAGTATTCATCAGCTTAAATGTGACATTTGTGACTTTTTCCTCTTTTAGAGTACTTATCTTTGTACCCAGTTTTTCTTCATAACTTTTACATATATTCCTAAAGTAGGTCCCCAATTTGTGTAACACTTAGGCTCCTAAAATGCAAAAACTGTCCCTGTGTTTGAACTAAGAGCGTAGTGACTGGTCCTTTCCATTCTATATTGCTCAGAGGTGGGCAAAACCAGATTCACAAAAGAATTGTGGATAGCAGTTAGCATAATGGTTATGTCGCTGAACTCCCATGTAGCCGACCACGGTTTCAGTCCCAGACCTGGTGGCTTAGACTCACGCCGGTGTGTTTGGATGTGTGCCCAAGATCCCAAGAGGAACATATAGATTCAGAGGGAATATAGCCATCCAGACCCCAGCAATAATTTTCTTAGACTGTGAAGTTGTCAGTATTCATCAGCTTAAATGTGACATTTGTGACTTTTTCCTCTTTTAGAGTACTTATCTTTGTACCCAGTTTTTCTTCATAACTTTTACATATATTCCTAAAGTAGGTCCCCAATTTGTGTAACACTTAGGCTCCTAAAATGCAAAAACTGTCCCTGTGTTTGAACTAAGAGCGTAGTGACTGGTCCTTTCCATTCTATATTGCTCAGAGGTGGGCAAAACCAGATTCACAAAAGAATTGTGGATAGCAGTTAGCATAATGGTTATGTCGCTGAACTCCCATGTAGCCGACCACGGTTTCAGTCCCAGACCTGGTGGCTTAGACTCACGCCGGTGTGTGTGCATGTGTGCCCAAGATCCCAAGAGGAGAATGGAGGAGAAGGGATTGCAGAGTGGCCATTCCCCCTGAGGGGTGATTTCTCGCTTTCTGTCTCTCTGTCTCTCTCTGTCTTTCCGGTGAGTGCATGCGCCCTATAGCAGAAACTTCTCCAAAAAAAAAAAAAAAATGAAAAGAAGAAGTTGGTCAATTTTTGCACACATTGTAATTCCCCAGAGGGCTTATTAAAACGTTTAATATTATGCTTCATCTCCAAATATTCTGATTCAGTAGATTTTGAATGAGACTGAGAATTTGCTTTTCTATAAGTTCCAGGGAGATAGATCCTATTGAGACCACACCTTCAGTAACAGCGGTTGCTGTTTCCCTGGAGGAAAAAGGGTCATTAACAGTAGTCAGGGATCTAAGTGGGAGCTCTGGGGTTTAAACTCCTACTACGTTGATAACAGGAATACTTTCTGGGTCATTAGTAATAAAATAGTGGGATAAAACAAAACAATGAAAAGCAAAAACTAGAGTTACGTTAGCTGACACTGAAGTTCCTCTTACCAAGAAAATTAGGAGGCCGAGATTTAGAAAAATAACACATAAAAAAAAAAGAGTTAAATCCAGTTACATAAAGCTCTTATGGTAATTTAAGAATAAGGAAATATATAATAAGTAGAAAAGGGAAAGCAATAGGGTAAGAAAAAAATGTTCTAGTAAGCCAAGCCTTGAAGAAGGGTGCTCATAAGAAGTTTTCAATGAGGGAAAGACAGAATTTTCAAGAGCAAGCATGTCTAATATTCCACTTAATTTTTGTTGTTGTAAATGGTCTGTTACCCTAAGTATCCAGTAGAAGTCTACTGCATAGGTAGAGCCAGCCTTACAATATAGGGAGTAAATTGATTGAGAAATAAACAAATAAAAATAAAGTAATGAGCTTTGCTCAAACCTTTCCTGAGGGCCATGGATAAAAAGGGTCTCAAATGGGTCTCAAATACAAAACCTTCAGGTAGATCCCAGAGCAGTGGTTCATAGTTAGTAAAACTGAATTCATTGCGCAAGCATTAACTCCACACTTTCTTGTGATTGGCACTCAGTTCTACAGCATCTGTCTGCACTGCAATTGTGGCGACAGCATATCCTGGTACGTACAGAGTAGTTCTAGTCTACAAATTTTGTAAACTTAATCTCTGGAGAAAATAAGAAATCCATGATCAAAGTGTCAGCATGGTTGTTTCTTTCAGAAGCCTCTCTGTTGTCTTGCAGATGGCCACCTTCTTGCATTGTCCTCACAGGGACTTATCTCTGAGTGTGTCTGTGTCCAAATCTCTACTCTTTTTAAAAAATAATTATTTTATTTAACTTTCTTTCTCTCTTTCTTTCTTTCTCTCTTTCTTTCTTTCTCTCTTTCTTTCTTTCTCTCTTTCTTTCTTTCTCTCTTTCTTTCTTTCTCTCTTTCTTTCTTTCTCTCTTTCTTTCTTTCTCTCTTTCTTTCTTTCTCTCTTTCTTTCTTTCTCTCTTTCTTTCTTTCTCTCTTTCTTTCTTTCTCTCTTTCTTTCTTTCTCTCTTTCTTTCTTTCTCTCTTTCTTTCTTTCTCTCTTTCTTTCTTTCTCTCTTTCTTTCTTTCTCTCTTTCTTTCTTTTTTTCTTTCTTCTTCTTTCAATTTTGAGCACAATGGGACAGTGAGACTGAGAGCAAGAGAGAAAGTACGATAGCAAGCCAGTAGGTCCAGGACTTGCACCACAGTCGGCCATGTGGGAGTCCAGCATCCTTAACCACCACACCACCTGCCAGCCCTACAAATCTCTGTTCTTACTGGAACATCAATCATATTGGATGAGGGCCCATATTACTCACTTCATGTTATGGACTAAATGATTATGTTTATGCAAAATTTGTACTTTGAATCCTAACCCCGAATGTGATAGTATTAGAAGGTAGGGCCTTTGGAAGATCATTAAGTAATGCAGATAGAACTCTCATGAATGAGGCAAGCGCACTTAGAAGAAGAGACATGAGATATGCTCTCCACCATGTGAGGACAAAAGAAGATGGATGTTTGCAAACCTTCAAGTGAACTCTTAGCAGAAACCACATCAGCTAGTACCTTTTTCTCAGAATTCCAAGCCTCCAAAGTTATGAGAAATAAGTACCTGTTGTTTAAACTACTTATTTTATGGTATGTCTATTATAGCAGCTCCAAATGACTAAGACACCTCTTTTGAACTTAACTATGCCTTTAAAGACCCTATCTCAAAATACACTTTCTGAAGTACTGGAAGTTAAGACTTCAGAACATGAATATTTAGATAATACAATTCAACTTATAATGGTGACCTTTGAGAAGACTAATTCTTGAATTAATAATAATAATGATAACTGTTAATTCAATAAATATTTATTAGCAAATAGTAATTCTAGAAATTGTGCAGTGAAGAAAACAGATGAAAGAGCCACTTTTGTTCAGCTAGTATAGGGCGACAAGCAAGTGAAATTGTGAATATTAATAAATTTTATGGAGAAAGGTCTTGTAGGAAAGAGAATAGAAAGTGCTAAAGAGAAGCTTAGTCTGCCACATTAAATATTTGGTCTGAGTAAGGCCTCAAGAAGCAACACTTAGGTAAAGACCAGCTTAGGAGGTGAGTATAAATGATGATAATACCATGGAAATAGAGAGATTAAATAAACGACTTGAACACCATGGCAGGTGCATGTGCTTGTGTGCTCAAAATCCTGGGAAGAGAATGGAGGAGCGGGAATTGCAGTGTGGCAAACCCTCCTAGGGGGTGATTTTTCACTTTCCTTAATGCACTCTTTCTCTCCATCCCTCTCTGATGAGCACACATGTCCTTTAGTTAAAAAAGAAAAAATCATTTACTATGATATCATAGTTTAGCTTAGTTCTTCGAACACATTAGCCTAGAGTTGGGCAGAATCATCTAATGTAAAGGCTATATTATAATAAAGTGTTGAATATCTCATGTAATTTATTGAGTACTGTACTAAAAGTAAAAACACAATGGTTGCATTAATATTCAAAGTATGGTTTTAGCTCTTCTGTACCATCATGAGGTTGACAAATTGTAAGTCAAACAAACCACAGTAAGTCAGAGACCATGCACATGCATGAATCCATGCACACACACACACACACACACACACACACACACACACCCCTACTCGCTATATGGCTTATAGTACAACAACACAGTAAGACTTACTGGGACATTTTTAGTTATCTCAACCGCCTGATTAGATAGAAACTTTGACTATCACCTTTCTTTATCATTTTGATAAATGATAAAATCGAAGCTCAGAGAAGTTAATTTTCCTGAGATCATGCAGCATAAACAATATTTTTTTTAAACTTGGCTCTTCAGACTACAAAGCCAATGATTTTCTCATTGTCTTATAATGACACTTTAATAAATCTGAGTCTCCAGGCTTTTCCAGTACCAGCTGCCAGGACCACCCTGTCACCATATGTGAGGTCTCACTGACATCAGTGCTCCTTTAACTTTGGGTAAATCTTTTTATTCAAACCTCAGATTCTTCATCTGTGAAATGGGGTTAGTCGTACCCTGTCAGAGGGTTATGGTATAAAGTGCCTGTCTTTGTTAACCATTGAGCCACTGTCTGGCACGTGTCAGGAGCTCAGTAACAAGACTAGTAATCCTCAGTGTCATTATCACCTGCCATTGTCATAAAGGCCCTGGATAATGTCCCTTTGAAGCAAAATAACTCCATCTGGCAGATGAAAGGTTAGAGTAAGTGATCTTCCAAATCATTTCTACCTATAATATTTTATGAGTCTATTTAAGATGCTCATTTGTGGGGAAAAATACTATCGAGATGCTACAAGTGTAGGCTTTGTTTAAGACAGGACAGAGCTGTCAAAGTGCATTTGATGTATTTTCTGGACACGGGTGGAGGTGCAAAGGATGGTCTGCAGTGAGCCTTTATGTTGATGAACACTAAAGAGCTTAACGATTGTTCTCCTTTTTATGCCTTTCTTAGTTATAGTCAAAATTGGTCATTTTACATTATTAACTGGAACATTCATTCATAAATCAAGTCATACATGACACAGAGTACCTTCAAAATGGGACTTCTTTAGCCCATAACAGCGACAGACCACTGCAGACTTTTCTATAGACTTTTCTCAGCCATGAAGGGCAAAACAAAATACTTTGAAAACTTTCTCCCTCCAAGTCCATTTTGAATCTAATGTTCTTTAATTCAATGTTGTTTATTGTGAAAATGAATGTCAGATAAAAACAAACAAACAAAAACCAGAAAACCAAAAAAAATCATCTAGCCCTAGCTTTTATACTATGGAGATATGCCCCAAACATAGTCTTACAGTTCTACCTGGATGTTATCAATGTCTGGTTATCAAGGTCTGGTGATTCAATATCTTAAATAAACCCATGTATATTTATTGAAGATATTGAAGTTGAGTATGTACACTCAATGGAGAGAGACAGACAGGGAAGTTTCTTCCAGTGGTTAGATCCTTCTTTGTGAAAGACCTAGTGGTGAAATGCCATGATGAAATACCAGAGATGGGATCGCCATGTGGAACAGGGACCTGCGACCGCTAGGAAGATATACCGATGCTGATGGCTCTGGCACCGCTGTGCAGCGTGGGCAACAATGGCTTTCTTGCTTGGGGTTGTGGGAAGCACAGCAATAGTTCTGTCATCAGAAACTCTTGAAGATGAGCTGACTCAGTGGTTGTATGGATTAGAAGTTGCTTCAGACGGACGAACAAATGCGATCCCTGTTATGCCTTCTTGGTTAGAAGCAGAAGTATGATATCGCATTACTTAATGACAAAATCAGGGCTCAAACGCTCATAAACCATGTGATCTCAATCACTTGAAAAAGTGGGTACAGATATTGGTAGGACTTACAGAAAAAAGGCAAATAGAAGATGTGTCCATTTGTTAAAATCCAGTGCTCTTGGGGGCCAGCATGTGCTATAGCAGTTAAGACGCTGGATTCCCATATGGTTAACCATGCCTTAAGTCCTGGACCCAGTGACTTGAAAATCATGCCTGGTGCGTACATGTGTTTGCCCAAAACCCTGAGAGGAGAATAAAAAGGAAGGAATTGTGGAGTCACCACCCTCCCTTATGGGATGATTTCTCACCTTCCCTCTCCCTGTCTCTGGTGAGTGCACGTGTTCTAATGGCAAAATATAAAACAAACAAACAAACAAAAATCCAATGCGCTTTTACAAATTACATCACTTTAGAAGCTTCATTTTTTCATATCAAAGATTTGACATTATATGCAATGTCATTAAAATAGCATATTATAACACTTTTTTTGCAAAACCTGGACCACTGTAGCAAACTCTCAGTGCTGCAAGAAAGTTTACAATTTTTGAAAAAGATATAATAATATTCAACATCTGTTAAATACTATTCAGACTACTGACTCCAGAAGATTCACGATTTCAATAGTCCACACTACGTTCCTTTCAATGCTGACGTACCTTTGGAAATTTGGCTTTTTAACAGTTGCCACGATTAAAAGCAAGTGCTACATGACCAGTGAGGAACAGGAAACTAGGGCGGTAGAAGCCAATCTGATTAAACAGCCGTGGAACTTTTGATAAGTACAACCATCTTTTCAAGAATATTTGTAATATTTAGAAGTTAAGTTAAAGGCCTGATAGAGGTGACACATTGTTACGTGTTCCAAAGCTGGGACCAGGTGGAAGGTCCAAGTTTATCCTGGCCCAACCTAAGGACTGGTGTGCTAGCGTGCTCCTGTCATCCCAGTGACTTGGGGAGGTTGAGGGAAGAAGACCTGGAGCTGTAGGGCTGGCCTGTGCAAAGAGCAAGGCCCTGTCTAAGGAAGAGCCAGCCCTGCTGGTGCTTAGGGGCCATGTGGGAGGCTGAGGGAGGATGATGACAACGTAGCAAAACCCTGCCTCTGACAAATCAATCTAAAATGTTATTTCTATCTCAGTTTAGGTGCATTTGAATGGCTATAAACTTTGAGTATACTTGTTGTTTAGATATAGCCACCTAGTCAAATGAAAATTTTAGAAATTTCTTTTGTCCTAGAGATGTCATTAAAAAAAATTACTGAGACACCAGGTTCACTGACCCAAGAGAGCTGTGGATTCTCTGCCATAGAACATGATTTCACACACACACACATGCACACACACGACCAAAAAACCCACAACACAGTACTAAATACTAAGTGATCCACCTTCACAATCTGAAACACCCCCTGTTGCCATGTTTAGTTAATCCTTTATTACAGTACCAACAAGCAGGATTGGCAAAGTAAAATGGTCAGGACAAAGAGGAATAAAAGACGCGCTCTTAGGGGCAGAATAGGTCATGAAAAGATAATAGGCAATGTTTCGGCACAGACTGTGAGGAGCACTGTTCTGTGGGGTGGAGATTCTGGGCTAAAGCAAGACTGGCAGGATACTCGAGGGACAGACCCACATGTCAAAGAGAAGACTCACAGTAGGACGAGCTCATGGACTGCACTACAGGCCCCGAGATGTTCAGGGAGAGGAACCACACCAGCTCTGTGGACCTGGGGTCCTGGGAAGCCCTTCGAGTCAGGCCCTTGGGAATGGATGCTGGGAGGAACGAAGTGGGAATGGGAAACTAGCTTTGATCAGAGGAAAACAGATTGTCCGACTTAGTCCTGGGCTAAGCCTAGTTTCTAGCTCCAAGTCCCAAGCAGGACTGAGGTTGAGCCGTTAAGCCTGAGTCAAGTCTATTTAATAATCCTCCTAATCTGGGTGAGGGGTCCTGAGCCAGAAGGGATTATGAGAGTCCACCTTCAAATGTGAACTCATTGGCAGGTGATGACAAAGGAAAAGTTTGGTTAACTGCCTTTCATTTCAAATCTCTGTCCCACCATTTGTGATTTTTCAGAGCTTTCGTTTCCTCCTGGGTAAGCGGAGAGGAGTAATTTCCATCTCACAGGGATATTTATGATGATATTTTAGTGACATTTCTAGGTTTGACCCTATTGGATGCAGATAGTATGTTTGATTCACTAGCATTATAAAATTTTTATTATTAATTTCAATAATATCCATTAGATATTTTGAAATGTGTCTGGGCTCAATATACCAAAACTCCCTCACTCATTGACATCACCCGAAAATCTGAAGACTTACTGGACCCCTCCCTCGATGTGAATGATCAAAACTAATCACTTCCTGCTCAGAACTGATCATCAATCACTTCAGCATTCCGATGGTATTTTTCTTGAACATCTCTTCCTCATCACTACTCCGTTTTTCCCTTTATTCAGCACATTACAAACATTAAAGTTAGTGAGAAATGCATCTGTCCTCTAGAACAAAGGCCCCCAACTGCCCCGGTCATGGCCAGTCCACTGCATGGGTGAGGCGACCATGTGGGAGGAGTGTGGGGGTGGCTGCCAGTTGAGTGAGCGAGGCTTCATTTGTTTGAGGCTGTTCCCCATGGCTCGCATTGTCTCCTGAGCTCTGTCTCCTGTCGGGCCAGCATTAGTGTTGGATTCTTACGGCAGCTGGAACTCTACTGCTGTGTGATTGTGTCGCTACGTATTGCAATGCGGTAGTGGTGGAGATGGGGTCCACATGGTGCACATGGTGCCCTCGGGTCATCCCAGGACCACACTTAGACCTTCCGTCAAACCTAGGAAATAGGTATTATTGCCAATTCCCTTCTGTGGTGAAGACACAGTGTTACGGAGACTCCAGTGCCCGTCTGAGGTCACGCAGCTAGTAGAAGGTACCTCTTACTCTGAACCAGAGAACTTGTATCTCGAGTTTCTCTCTTTGCCTCTACCCCCTGAGTCCCGAACTACTTCCTTCTTATCGCCACGTTGCAAAAACTGCCAATCGTCATACCAGTAGTGAGTGACCCTAGAGAAGTCTTCAGTTTATTTACTTATTTTCCTTTTACACAGGGACTTTTATAGAAGTGCTTTATGAGAGCCTTGAATCTAGAACACATCTTTGGTCAGTAAAGTAATCCAAAATGATGTAGTGTACAGAGAGAAGAAAGGATTAGCTAAGAGCTTAAAACTTGTGAAGGACTTAAAATATAAAAGCCACCCCCAATATGCCTAATCTATTGCAAGAGTCATAAGTTCTCCTGAATGTCCTAAAAAAGGGTGTGGATTTGTTTTTATGAAGGTAAAATATCCAATGGGTATGTGCGAGATTCCTTATTCTGGTGTCAGGGTGACTTTTCCAGCAAGAGTAGAGTTGGAGGTGGGAATTCTCAACCAAAGAAACAACGGATGCATATCCATTACCTAATTTTTACCCTTCCCATTTTATTCCATACTCCTCTCCTCCTTTGCATTTGTAGTTGGGTATGTATAGAACATAAACAGAAAAGAGATGATATAATAATAAATTGAAGCCTTTAGAATCTTATTTTCTTTAGAATATTTTTTAATATTCATTTTTTATTTAGGGATAACATCCAAGATTACAAAAGTTAAACAAATTGTGCTAGATCACAGGGCTGATATAGCAAGCCAGATAACAAATTTCAGCCCTGGACAGTGAGGTCGCTGTGTTCACTATGTCTCATGCTCACTCACACACTCGCTCTCACACACACACACAATTCTGTGGAGTCACCAGCACTCTCCCGTTGCTTGAATGTCCACCAGACATGGCAGTAATTCAGCTTATAACACTGGACAAGTCATTTCATCTCTCTAAACCTCAGTTTTCTCATCAGCAATGTAAAGATTATTTAAAGAGACATAATTCCATGACATGGAGCTCACATTAAAGAAAATTTATCTTCTTTCTTTAAGAAATGTGATTATGCACAGGTGAAGGGAGAATTCAGTCACCCTACTCCTCAGTTCTCGCTCGCTCCACTAGATGGTGCTGCCCCTATAATACACAGAGGGTCTAAACCGGAAGGTCAGCTCTGTTAGGAACTGGGTCTGGGGCTCACTTCCTGAGGGGCGTTGCTAGAGCTGATAATCCCTCATAATTTGTGACCTTGAGGCACGTATGTCTTGATCTCTTCTTTGGTGCTTTCATAGGATTTTTAAGTAGACGAAAAAAATCTTTTAGTGTTGAGAAAATCACTGTAAATTTATCAAGATTTTACTGTCCATTCTTGGCACTTTTTGAAATGGCCGTACATAGTCGACACTAAATATGTACTTTTCAATTTGAGACTACACCTGCCCCTCAGAGTGAATGCATTACTTTGCACTGACATACTTGGGAGGCAGGTGGTTAGTTGTGCAACCAGCTGTGACTTTTTTCTGCCATTGAGGGTAGTCAGGTCCTCATTGTAGCACCCCTCTCCTCACCCCTTACTTTTGCTTTTTGCAAGAATTATGTTAATGTGCCTTTTTCCTGAGGCTGATAGATTTTTCAAAACGTCTTGTAGTCAATTGCAGTTACCAAACAGCAGTCAATTGAAGCTCAAGCAATCTTCACTGATTAACTCCATTGTTTCAGTGCCAGATATTTCTCATTTAAATTTATTTAACCCTAAAGCCAATCATTTGAGGAAAAAAAAAAATCATTTACTAGTCCAAAGTCATAAAGCCAGGAGGGAGAATAGCTAGGACCCTCATCCCAAAGGAAATTTCAGCAAAATACATCCTATATAACACAGATAGATACACTGTCCTTTTGGGCAAATCCAGAAGGCAAATATAGGCAAGATTCTGAGATAAAACCTACACTCTTCGTGAGAGGAGCAAAGCTTTGACCAGGCCTGTCATACAGTCGGCAGGGCTGCCTGGATGTCCATGATGAGTGAAGCACAGTGTAGACACTGAGGGCATGAAGGCGGGCCAGATTTACACATGGGCCTCCAGGCAGGAGACCAGAAAGGGCCATAAAATAGGGACCCTGAGAGCCAGTAAGTGGTGTGGTGGTTAAGGGTGCTGGACCACCACATGGCAGACCATGGTTCTAGTCCCAGACCTGGCAGCTTGTTTTCTCACTTTCTCTCACTTTCTCTCACTCTCTCTCTCATTCTGTTTCTCTCTGGTCAAATTTAAATAAATAAATAAATAAATAAACTTAACTAAAATGATTCTTTAAAATAAAATAGGGGTCCTCTTTTTTACAAAGACTTGGAGAAAATATTAGCCCATCACAGGCCAAGGGATCAGAGAGAGAGGTGACTATTACGGAACGCAACATGCATGTTCCCATTTACTGACCAGCATGCGCTATTCCAAAGAGGTTGCCATTGTAGGAGATCATTGCCTAAGGCTGACTTCAATTAATAGCAATTTAATTCTTATTATCTAGTAACTACAGTATAAATTTGTGAATCTTGAAAAGCAGATACATTTATAAAGAAATTCATTTTTGAAACATCCTAGAATTCTATGCCTGAAGATAATTATTGTTAATATTTCTTGCATTTCTTGGGGCCAATAGCTGGCATAATGTTTACGTCACTGGACTCCCACGTGGTCAATTGTGGTTCGAGTCCCAGATCTGGCAACTTGAAATTCACACTGGCCATGTGTGCCCAAAATCCTGAGAGAAGAATGGAGAAGGGATTGGGGCATTACCATTCCCCCTGGGGGATATTTCTCACTTTCTGTCTCTCTGTCTTTCCAGTGAGCACATGAGTCCTATAGTAAAATTCTCTTTAAAAAATGCACTTCCATTCAATATTATACATATCATTAAGATTTTACAAATGGATGACACCTATTCCGTTATATAGATATATCATGGTTTACTTAACTATCCTCCTAGTAACTCCCCTAATTACTAACTCCCATATGAATCATCATTGTCTGCATTTTGCCTTTTTTGTATGTTTTTTGTTTTTTTGCTCTATTTCCTAGAAATGTTTATTAAATAGTTAAGTGAAGACAAATATTAGTATTTTTTAAATGATTTCCATTTTTGGTCTAATTGCTGAAGGACCAAATTCTTTTTTTTTTTTAGAGGTTTTTTCACTATAGGGCGCGTGCACTTGCCAGACAGACAGAGACATAGAGACAGAAAGCGAGAAATCACCCCCCAGAGGGGATGTCACGCCGCAATCCCTTCTCCTCCATTCTCCTCTCAGGATCTTGGGCACGCACACACACACGCCCAGCGTGAGTTCTAAGCCACCGGGTCCAGAATGCGAACCGCGGTCAACTACGTAGGAGTCCAGCGACATAGCCATTACACTAACTGCTGGTTCCCTGAAGGACCAAATTCTGATATGAATATTTGAAAGGTTAAGATGGATGATGTGATTTTATTCCAGAATCATTTGTGACTCACAAAAAGACATTTTTGCCTTGTGAAAGGTAAACAGACAGTCCCACTACCTTCTGGATAAAGTCCTAATGTGTTAATTTGTCAAGAAAGGCCCCCCATCCCATAATAAACCGGTATACACTCTTGTATCTGTGACTTGTCTATTACTTTCTACTTCCTGCCTTATCTTTCTCTTTCTCCACCATTTGCATTTTCTAACTCAGATCGTGACGACCATTCTCTCCTACTGTACTCAGATATTACCTCCAAGAAATCACAAACTTCCCTTAAAACTCATCAAAATTCATCTGTCACAACTGATCACCGTAGACAAAGTTGACCTCAGCTTCTGCTACAGAAGCAGAACACAATTAATGCATTTTTAGAGGAAACGTTTTAAACTGAATTGCGACTTGACTGCACGCCACCTGTATTGAAGATATGTGTGAATCTATCTTATTTTTCCTGATAGAGTTCTTCCTGAAGTCAGATGGCATATCTTAAAGCTCAAATCTTCACAAATAGCATTAATGGCAGCCAACAGAATCCCACAAAAACGAGGTGTTCCTGTAATGTGGTCAAAAGGGTACATCTGAAAGTTTTTCATTTGGGACTAGCAGTTGGTGTAACGGCTATGTTACTGGACCCCCATGTAGTCAACCACGGTTCGAGTCCCAGACCTGGTGGCTTAAACTCACTCCGAGTGTGTGTGTGTGCATGCCCAAGATCCCGAGAGGAGAATGGAGGAGAAGGGATTGTGACATAGCCAAACCCCCTGGGGGCTGATTTTTCACTTTCTGCCTCTCTCTGTCTTTCTGACGAGTGCATGTGCTCTATAGCAAAAACCTCTCCAAAACAAACAAACAAAAAAAGAAAAAAAAAGAAAGCTTTTCTTTCATACATTTTTGTAATCGAATTCCCTTTCCCTTTTCCTACTGTTCTCTGCATCTCCCCTAATCTCATTCACCATAAACATTGTTCACCAATACTAGATTTTCGGTCTTAATAGTGAGCCAACCCTAAGCCTAGTGGGTAAGGGAGTTGAACTTCACGTGGCTGAGTTTGAACCCCGAACCCCGGCCAGGTGACACTGAGAAACAGCGGGCACATGTGCATGTGTGCCTGAACCCCAAGGATGAGTGATGGCGGAGAAGGACTTGCAGTGTGACCATTCCCCACTAGGAGGTGCACTCATCCTTTCTCCCTGTCCCTGTCTCTCTGTCTTACTTTGGCAAGAGAGGACAACCCCTGACCAAAAAGAAAAAAAAAAGTGAGACCATGTCCTTACCACTGGTATGTTTGTGATGGTCCCTGCATTGAGAAGTTAGAAAGGGAGACGATGCAATTGACCTAGTAATAGCAAAGCAAAACAAAAGTGACTGATCACGATGCTGGTGTGTTCTACCTCCAAATACTTCTGCGATGAGAACAGACGAAGCAGTCCATGTGAAAGTGTGATATCACTCTCACCAGTATCCCCTCTCTATGAGTTGTTACGTTTCAAGTTGCATGTCCCTTCCAAGTTCATATATTGAAAGGTTTATGGAGACGGACCTGTGAGGGTAGGACTCTGGGAGGGACTTAGGTCAGGAGACAGGCTCTTAGGGTGAGATTAGTGCCGTTACGATAAGAGATAGGAAAGAGCTTGTTTTCTCACTTTTTTCTCCATGCAACAGCACAGCAAAACGGCATCCATTCTCAAGCCAGGAAAAAGGTATCATGACAAACCAAATCAGTCACTATCTCGATCTTGGATTTTCCAGCTTCCAAAATTTCAAACAATAAATAAAACATAAATACATAAAATGACAAATGTTGGATTGTCAGAAAAGTTATAACATGTTTTTCTATGGAAAAATGCACCGTAAGTTTATGTATTTAATTATTTAAAGGTTTTTGCCTTGGAATCTGTATACTTGCTGGAGAGAAAGAGAGATAGACACAGTGAGAGAGAAAGTGAGAAATCACCCCGCAGGGGGATGGTCACACCACAATCCCTTCTACTCCATTCTCCTCCCAGGATCTTGGACACTCATGCACACGTGCCCAGCATGACTTGGAAGCCACCAGGTCCAGGATTTGAACCATAGTTGGCCATGTGGGAATCCAGTGATGTAACCACTTCACCACCTGCTGGTCCCAGCATCAGGACATTTCTGATGACCCAATAAATCTCTGTTGTTTCAGCCACCCATTTTTGGTGTTTTGTTATGGCAGTACTAACTGACTGAGACAGGAGCCAATCCACAGTTTAGCACCATGTAAACAGGAAACTTACATATCGCAAAACTAATTAAAACTGTGAAACCGATCGCATTCCTCATCTCCACTTGCATCACATTCTATCAACACAGTCTAGACATGCTACACATGCCTTAAGGGAAATGTCCACTGTTCTGGCAGAACTGGATATCATCATGTGAGATGTTGTCGGGCGACAGCAACCACCACAATGAATCAGCAGGGGCGAAGAGAGAGCGAGCTGGATATTAACATATTTTATAGAGAATATCTGAAGATAAAAGATATGGCAGAGGGTAGAAAAGTCACTAGAAGACTTATTACAAGCTTTGCACCGTTTCAGAGCTAACTTTAAATCCCAGTTCTGTCACTTGCCAAGTCTCTGGTCTTGGGAAGGATATGCAACATCTTTGATGATCAGTCCTCACTCTAAATTGTAAATAATTGCATAAAACTTATAGTTAGTTATTTTAAATGATCCTTCAAAATGCCTGTATTAGGATGAATTGTACGTCTTTAAAAGTCATGTGGTGAAGACCTAATAACCAGAATCTCAGCACAAGCAGTTAAACATTGGGCTTTCAAAGAGCTAATTAAATTTAAATGAGGTCTTGGGACCAGCAGTTGGTATAATGGCTATGTCGCTGGACTCCCATGTAGTCAACTGCGGTTCGAGTCCTGGATTCGGTGGCTTAAACTCACGCTGGGTGCATGTGCATATGTGCCCAGAGGAGACTGGAGGAGAAGGGGTTGCGACATGGCCATTCCCCCTGGGGGGTGATTTCTCATTTTCTATCTCTCTGTCTCTCTCTGTCTTTCCAGCGCACGCACACGCCCTATAGCAAAAACCTCTTTAAAAAAATTTAAATAAGGTCCTCTGTGGGTCCTAACCCTGTGTGACCGAGGGTATGTTAGAAGAGATGAGAATGCAGACACCACAACAGGGAGGACCACGTAAACATACCAAGAAGATGATCACTTATAAACCCAGAGAGGCCTATCCTGAAAACAGCTTGATCTTGAAACTGAAAAATAAGTTCTTTTCTGGGACCAGCAGGAGGCATGGTGGTTAAGGCACTGGATCCCACATGGCCAACTCTAGGGTTTGAGTCCTGGATCCTTCCGCTAGAAAAGCATTCCCTGTGTGTATGCGTTCGTGACCAAGATCCTGAGAGGAGAGTGGAGAGAAAGGGGTTGCAGCGTGGCCATCCCCCCTGGGGGGTGATTTCCCTTTCCTCCCTTCTCTGTCTCTCTCTGGCAAGCGCACATACCCTATGGCAAAAAACTAAAATACAGAAAAGAAGGAAGGGAAAAATAAATGTCTGTTGTTTAAGTCCCTCAGTCTGCGATACTTCTTTATGGCAACCCGAACAAACCAACACGATGTCTTAAGCAAAGTACCTGATGGGCTGTAGTAGGCTTCTAGCATTCTTAGTCCTTTTTATTTTCATAATAATATTTATAAGGTACCATGAGGAAAAATAAACGTAAAATATTTTTAAATGATAAATACCTGGCTATAACTTCTGGTTTACAAAGCTCAGGTCTAAATTCTTCTCAGATTTACCAACTAAAGAAGTAACCAATATTGAGTATTCGGTTCAAAATATTGACAGTGTTGGAACATACTTTACTAAATTTCCTTCCTTCCTTCTCGTCCTCTTCCTCCCTTGTATGCGTCTTCCTTTTGTGACTATCTTCTTTCCTTCTCTTTCCTCTCTCTCTTTCCATGTATCTTTACTTTTTTCTTTTTTTAAAAAAAAAGGTTTCTAAAGCCAAGCGCTTTAGCCAGGTCTGAAGGAGAAAGCAGAGCCAACCTCTTTTTGTCAGAAGCTGGTTCTACTGTCAACACAAGTGATGGCTGGGGTAGCCAGTCTGTGCATGAAGTGAAGATGCTGTGATTGACAGGTCCCAAAGTCTGCCAGGAGAAAAAAATTGCCTCAGTAAAATCTATTGAGAAGAGACAGTCTTTGCCAGCTCCTACCCCACCCTTGACTAAGCTGATGTTCTTCACGCTTAGTTTCCCACCAATCTTAGGATTTAGTCAACACTCCAGCCTCGTTCCCATCAGTCTGGCCTACAGACAGATTGGGCCATCATGTAGTTTAAAAAAAAATATGTACTTTACAGGCACCCACAGTGTGCCAGGAACTAGTAAATGCTCCCCTGACTCTCAGAGAGAAACTTATTAAATAGGCAAGGCTAAGTTCACATCCAGGTCCTCCCATTCCGAATCCTCTCCCTTTTGAGGTATGAGGCTACAATAGCGTGAAGACAATGTGATGTGGGGAATGCACACCTGGACTGTATAAACTAAATTCTGTACAAGTTTTCTTTTAGAGAAGTAACAGGGCAGGAAAAATATTTTGCTTCTTTGTATTTTTCCATAGCTATCTTTCCCATTTCAAGGGGATTGTTATTATCGGGATTCAGTGAGGATCTGCACACAGAAGTGCACTGCTCTGTCTTAGGAAGTGTTGGCGTCGATGCATAATTAGTAAATTTAGGAGTCTTAGGATCCTACATGTGTACGTGAGTCCTCTAATCTTCCCAGTCTGTAATTATGGGCACACGTCTTAGGGTTTCTAAACCTGTTTCTTCTTCTGTAAAAGAAGAGAGATAATAGCTTATTTGTGGGGCTGAGGGAAGACTAAGTGAAAGACATATGAAACGCATTGAAACGCATGTATACAGTTAGTGCTTTCAACGCTCTCTTCCCTTTCTGTAATTCTTCAGGAGTGCATTTCTGGACTCTTTTTTTTTTTTTTTTTTTTAAGAAAAAAGACTTTTTTCCCCACCTTTATTTTTTTTTTTTTTCCCG
>NW_006159608.1:4635345-4639758 GCF_000334495.1 Tupaia belangeri chinensis | reverse complement strand
TTTTTTTTTTTTTTTTTTTAAGAGAAAAGACATTTCTCCACACCATTATTCTTTTCTTTTTTACCGTGGAGGATACTTGGAAGTACCACAGTGGTCACTGATACTCTTTGGAGAGGGTACCGGGAAATATGAATAGCCACTTTATGGGCTCAGAATCTGGGCCTAGAGGTGTGGCATTGGCTGAGGTTCTTGCCACTGCTCTTCACGGCCTACCATGTTGGCGAGGGATTGGAACACGGAAAAATAAATTTGGGGCCAACGCGTCTGCTGGAATCGGTTGCTCACTTCTGGAAGCCTTAGACTGCATCTATAATATGCCAAAAAACCAATTTGTTCAGAATGAAGCCTGAAGCTGTCCATTCGCCATCAGCTCTCTAACAATTCACCTGCATCTCTGAAAGCATGACTGCACGTCCTTGTCCTCGTCCGTCTGTCTGGTCCTGGGTTTAGACGGTGATGACAAGCTCTGTGGTGTCATAGAAAGGAGAACTTTGACTGGGTATTTGATTTCCATTATCTGTGTTTTTAACTAGGTGGCTTAGGAAGACCAATAATTTCACTTGTGTGTGTATATTAAGGATTTAATACGGAGCTACATTCTAATCATTTCCAAAATGAATTTAGCTACTTTGGAGTAAATCAGGGCAATGGAGCATGCTTCACAAATTTCATCACTGTTACAATAAAGGTCGCGTTCAAAGGAGGGGCATGAGCTGGAAATTAATGCCTGGTTTTAAATGTTTAGGGATTAAAAATTTAAATTGCACAGCTCAATTCTGTTAATATTAAAGTGTATAATTTCAGCACTGGCAGTTTCAATAAAAAGAATTCAAATGAAGGAGTAGAAGTTTTCAAGTGTCCTCCAACTGCTCGTGAATGTGAATCACTGGAGAAGCTTTGTTAAGGCGGATTCCTGATGTGGTCCCCAGGAGGCTGACTCAGTCTTCCGGGTGGGAACACAGATGAAAGCCCCCAAATGATCCTGAGATAGTAAGAATCTTCATAAGCAGATGATTCCTCTTCACGGAAACACCTAGAAAAGGGAAAGGAAGAAAAGGCGCTTTCCTTTCATTCCGGATCAGCCTGTGCATTCTTGATTTTTGAAATATGTTGTGCTTTTCGCAGCGTCTTTTCTACCAAATTGTAATTTTCTAGATGACAGGGACATTTGCATCTCCAGACTCAAAAACCATTTTAGGAACATAGTAGGTGCTCCAAAACACAGTGAAGCAGGGACATGGTGCAGTGGGGTGAGCAGAGGGACACGGGTTGGTGTCTCACACTCAGGAAGAATCAGAGACACAGACTAGGATAGGGGTTTATCAAGAAGGGAGAGATCAGCAGAACTCCTGTGCAGAGAGTCGGTACCGAAAAGTGAGCTGCCATCATGTGAGGGTTCCAGATTCATATCCCAGATGGGAAGAACCCGAGTCTGTGTTCTCTTCATGGTCGGATTACATATCCCATAGGTTATGCTAAACTTAGAGTGTTCTCAGAGTGATGAGACCCTGCGTAGTGGCCGCTAATTGAAAACTGGTTTGGGGATGAGCAGATGGTATAATGGTTAAATTGTTGACCTCCCATGTAATCGGCCGCCATTTGAGCCCTGGACCTGGCTGCTTCAAACATGCTGAGTGCGTGTGCGTGCATGCCTAAATCCGAGTGGAGGATGGAGGAGAAGGATTTTGGCATAGCCATCCCCCTCCCCCACAAAGGATGATTTCTTGCTTTCTGTATCTCTGTCTCTCCTGTGAGCGCATGTGGCCTATAGCAAAATTCTCTCTTAGGAAAAAAAGAAAAAAAGAAAGAAAGAAAACTGGTTTGTCCAGACGCTGTTAATTTGGATAATGATCCCAGCTAACTTTGAAGGCCTGGTGACCCACATCTTGAGATTCATCCCCCAGAATCAGGAAGAGTCCTGACTTGTCAAGGAGTGCCTGCCCAATCCAATCTGGTCGCTGTGATAATGCTTCTTCATTATCTGTGTGTTCTGGACTGTGTGACTTTTGGTCTTTGTCTAATTAAGTCCCATGCAAGGGGTCATGAATTCTTTAAGAACAAGATTTACATATCTAAGGGAACAGGAATATGGTGACTAGCAGAGAAGAGGAATTAGGGTCCTGCAAAAAAAACAGGGGAAGATTTTAACAGCCAGGGGCCACACAGCACAGTGGCTCTCTTCTGGGGTAGGGAGGGCTGCCCTATCTGCCTAAAAGCAGGGTCTAACTCCTGTCTCAACTGTACATTAAATATTCACCTGCCTTAATCCTTGCTGTTTCCTTTGGTTACCATCCTTTCTGGTCTTTAAATGCTCCCTGTCTTAGATTTTGTAACAAACTCTGCCTTTCGTCATAAGGATTTAAAGAGGTGTCTCTTCTTACAGAATATAAAATTGCTTGTTCTCTCAGTGTCAAATAAAAACAATCCACACTTATGCAAGGAGAGACTTTATTTCAAAATAATCATAGAAAAATGAAGGAAAGGAACAAAACAGTAGGGAGTTCCTTTACCTGTTATAGCTGTCCAGAGTTATGGGGCAGGGATGGACTTCAGCATTTTCTTAGCCAGACTTTGTTTTGACCTGGTAATCCATTCAATAATTACCGAGTGCCTGCAGTGTTCTTAAAACTGTTTTTGAGTCTGGAGATGCAAATGCCCCTGTGATGTAGAAATTTGTAGTTTGGTAGAAGAGACAAGTAGAGAAGGCAAAAAGCACAAAATAGTTCAAAAATCAAGAATGCACAGGCTGGTCTGGAATAAAAAGAAAGCTCCTTTTCTTCCTTTCCCTTCTCTGAGTGTTTCCAAGAAGAGGGATTATCCGCTTATTAAGGTTCCTACTACCTCGTTGCTTAGCCGCTCTGTTTTCTCCTAGAGGTTTGACTGGATCGCAGAGCTTCCAGTGAAGCGCTGGGAAAGTTTTCTCAAAGAAAAACAGTTAAGTTGTCAATTGTGCTTGTAAGGATCTTTTTTAGTAAAGTCTGGACCCCTTCAGAAAGGTCTGTTGCCCTGGTTCTAATCACAAGTAGAAGAGTTAGTCTGCCTATTGTGGTGATGGCCTTAGAAAGTAAGACCCACTACTGGAAAGTTCTCCATCAGTTCTATCAGGAAAACAGCTGATATTTTTATCACTGTTTTCCTTATACCACTGATGTACCAGTAAATGTTCAGCAATTACTCACTAGGAGGGAAGAAAAAACAGATTTGAGGTATTTGAAGATCTCCTTGGGTAAATCTTTCTACCATAGTTGACTTCAAACTATAAAAAAAGTTACTGACTACAACAATCAGGCAAGATGAAAACAATTAGCTCTCAGGACCTGGTAGAAGCCAATTCCAACACATCGCTTGCTTGATATTCTGAATTCTAGAAAGAAGATTCTAGATTTTATATTTCAAATACTAAATTTAAAAAAAAAATGCTTTATTACTGTGTTTACTAAATTCTACCAGATGTGTTTCACTACATTTCAAAGGTAGAAAGAATATTGTGTTGGACACGTAGTTTCAGAAAAGTAAGAATTTGTCCAGATGCAAGAACAGGAGGTGTTCCAGAAATGAAGAACAGCATGTGCAAAGACACAGAAACGTGAGAGAGCTAGAGGGAGGCAATGTGGTGGTTCTAGACTCCAGCATACAGAGAGGACCATAGCAAGAGGTGAGATTGCAGAGGTGAGCTTTGGGATTGCTTAGGGAAAGTGTGCACTGTGCAAACCGGGGAGAAGACATTTTTCTTACATTTTGTTAATATCTAAAACCAGAGTTGCTTGTATGTCAGGACTTGTCTTTGAGAAAAAAAAAAAAAGGCATGGAAAAGCACACCAAGCACAGACTGTGACTGATCTAAAAGCATTTGTGAATAGGTCAAAGTAGATGCCCACTCCTGATAATGTGAACTATATGGTTGTGGCTCTGTTGGAGGTGAGAACAATGACATGAGTAAGGCAATGAAGAAGAAATGAACGTTAATGAAAAAAAAAAAGAAAGGAAAAATCCCAGAAGTAGGAAGATGAAGAAATAAGGAAAACCCTCTAAAAGCGGTGCTAATACCATAGGTGATGATTACGCTGTTATTAGCAGCAAACATACCTTGAATGTCTACTGTGCTGCAGCACATTCGGAAACACCTATGTGCATTAATGTTTTGACACCTCACAATAACCTTAAGAGACAGGTGTTTCTCATCATGCCCATGTTTCAGCTGAGGAATATACTGAAAGGTTAAGAAACTTCCCCAGCATGGGACTAGGAGTTAGCGTAATGGCTATGTCACTGGTCTCCCATGTAGTCAACCACGGTTCGAGTCCTGGACCCAGTGGCTTAAACTCATGCCGGGTGCGTGTGTGTGTGTGTGCCCAAGATCCTGGAGGAGAAGGGATTGCGGCGGCCCTCCTCCCGGGGGGGTGCTTTCTCACT
>NW_006159608.1:4627432-4635300 GCF_000334495.1 Tupaia belangeri chinensis | reverse complement strand
AAATCCCTCTCCAAAAAAAAAAAAAAAAAAAAAGAAAGAAAGAAAGAAAGAAAGAAACTTCCCCAGTGTTATCCAACTAGTATGTATGGAAGCTTGGATTACACCAGACAGAGCACACACAGCTCCACCACTGTACTGTATCTTGAAAAAGACATCATGGAATCAATATGAGTGTGACTGATTTTTATATCACTTGTGTGGGTGAGTGAACCCCAGCTTCTCTATATAACTTTCTTATGATTGTAGATGCATTGTTTGTTTGTGTCTGTGAGAGCCAAAATAGGGGCTGAGTTAACTATATATATCATATATGTATATATATGATAGAGTAAATGTACTCACCGGAGAGAGACAGAGAGAGAGAAAGAGAGAAAGGAAGTGAGAAATCATGCCCCTGGGGATGGCCATGCCACAATCTGTTCTCCTCCAGTCTCCTCTTGGGATTTTGGGCACATGAGCCAAGCATGTTTTTCAGGCCACCAGCTCCAAGACTCTAGCTTCAGAACTAGCCATGTGGGATCCAACAGCATACCCACCATGGCACTGGCTGGACTAATGCTATTCTTACCTGCACTGTTACACACTGTGTATAACAGACCATAGAAAAGGAAGAGGATACCATAGAAATAATAGTCTTCTTCACTTCGAGAATTGCCAGAAAAATCCATACACATTTGGATCTGTGCAGATTATGAAATACAGGGGTTGTCATCTCAGTCTAAAGGGACAGGGAGAAACCAGCAGATCTCTGATGTACACGCTACAATTTAGACTTCGTCTTGTAGCTGTTAGAGGGCCACTGGATGCTCTCACTGTAGGAGACAGGTCGACCAGATGTTCACTTAGGAGGATTCAGCATGATGGTATGATTGACCATCACAGGAGATTGAACAGGAGCAAAATGGAGTCAGGATGAAAGTTAGGAAGCTTTTCCAGGAAATTATGGGCAGGATTTTTGAGAAACAAAATCTGAGTGGTGGCAGCAAGAATTCATTGTTAAGACAGACTCCGGGATGGGAGTTAGTGGAAAACTGAGTGAGACTTGATAATTTACTGGCTTGCTACAGCAGGATTTCAGGGCAATTAGTCACCTTATCAACTAGTCTGTTACCAACTAGTCTGTTATCAACTAGTTTGTTACCTTCAGTAAAGTGATGTCCAAAACTCATTGAAGAGGCAAGGTGATGATGTGAAAAACATGTACTTTGAAATGAGGCAGTGATTTAGCCTACTTTTTCTTTTATGTAAATAAGATCGCTAGCTATCTTATAGGGATGTCACAAATATAGCAGAAATTAGCTTAATGCATCTAGTGCATTAGTCAAGACTTCTACTGTAATCACAATATGCGGAAACACAATTTAAATAAACTAGCATTTTTATTCAAATATTGATTTTTTTTTGAAGAATATAGGAGTATCTCCCAGATCAGTTGAACAACCAAATGTCAAAAAAGAAGGAACCAGAGCAGGTTGGAGAACATAAAACTGAACAAGACCCCATCTTTTAGTACCTCTACACTACTTTGGGTGTGCTGACTCCATATTATCCTACCACTGGTGGCTTTTCCAAATGGTCATAGCAGTTTCCAGGCTCACACCAACATGATGTCATTATCATGTCAATGGGAATATCTCTTCTCTTGGAGCCTCAATGTGACAAAACAAAAGAAAACAAAGCAAAAATATAAAAACAAACAAAACAAAACTGGAGAAAATTTCTCATTTACCTGTCTTGCTACATAGGGAGGTGGGTCAGAGCAGACTTTTTAGGAAAATATTTGATGGAAACAATTCATAGAAGCAGATGCTACTTAAGTAAGGCAAGTCAGTAGGTGCCCACTCTATCTAGAACTTATAGTGGCTGCTCAACCACTGGTGGTGTGTGACATGCAATGTTTTGAGAGCTACACATTCTTTCTTTTTAAAAAGCTTTTTGCTATAGGGTGAATAGGGCATGTGTGCTCACCTTACACACACACACACACACACAGACATGTGCGTGCATGCACTTCCAGAGAAAAAGTGAGAAATCACTCCCAGGGGGGTGGCCATGCTGCAATCCCATCTCTTCCATTCTCCTCTTGGTTTTTGAGGCATACATGCACGTGCCCTGCATGAATTTTAAACCCAGGTCTGAGACTTAAACCATGGTCAGCCATGTGGGAGTCCAGTGCCACAACCACTACACCACCTACTGGAACTGAGAATTACATGCTTTTATTAAATTATTAAGACTTACACCCTGAGTAGTGGTCCATGTTCTAAGGACAATGTTTGCCATATGTAAATTGATTAAATATCAAGAGGTATCTTTATTAAAAACAAGATTTCAATATTCTATCCTCAGAACATTGTTAGAGATTTGGGATGAGAATAGACTACACTCACTCCTGTTTATGGTTAGAATCCTAACCAATAAGAAGAAATAGAAGGACCAGCAGGTGGCACAGTAGTTAAGGTGCTGGACTCCCAGGTGGTGAGCTGCAGTTTGAGTCCTGGATCCAGTGGTTTGAAACTCTTGCTGGATGCATGTGCATGCATGCCCAAAATCCCAAAAGGAGAATGGAGGAGAAGGAATTGCAGTGTGGTCATTCCTCCTGAGGATGCGATTTCTTGATTTCTGTTTCTCTGGTGAGCACGTGCCCCCTATAACAAAAATCCCCCCCAAAGAAAAAGTAAAATAAAATATTTTTAAAAAAGAAGAAAAAAATCACTATCAAGTGGAATTCAAGGCCTCATATTTACTAATGGTTCAACAAGAACCTGATCACTCCCAAATGTATTATTTCTGATACACCTTCTCAGAGGACAACCCTTGAAGGTAAAAACATATTTATTTTTATTTTTGTTTTATTTACTTATTTTAATTTGACCAAAGAGAGGCATACAGAGAGAGAGAGAGAGAAAGCAAGAAAGCAAGCCACCAGATCCCGGACTCAAACCGTGGTCGACCATGTGGGAGTGTCCAGCACCTTAACCACCATGCCACCTGCTGGTTCCGAAGTAAAAACATATTTTTACTCTAAGTTTGAAACCCCAGCATGTGTCAGGTAAGTTTTACATGCAGTCTGTACCAGTAGAATACTGCTCTGAGCTCTGACAGGCTGGAGGAGTGAGACAAACAGAAGAAAGTGTAAGGGCAAGAAAACATGGACGTTCCCTAATTCCGAGTTCACTAGTACTAGAATTCCACTGGCCAGGACGAGGCCTCTCCACGCTGTCTCTGTTCTCTATTAATGCGTCCCAGAGCAGGTCAGATTACATACTCCTCCCAGCTCGGGAAGCAGAGAGCAGCACTAGGTCTCCCACACCCTTCCCTGGAGGGCAGGTAGGTTATGTGAAGCTCTTAGTTAACGAGGGAGAGCAGGAGAAAAGTGGTCCTGCAGCTGGTCTACTTTCGTCACTTGCTTTAAGCCTACGAAATTCATGTCCTTGCAATTCTTACTCCCCATCGATTCTTTCCAACAATTCAGGGTGTTCTCAGCTTCTCTCATCCACGTCCTTCAGCATAATTCACCAGCACTGTTGTGAGGACCCCTTGTACCATCTGCAAACTTAGGGGCACTGCCACCCGGTTCCCCGGTTCACCTCAGAGTGCAGGCAAATGTCAGGTTTTCCTTCTCTCTTTTTTTTTTTTTTTTTGAGAGGTTTTTTGCACTCGCCACAGAGACAGACAGAGAGAGACAAAAAGACAGAAAACAAGAAATCACTCTCCGGGGGGGCTGGTCACGCTGCAATCCCTTCTCCTCCATTCTTCTCTCAGGATCTTGGGCACGCACGCACACACACCTGGCGTGAGTTTAAGTCGCCAGGTCTGAGACTCAAACCGCGGTCGACTACATGGGCGTCCAGCGACATAGCCGTTACACTAACTGCTGGTCCCTGTGTCAGGTTTTCCTATGGTGGAGCCCAGTGTGCCCCTGAAGTCCATAAGGAACCTCCTCACTTTTTTTTTTTAGAGGTTTTTGCTGTAGGGCGCATGCACTCACCAGCAAAACAGAGACAGAGAGACAGAAAGCGAGAAGTCACCCTCCAGGGGGATGAGCACACCACAATCTCTTCTCCTCCATTCTCCTCTTGGGATCCTAGGCACGCATGCACATGCTCCCCGTGCAAGTTTAAGACACCAGGTCTGGGACTCGAATCGTGGTAGGCTGCATGGGAGTCCAACGACATAGCCATTACGCTAACTGCTGGTCCCCTCACTTTCATTTACTCGCTTACACTTATCACATTATCATAGATGCAGCATTGCCTTTTGCTCCCAAAGGCTTAGGAAGTTTGGTGTCCTGTTATGTATTTCCAACATATCCTGTCCCGGACCTGAGGAGAAAGTGGCACGGTGACCGGCAGAGCTGTCATTCTTGCTGTATGTTCAATGATCTCGTCTCTAACACTGATGCACTGTGCCCAGACGCAGGTTTTACTCTTCCCCTGAATGGCTATCTTTCCAGGAGACTTCCCAGAAAGTGTTACTGGGCCTCCAAACCCCCTCTATCTGTGGCAGCAGCCCACCCCCACAGAATGAAAGGCAGCACCAGAACATGTTCTTAAAACAGTCCTTTAAAACACTCCAAACTCTCACTGCACCTTGGGAATGGCAGTTAAATTCACGTAGCTTTGCTTACTTCGGATTGTTTGCAGGGGTACATTTTACCTACCTGGTGACAGCTTCTGCTTTCCAAAGGTGCTATCCCAACTTAGTAACGAGGTTAGAGCTAAAATTCTAGAGAGAGGATTTTTAATTCTTTTGAATTACACACACACACACTATATTCTCAAAGCTGTTGTGGTAATTGTATATAGTAAATTTTTAAATGCTTACAAGATTTATATTTTTCTAATGAAGTCAGGATAACTTATATTTTTGGTATTCATTAGGTATGATGCTTATTCTGTAGAACAGCAACATAAGAAAACAGAAGAAATGCCAAGGGGCTTACAAGGAATTCTCCAGGGGCAATGGTGGAATACAGTGTACTCTTTTCTACAATATTAAGTGAAATGTTTTCTATGAGGAGAATTTTTTAACTTAAAACTGAATTAAATAGTGGTATACAGGGTTTTTTTTTTTTTCAAAATATGAATTACAGTTTTTAGATTTTCCAAGTGATTTTAAAGAGAATTTTTCATTTTTATTCCAAGTATTAATGCAATATGTGCTCAGTGCTATTAATTTGAAAAATATAAAATGCTATAAGGGGCATAAAAATCCCACAACTCCCTCCACTACCACATGCAAATAACCACAGCAACATTTTACGGTGATCATAATACACTTTCCTGGGGTTTACAGAATCTGTGTTTTCTTTTGCCTTTTGCTTGTTTATGCTTCTTGTAGTGACTTGGAAAGTAGACAACCAGTTGTTACTTCTAGGAGATACACTTGGCTTTAAAAATCTTACTCAATATTTATTTGTCTGTTTTCAAAATACAAAATAAAATGATCTCTGAGAGTCCAACCTAATTATTGTTAATATAATGTGGAACCGGGAAGTTAAAAATAAATACTTTATTCTCATTACTTTTATTTTAAACCATTGATTGACTAGGGGTTGTAGTCATTTTTTTTAAGGTTTTTGCCACAAGGTATGTGAATTCACTGGAGAGAGACAGAGAGAAACAAAGAGAGGGAAAGTGAGAAATGAGGCCCAGAACTGGAGGGGGTATGGCCACACCACAATGCTTTCTCCTCTTGGGATTTTGAGCACCCAGCTTGAGTTTCAAGAGTTTCAAGCTACTGGGTCTGGAACTCCAATTTTCTGTTGGCCATGTGGGAGTCCAGCAACTTAGCTACTGCTGGCACAGTTTTAGTTATATTTTAATAAATATAATTTTATATTTAGATAGGCCTTATTTTATATTACATAGTTATTAATTATATTTACATTTAAAACTTATCAGTCATCATTTCAAAACATAGAATCAATTCTTATAAATTATTTCTTAGCCTCTGTAATTTTGATTATTTTTAAAAAATTTCTTTACTCAAATTATGTAGTTTCACCAACATACTTTACCTTGTTGTTGTTATTATTATTATTATTATTTTTTTTTTTTTTGCCATAGGTTGCATGCACTTGCCAAAGAGAGACAGTGAGAGGGAAGATGAGAAATCACCACCTGGGGGATGACTATGCTACAATCCTTTCTCCTCCACTCTCCTCCTGGGATCTTAGGCACACACAGACATGTGCCCATCATGATTTTCAAGCCATAAGGGCAAATACTTAAGCTACAGTAGGCCAGGTGAGAATCCAGCACTTTAACCTCTATGCCACCTGCTGATCCCAACATATTTTACTTTTATTCTGTAAAGGGAAAGTGTGAAATGATAATAATCATGCCTTTGTATGCTACCTCTTATAAGGGTGTGTTGTGTTACTCTCTATAAGAATTCAGTTGAGTTTATGTCTAATTCTTAAATATAGTTCAACTGTGTTTTCCTCCTGTTTGAGATGAGCCAATAAATTCTGCTAAATTGATATTCTCCTAGATAAAGCTGCCTACTGGGAGCAGCAGTTAATATAATGGCTATGTTGTTGGACTCCCATGTAGTCGACTGCAGTTCGAATCCCAGACCCAGTGGCTTAAAGTCACACCAGGCGCGTGCGCATGCATGCCCAAGATCCCAAGAGGATAATGGAGGGGAAGGGATTGCGGCATGGCCATCCTGCTTTTGGGGTGATTTCTTGCTTTCTGTCTCTCTGGGGAACACATCTACCCTATAGCAAAGAAAAAGAAATCTCTGCCTATAGACACAATAAAAATTACTATTACCTGAAGACACTGAAGAGTGAAAGAAAGAAAAATAGGAAAAGTAGTACAGGAGTCAACTATTAAAAACATGAAATATCATGAGAAGAGTTTCTTATGTTGATGACTTATAGCATGAGGATAGATTGCAGTGGTTATCGTGGGGCAGCTACATTTCTAATAGAAAATTCCAGTATTATTTATTTATTTATTTATTTATTGCCTCTGTATCCCTCCTCCAAATGACCTACAGACGCTCAGTATATATTAAGTGGGGACATACAATGTCTCTCCTTCATAGCCTGGCTTGCTTCACACAGCAGTAAATCTTCAATACTCTTCCACTTTCTGTCAAAAGCCAGGATTTTGTTGATTTTTCTGGCTGAATAGTATTCCATAGAAAATATGTGTCATAGTTTTTCAGTCCATTCATCCATACAGGGGCATTTGGGTTGGCTTCACTACATGGGAGTCCAGTGACATAGCCATTACGCTAACTGCTGGTCCCAGTACTTTTCTGATTAAGTATTCTGTCGTTTGGGTACATACCAAGGAGTGGGATTGCTAGATCATATGGTAGTTCTATTTGTAGATTTTTGAGGAATCTCCAAATTGTTCTCCACAGTGGTTGGACCAATTTACATTCCCACCAGCAGTGTAAGAGAGTTCCCCTTTCACCATACCCTCACCAACACTTATCATTTTTTTTTTTAATCTTAGACATTCTGACTGGGGTTAGGTGGTATCTCATTGTTGTTTTGATCTGCATTTCCCTTACAATGAGGAACACTGAGCATTTTTTCGTATGCCTTTTGGGTATTCATATATCATCTTTAGAGAGTATTTTTTTTTCAACTCCTTCTCCCATCTTTTAATAGGGTTGATCATCTTTTTTCTAAACAGCTGCATGAGTTCCTTGTATATTCTGGTTATCCATCTCTTATCTGATGCATAATTTACAAAAATATTTTCCCATTCTGAGGGCTGTCGATTCACACTAATTACTGTGTCTTTTGCCATGCAGAAACTTCTTAGTCTGATGTAATCCCACTTGTCTATTTTGGGGATTATCGACTGTGCTTTGGGGGTCTTATGTAAGAAGTCTTTCCC
>NW_006159608.1:4560105-4627359 GCF_000334495.1 Tupaia belangeri chinensis | reverse complement strand
TTGATCCACCTTGACTTGATTTTTGTCAAAGGTGAGAGGTAGGGGTTCAGATTCATCTTTCTGAAAGTGGAAATCCAGTTTTTCCAGCACCATTTTCTGAAGAGTTTTCCTTTTCCCACTGGATTGACTGGTACCCCTTGTCAAAAATCAGTTGACTGTATGTTTGGGAATTTATTTCTGCAGACTCTATTCTGTTCCATTGGTCCACATGTCTGTTTCTGTGCCAATACCATGCTGTTTTGATTACCACAGATTTGTAGTATAT
Source organism: Tupaia belangeri chinensis (assembly GCF_000334495.1). Classification (NCBI taxonomy): domain Eukaryota; kingdom Metazoa; phylum Chordata; class Mammalia; order Scandentia; family Tupaiidae; genus Tupaia; species Tupaia belangeri. The sequence continues at coordinate 4,627,094 of NW_006159608.1, read as the reverse complement.
TTTTAGGTCAGGGAGTGAGATGCCACCCATTCCTCTCTTGTTGTGTAGAATTGCTTTGGCAATATGGGGTCTTTTATGATTCTAGACTAATTTTATGCTTGTCTTTTCTAGATCTGTGAAGAATGTGTCTGGTACTTTGATTGGCATTGCATTAAATATGTAGATTAATTTGGGTAGAATTGCCATTTTTATTACATTGATTCTTCCAATCCAGGAACATGGGATGCCCTTCCACTTTTTTGTGTCATTTTCAATTTCTTTTTTAGGTTATCATAGTTTTCCTTGTGGAGGTCTTTAACTTCTTTGGTTAGATTTATTCCTAAATATCTTATACCTTTGGTGGCTATGGTAAATGGAATAACTTTTTTCAGTTCTATCTCAGTCTGCCTGTTATCCGTATATGGAAATACTATCAATTTCTGTATATTGATTTTATATCCTGCAACTTTACTGTAATCATGTATTACTTCCAGTAATTTTTCCATGGAGACAATTGGGTCGTCTATGTATACACTCATGTCATCTCTGAATAGAGAGAATTTCACCTCTTCTTTTCCTATTTGAATGCCTTTTATTTTTTATTCTTTTCTGATTGTGTTGGCGAGGACTTCCAGTACTATATTAAAAACGAGTGCAGAAAGTGGGGGCATCCTTGTCTTGTTCCCGTGTTTATTGGGAAAGCTTTCAGCTTTTCTCCATTCAGGATGATGTTCAGGCAACTAAGACAATGGCCAACTTAAACATCGGTACAGATCCCGTAACATCAATAATAACAGTATTTTTGTCTTTAAGAGTTCAGCTGCTAATAATAAAGAAACATGTGTAATGAAAATGCATGGGAGGCTGGCTGAAATTCAGAGTGTAAACTCTACCTAAACTTCAGTTTAAACCCTGAGATACACATGTGTAAAGAAGATAGAAAGCAGCCCTGTCAAGAATAAAAGAACTGGGAGTGTGGACTCCAGATAGGAGTTTAGGGTTTAGGTATTCAGAGGGGAGATTCTCTCCTTCTATTAGTAAGGAAGTTAGGCAGAAAGAATTCCCCCAAAGTCTCCCATTTGTAGTAGAGGAGGGAAATTGGCACAGATTGTATGCATATCATAAAGAAGTACATGAGCACACAGCTATAGAAATCTACTCTAAATAAGTAGGAAGAAGTAAGTGTATCACCACATGACTAATAATCAAAGCAGAGCCTGAAGACATAGGAAAAAGTCAGGAAATACTTCCCCCTCAAAGGATTATCACTCCTGACCAACACTGGATAAAATACAAGAGATTGCAGAAATGTCAGAAAAATAATTCAGAATATTCATTGTAACAATATTCAACAAGATGCAAAAGAAAACAGAGAACAAATTGCAGGAGATGAAGGAATCCTTCCATGACATGAAGGAGAAACTCCATAAGGAGATATACACACTGAAAAACAATCAAACAGAACTTCTGTAGATAAAGAATACATTGTAAGAAATCAAAACCTCCTTTGATAGTATCAACAGCAGATTAGAACACACAGAAGAAAAAAATCTCTGACCTTGAAGATAAAACCTCCAATTTAGTACAAGCAACTGAAAAGAATAGAATAACCTTTAAAAGTGAGGACAATAGGGACCAGCAGATGGAGTATCAGTTATATTACTGGACTATCACATGGCTGATGGTGGTTCGAGTCCTGGACCCGGTGACTTGAAAATCACGCTGGGTGCCTGCCCAAGATTCTGGAAGGAGAAGAGATTGCAGTGTGGCCATCCCCCCGGGGAATGATTTCTCACTTTCCTCCTCACCATCTCTGTCTCTCTCTCTCTTGCCAGCAAACTCAAAACCTCTTAAAAAAAAAAACAGTGAGGACACTATACAAGAAATCCTAGACACCATTAAACAGCCAAACAGACACATGCTAAGTATTTCAGAAGGTGATAAGATAAGCAAAGGCATAGAAAACATCTTTCATAATATATTAGCTGAAAAACTTTCCAAATTTACAGAGGTATGCAGACATTCACTCCAGGAGCTACAAAGGATATCAAATAGATATAAGATTCTCTCCAAGGGATATCATGAAAAATTGGTAAAAATCAAAGACAAAGACAAAATTCTAAAACTGGCAAGACAGAAACACCAAGTAACAGAGGGTACTTCACTGGACAAACATCAGATCTTTGACCTGAAACAATGCACACAAGAAAAGAATGGGAAGAAATATTAAAAATTCTGAAAGAAAAGCAATTTCAGCCAAGAGTACTATACCCAGCAAGATGATCTATCAAATGGGAAGGAGAAATAAAAAAAAAAATATTCCCAGATAAACAATGTTTTAAGAATTCACAAAATGAAACCAGCTCTTCAGGAAATACTACTATATCAGAAATAGTGTATACTATTATATAGTATCAGAAATGCTAAAGAGTGACAACAAACAGAGGTAATAGGACACACACACACACACACAAAAAAAAAAAAAAAAAAAAAAAAAACACTAGAAAGAAAAGGTAAAAGGTAGGTCCACACATATTAACAATAACATTGAATGTTGGGACGATATGTATATTCAATAATCTTATACACAAACAGATTTAAACACAAATTCACTATTTGATAGAGAGTCGTCTCCACAGGTTTCAACTTATATAATTATTATAACCATTACTCAGTGTATAAAACTAGATAATACAGAAATCCAAAATGTTACAGCTTAGTCTTTCTTTTGAATGAACTTTTAAAAAGGCTAAAATCAAGAATTTTGTAAAGCCTATAAATCACCCAATCACTGACTTTACCAATTTTCCAGTTGTTTTTGTCTTTGCGTTGAGGACTTATTTATCCACAGTGAATACTATGGTCTCACTAGAGCTCACAGTGTGTGAGTAAAGGTGTGCATTTTCTACCTCTTTCTAATGAGCTATTATGTGCAATTTTACCTGTTTTAGCTGGGCCAGTGATTGATGCCCACAGATTTTTTTAAGATCATAAAGTCTTATCTACCAGAATCTGCTACATGGAAATTACACATTCTTCTTTCATTGGCTATGTTAAGATTATCTTTATTAATTTATGACATTGTTTGTTGCCTAATTTTTAATCAATATGTTTGTCTTTTGCACGGTACCTCACAGTAAAGAATGCCATAGACAATTCATCACATATTTGCAGAATAACCATTGGAGCGAGGTTTTGACTGTTCACGATATAATGTTAAATGTTGAAGGTGGTGAATGTGCTTATATCCTCAATTTGCTTATTACACACTTATACATGCTTTTAAAGATCATTTTGTAACCTATGAAGACTTGTAATGATGATTTGTAAATCATAAATTACAGTAAATGTTTAAAGAGGATAAAAAAATAAAGAACTGAACTGAAGTAAGAGATTTATTTCACTGCCAAAGAGAAAGTGTTTATAGTTTTTGAGTTCAGTAAGTTAATTGACTGCTATAACAGCAAAAACAAAATCAAAAGATTTTAGGGGAATATAGCTTAATCCAGTCCCTACACTAAAATATTCATCATGTTATGAGTAAAATCCAAACTTATTTATCCTATAAGGAAATAAGAAAACATGACCTGTAATCAAGAAAAGCAGAGGGGCAAGGTGGTGCTACAGGGGCTATGCAATGAGATCCATTTTGGAAAGATCCTAGGCTTGCATCCCAGGCCGACTCTGAGCATGCTGGCAGGTGCATGCTTTCCTATCACCTAAGCCAGCTGACACTGGAGGTGGACAGTGTCAGTATCTTGTTGGGGGAGCTCGTCTCTCTCCCTCTTTCACTTTCATAGAAATAAACTTTAAAAAAAAAAGGCAAAAAACAATCATCGTGAGTCAAATGTTGGAAGTGGTGCATGACAGCATTAGAACAGCTGTTTTAATTATTACATTGGAATAAAGAGAACTTTACTTGCAATAAATGAAAGATTAGGAATTCCAGGTAGATAAATAGAAACTATAAGGTAATCATCAAATTAAAATTCTAGAACTAAACTCTAAAATCTTCAAAATTAATGTAAAAATTCATGGGCTAACCAGCAGTAGGGTGCTGGATTCCAAATGACCAAGAGACTCAGCAGTTGAAAACTATGCAAATGCATGCCCAAAATCTGGAGAAAATGGAAGAGAAGGGATTGTAGCATGGCCATGCCCCCTGGGTGTGCATTCTTGGTCACTGTCTCTCCCTTTCTCTGTCTCTTTCTGATGAGTAGACACACTCAGTAGCATTTTTTTTTTAAAAGTGAAAATAAAATTCTCATAGGGCTGCTATGAAGATAAAAAAGAAAGAATCCGAGAATTTAAAATGAAGCCAATAGAAATTGCCAATTATATAGAAGAAGAAAGTAATATTTTAAAAAGAAAGAGAGCATTAGAGACATAATTATAGCACCATAAGGAGAAAAGAGGAGAATATTAGAATAAATAATGGGCAAAATTTTTCCAAATTTGATGAAAGACATAAATTTACGGATTCCAGTTGCCCAGTGAATTCAAATCAGGATAAATGTGGAGGAAACAATATACCAGCACAGCACAGTCAAACTACTGAAAAGCAAAGAGGAAGAGTTATAGTTTTTCATGACGGAGAATATATGAGCATGCAAATGAAAGAAAAAGAAAAGCACTTTCTGTACGGTCTCAACATTCCATGACCTCCTTTTCCCAATCCTCCAGATCAAATTAAAATATATAAATAAATAAATAAAGTTAAATATAATAATTCTTTTAAAAAAACAGGAGGAAAATAATCACATATTAAAACAAATTATTAACAATTTGAAATATTTCTGACTTCTGATCAAAAACTATAGAGGGGGCCAAATGGCGGTGCAGTGGTAAAACAGTGCTCTGAAAGGCTGATCCACAGAGTAGGGTTCAGGGGTTTTGTCCAGAAACTTCCGTGCAGACACTGAGCATGTGCCTGCCCCTTACTGCCGGGGTCTGGCCTCGGCAGTGGTGGGTGGCTCGTACACAGGAAGGCAACACGGGTGATCAGGAACAAAAAATTCGACTAAGACCTCAATGCCTCTTAGCATGTTCTCAGCCGGTCACAGCCAGAGCCAGCTCCAGGCTGCCGCGCTAGCAGCTACCAAACACACATATTTATTGAGGGATCTTACAGGAGTAGGAGGGGTGAGAGGGAAATAACAGATTTACTGTAAGAAATAGGGAATTCAAGGCACAGGAACAGTGATCATAAAACATGATGTCTGTCTTGTTTGAACAGGTGAAGCCAAACACAGTTCTCAAAACGAAGGGGTCTATTTGGGGCATTTTCTTCTTCTGTCTTGATTACCAGACAGGGTCTTTTGAAGAGGGGGTTTGCAGTCCCAGGTCAGCTTGATAACTTCAGTCCCGGGCCAGGGCGGCAACATTGCTGGTTACAATGGCCTAGATAGAAATCTTGTCTTGTTAAGTAAAGACACAGTTAATATATGGACTATTTATATATTACATCAAAAGACAATGAGTCTATTACCCATATGGGAAAGGAAGATGATCTTATAGCTCAGGAGACAACACAGGATGTTTTATTAGCAGTTTTTCATAGTCAACAGCACATAGATGAGAAACTCTTTGTAGTTGAAAACTACCTGTTGCTTTAGATAAGAGCTCCCAGCTAAGATAGGTAATCATTCTCTGGAGCCTTCAGGCTTGTTCATCTTGTCTTCATCAGTCAGGCTTTTTCTTTCTTATAAACTCACGGGTTCCTGTATTTTATTTGCTGTGTCTGTCAATTAGTGAGTTCTTTTGTTTTATCTCCGGATCCCTGTTATGTGGTGAATGTGCTGACTTTGCCTAGCATGAGTTAACTTTGGCCTGTAGCTTTACCAAGGGCTATTTACATAAAACTAGCCTTAAACTTAGTCTACATATGCTTCTAATGCTAATTTGATTTATACTAACTTAACCTATATGTTAATTTTGGCTTAAAACAGACAGGTGGGGGAGTCTCAAACTTCCTGGCCCTCCAGTGCCTATTTAAGGAAACCACATTCCTACCAGATCACTAATTGACTTTATTGTAATGGCTGGGGGTGATATTTTACCCTTGCAGAGTGTGGTAATAACAGTAAAACTCACGGCAGAGAAATTGAGTACCGGCCAGTAAAGGACACAAGGAGGGCTCGTAAACCAGGCCTTGCCTCAGTTTCTTCCCAGTCCAAGCCTTGCCTTAGGATGGGAGGCAGCCTCTTTACCAGTTTGTGTTGTCTGCATGGCCCCGTCACATGACCACTGAGGCTGGGGGTAGGTGGTGGTGTTTAAACCTTATGGGGGTACGCTCTCTCTCTCTCTCTCTTTCTCTCTCTCTCTCTCTCTTTCTCTCTCTCTCTCTGTCTCTCTCATTTATAGAATAAGTCAATACATAAACTTAAAACAAGAAGAAGAAAAATTATGGAGTTCAGAATATAGTAGGACACCATCTCTAACAGAATCTAGAAAAAAAAAACTAAACAAAAAGTCAGCATATCGTTATGTATCAGTTGAAAATATACTTCAAAATGAAAGCTAAAGAAAGACCTTATCAAACATAACACACTAAGGGAATCTGCCATCAGCAGACCTACATTAAAAGAAATACTAAAGAAAATTGTTTAGGTCAAAGGAAATCAGAACAAATGCAAACTCAAATCTTCAAGAAGAGCAAAGAGTGTTATAAGTTAAACTATCTGGATAAATAAAAACATAACAACTTTATTTTCCCAAAATATAAATATGTGTAACTCCTTAAAACAGTTATCATGCGGTGTTTTGTGATATGTATCATCTATAGAGATGCAGCAAGTGCATGTGTGTGGAAGGGGACTGTGGGGATGAGCATCAGGGCCGTATTGTGCAGCCGACTCACTCATCTAAATTTCCCATTAAATGCATTAGACTGAATGGGAAGAAAAGCTATTATTATTTTTCTTTTTTAAAATAATAATTTATTTATTTGCTTTAATTTGTCATTATCACTATGATTTTTTTATCTGACCAGAGAGGGACAGAGAAAGAGAGAAAGTGAAAAAGCAAGCCTCCAGATCCAGGACTTGAACCACAGTCACCCATGTGGGAGTCAGCCAAATTAGGAGTAGAGGCCCCAGGCACATGATCAGTTCAGTGATTGGTTCAAGATCATCTCATGGGAGTTCTTGACTGGTGAGGCCTTAGTTAATCAAATTCCTGTTCAGGTTTCTGTAGCTATGCAACCATAGTCTTTGAGCTCACAGCCAACAGTTTCCAACCTACAAAACATCTTACATATTGAAATGAAAAATCTTAGCTTACCTGTAAGTGAGCATTTTAGAGGTCAGATGGCCCTTTTTCATGCCCAATGTTGTTTCATTATTCTGACTAAACTCTGAAGTCTTACGCCTTACTCTGGGCCATTACAATGTAAATGTACCTTATATTCCAAGGCCTTAGAAAATACACTTTATTTTTAGTTCAGCCCTTATTGGATAAATAAAAACATAACAACTTTATTTTCCCAAAATATAAATATGTGTAACTCCTTAAAACAGTTATCATGCGGTGTTTTGTGATATGTATCATCTATAGAGATGCAGCAAGTGCATGTGTGTGGAAGGGGACTGTGGGGATGAGCATCAGGGCCGTATTGTGCAGCCGACTCACTCATCTAAATTTCCCATTAAATGCATTAGACTGAATGGGAAGAAAAGCTATTATTATTTTTCTTTTTTAAAATAATAATTTATTTATTTGCTTTAATTTGTCATTATCACTATGATTTTTTTATCTGACCAGAGAGGGACAGAGAAAGAGAGAAAGTGAAAAAGCAAGCCTCCAGATCCAGGACTTGAACCACAGTCACCCATGTGGGAGTCAGCCAAATTAGGAGTAGAGGCCCCAGGCACATGATCAGTTCAGTGATTGGTTCAAGATCATCTCATGGGAGTTCTTGACTGGTGAGGCCTTAGTTAATCAAATTCCTGTTCAGGTTTCTGTAGCTATGCAACCATAGTCTTTGAGCTCACAGCCAACAGTTTCCAACCTACAAAACATCTTACATATTGAAATGAAAAATCTTAGCTTACCTGTAAGTGAGCATTTTAGAGGTCAGATGGCCCTTTTTCATGCCCAATGTTGTTTCATTATTCTGACTAAACTCTGAAGTCTTACGCCTTACTCTGGGCCATTACAATGTAAATGTACCTTATATTCCAAGGCCTTAGAAAATACACTTTATTTTTAGTTCAGCCCTTATTAATTTTCAGTTTGAGAAATTCTTACTTTTTCTTCAAAAGAAGGGGAAACTGAGAACCCATCCCTTTTAGGGGTTCCCTGCTTGGTTTCATTTCCCCCTGTTCTTTGGGGAAAAACCTCTCAACCCTGAGGATAAATGGGTGACAATGGTTCTGGCTGCTTCTTGCGGAATGGGGAAGTATTTTCAGAGGTCAGGATTGGAGGAAATGGCATACTTCCATTTCAAAGTACTCAGAACTTTGCTTGCAGTTTTTCAATACCTTTCCACTAGCACCAGCTACCACTACTATGTTCCCAAATCTGAAGGCACATTTAATTATGGTAGACAACAAGGAAGACAGCAAAGTTGCTCGCCTACTTTCACTAGCAGCCAGTAGCTTAGTACTCTGTTTACCCAGATGAATTTTATTTTACCGAAGATTTGTGAGTGCCACATAAAAAGTTGCCATCATGAAGACTCCTCTTTAATAAGCCAAGACGAAAGCTATTCTTTGGTCTAAGACAAATTGTGCCAATATACAGGGAAAACATCCAGTTGACATGATCTGATAGAACTTCCTGGTGTGTAATTTGCATTTACAGTGGTTGTCTATCAGCTACTGTGGTGATTTAGGGAGTCTATCAAATTGACCATCCTCAGGGGGTAAAATTTCAGGAAAAGCAGCTTTAGCTTTAATGAATCAAAATTAAAAAATGTTAAGAAAAATTTGCTTAAGACTTAAAGTCAAGAAAAAGACTAGGATTCTGTCCAAACAGTAGGTAGATCCTAAAAACTCAAAAAACAAATATGGACAGGACTAAAATCTACCAACAAGTGCACTACAGTTTTCTTCTGAAATATTTTTCTTCTCTCCCTATTCCCCCTTTTAGCAAGGAGAAGCAAAGTAAAACTCACTTATTTGCAAAAAAATAAGTTTACTCTCAATTTGTTCTATTATTTGCACAAAGCTCAATAGTAATACTAATTGATTTAGCTGGCTTTGCTGGAACCTTTTATAAGGAACTTCTGATTAGTCTTTAAAAAGCCTCCCAAGGCTACTGAGCCATGTCAGGAATTCACCATTTAACTGTGGCTTTCCGTAATTGTACTCAAAAGTTTTGGGCCTGTCAAAAAGTGACATTCTTTACTTACCTGCCAGAACTGTTTACGGTACCACACAATCTTTCCAAGAGCTTCTATTGACTTTCTTGAGATCAACTTTAGTTCCTTAATTTTCTGGTCATATCTTCAAAGTCCTGACAATAATCAGTGTTTCCAATTTCTGATGTAAGTCAACAGGTATTATTGAACTTATGCAAATAACCATTCTGCACAAAATACGAATAATCAAAAACACTTTCCAACTCTGGAGGGGTCAGAAAGGGAGAATACTTTATGTTTCAATTCTGTTTTTAAAAAGCATTTTAATAAATTACTGAAGCTATCAATAGTGCGTGTGCACACACACACACACACACACACACACACACACACACAATCCTTAAACTTGGAAAACAAAGCATAGAAGAAAATCAGTAATGTTTTAGCCAAAAGTCATAAAATTCTATTTTACCAGGTCAGTCTCATGTAATTAGTTTCTCTTCTGTTGAGTTTGCAGTGCTACTGTGGTCCGATCTTTCCACTTAAATCCTGGAAGTTAAGAAATATGATCTCAAAGTTATCAAAAACCTATATTTAAGAGTACTTAATAGAGTCTTTTTCATTAATTTTTTTTAAAGAGGCAATTTTTGAATTGTAACCTATTACAAACTGTTTTAGAAATAGTATCAAAATAAAGCAATTAACTATGAACAACAAAACTTAAAATGACCCTTGATAGGTCACTTTGGCTTTGGGGGTACCAATAGTTACTTTTATATGTTGAGTGGACATTTGATCTTTGGTTGTATGCTGATTACTGGATGAAATTGGCTTTCTTTAGTTTTTGTTTTCTTCATGTACTTTTGTTAGGAAAACGTAAATATCTGATTCAGTCAGATAGCTGACAAAAAATAGCAATTTACTACAAGAGAAGTAACTTAGTCAAGGAACTTGTCGAGCCAGTCACCTGGCCTTGTTAACTAGTTCCTACACCATCTGCATACTTAGTAAAATATTGCAAGACATGTCTACAATTTTATGTTCCCTTGTTATCCATTTTGGTCAGCATTCTTTTTGTTTTTAAGATGCAAATTTCCTACTCTGCCTTCTCTAGAATTGGATTGAAGACTTTACCTATATGTGTGGATTAACTAACTTGTTCCATGTACAAAGATGCAGTTCAAAGCATACTATCCTTTCAAACTGATGATTTTTACAGTCTCGTGACTAAAATTCTAAATAAAAGCTGTAATTCTTTGACTCTGTATTATTTGTGTGTACACATATGCATGGTATGTTGTATTTACATATATGTGCTGCCTGGACATGTGGTACCAAATTGATTTAAATGCATGCTTCTGGTTAGAACAGGCTCAAACACTATTCAAGTTCACATGACTTGGGTAAAATCTTTGATAAATCTGATTTGAAATTGTTAAATATAAATTAAAATGTCTTCAGAATTGTCAGCATGTGAATCAAGGATCCAGGTGGCCTCTGTTCTTCATGGCCTTTCTGGGTGCCACATGGACACTTAGGGTAAAGGAAAACTTGGGAAACACCGGGTAAACATCTCTCTCTCTCTCTCTCTCTCTCTCTCTCTCTCTTAAGAGAGAGAGATTTTTGTGCTCACTGGAGAGACAAAGAAAGAAAGAAAGCGAGAAATCCCCCCCAAGGTGGTATGACATGCCACAATCCCTTCTTCTCCATTCTCCTCTTGGGACTTTGGACACACACACACCCAGCATGAGTTTGAGGTCACCAGGTCCAGGACTCAACTGCAGTAGGCCATGGTGAGTCCAGCAATGTAACCATTACACCATCTGCTGGCCGGTAAATCAGTCTTTAGATAAGATGAGACTAGATGATGTAGGGCTGGCTTGGTTTTCCTTTTCTTCAAAGGAAAGCACCTTAAATAGCCTTGTTTTCCATAAGTAACTTGAAAATAGAGTTAAAAAACAAACAAATTGGGTAAATGTAAATGGAGTAAATGTTTGTGATTGAACGTGTCATCATTTTTACATTTTTCAAAATAGTTTAAATCTCACGAGTCATGATATGTTAAATTAAGTAATAGAATGAACTGTTTGAGTTACTTCTACATATGGAAGCAATAATAATTAAATAGAAGTTTAAGTCTGTATACTTCAGCATCTTGTTCTATAGGATATAAAGAAGCTAAATATAATGGAATCTGTTAACAACCGTGTTGTAAGAAAATATTTCTAGATATTATAAAATGTATGCTAAAATTCCAAGATAATTTCCAAAACTAGAAATTAGAGCAACAATTCTGTATCCAAAATATACAAAGAAAATTAAAATGTTTTTGGTGAATAGGAAATAAAAAATATTTAGGCATATGTTTTTGTTCAAGAGTAGTTTTGTCTGATGTAGAGGATGTTCGAAAATTGTTTTAGAGCAAGAAAATGAAAAAGGAATATTATAAATATTCCTAAATTGATTTTCCTAAAACTAAATGAATATAAAAAGTTGGAAAAAGGAAATAAAGACTCTTTAAAGGTAAAACTAACTGAAATTGACTAAATTTATTCAAAAACACTGATAAAGTCTAAAGTTTCTTTTATTTTGTTTTTATATAATACTAAAAATAATAGGTAACTTTTTTTAAACTTTTTGAGTAGAAAAAAAAAAGAATCTGTCTGTCTTCTGCTGGCTTAATCAGGTTATTAGCTATTGTAGTTAAAAAGTCTGGTTCTACTCTATTAAAGAGTAACTTTTTTTTGTAGCTATGCTTTAAAATATTTTAAATTGTCACTTTGGTTAAGTAAATGACAGATAGTCACAGTGACCTGGTCCTGTTTTGATAAAGTATTGTAAACCTTTGATATTTGACTGTTTCCCAAGTCAAATTTCAATTCCAATTTAAGTTTTTTTTATTTCAGATGAATTTTTTGAAATTCTTAACAGGGCCCTTGGAAGTCTTAGAAAGACAGATTAGACTTTCTGACATGTTGAAATTATATGGGAAACTGTCAAATGTGAAATGTTGTTTAACTCTCTGCTCATAGAAATTTGCACCAATAGGTGTTCCAGAATTGTATGACACTCTTAAATATTTTTTCTGTATTAGTATTAGTCATACTTGTAACACTAAATAGTTCTAATGCAGTTCTTAATAGAGTCTTTTTCATTAATTTTTTTTAAAGAGGCAATTTTTGAATTGTAACCTATTACAAACTGTTTTAGAAATAGTATCAAAATAAAGCAATTAACTATGAACAACAAAACTTAAAATGACCCTTGATAGGTCACTTTGGCTTTGGGGGTACCAATAGTTACTTTTATATGTTGAGTGGACATTTGATCTTTGGTTGTATGCTGATTACTGGATGAAATTGGCTTTCTTTAGTTTTTGTTTTCTTCATGTACTTTTGTTAGGAAAACGTAAATATCTGATTCAGTCAGATAGCTGACAAAAAATAGCAATTTACTACAAGAGAAGTAACTTAGTCAAGGAACTTGTCGAGCCAGTCACCTGGCCTTGTTAACTAGTTCCTACACCATCTGCATACTTAGTAAAATATTGCAAGACATGTCTACAATTTTATGTTCCCTTGTTATCCATTTTGGTCAGCATTCTTTTTGTTTTTAAGATGCAAATTTCCTACTCTGCCTTCTCTAGAATTGGATTGAAGACTTTACCTATATGTGTGGATTAACTAACTTGTTCCATGTACAAAGATGCAGTTCAAAGCATACTATCCTTTCAAACTGATGATTTTTACAGTCTCGTGACTAAAATTCTAAATAAAAGCTGTAATTCTTTGACTCTGTATTATTTGTGTGTACACATATGCATGGTATGTTGTATTTACATATATGTGCTGCCTGGACATGTGGTACCAAATTGATTTAAATGCATGCTTCTGGTTAGAACAGGCTCAAACACTATTCAAGTTCACATGACTTGGGTAAAATCTTTGATAAATCTGATTTGAAATTGTTAAATATAAATTAAAATGTCTTCAGAATTGTCAGCATGTGAATCAAGGATCCAGGTGGCCTCTGTTCTTCATGGCCTTTCTGGGTGCCACATGGACACTTAGGGTAAAGGAAAACTTGGGAAACACCGGGTAAACATCTCTCTCTCTCTCTCTCTCTCTCTCTCTCTCTCTTAAGAGAGAGAGATTTTTGTGCTCACTGGAGAGACAAAGAAAGAAAGAAAGCGAGAAATCCCCCCCAAGGTGGTATGACATGCCACAATCCCTTCTTCTCCATTCTCCTCTTGGGACTTTGGACACACACACACCCAGCATGAGTTTGAGGTCACCAGGTCCAGGACTCAACTGCAGTAGGCCATGGTGAGTCCAGCAATGTAACCATTACACCATCTGCTGGCCGGTAAATCAGTCTTTAGATAAGATGAGACTAGATGATGTAGGGCTGGCTTGGTTTTCCTTTTCTTCAAAGGAAAGCACCTTAAATAGCCTTGTTTTCCATAAGTAACTTGAAAATAGAGTTAAAAAACAAACAAATTGGGTAAATGTAAATGGAGTAAATGTTTGTGATTGAACGTGTCATCATTTTTACATTTTTCAAAATAGTTTAAATCTCACGAGTCATGATATGTTAAATTAAGTAATAGAATGAACTGTTTGAGTTACTTCTACATATGGAAGCAATAATAATTAAATAGAAGTTTAAGTCTGTATACTTCAGCATCTTGTTCTATAGGATATAAAGAAGCTAAATATAATGGAATCTGTTAACAACCGTGTTGTAAGAAAATATTTCTAGATATTATAAAATGTATGCTAAAATTCCAAGATAATTTCCAAAACTAGAAATTAGAGCAACAATTCTGTATCCAAAATATACAAAGAAAATTAAAATGTTTTTGGTGAATAGGAAATAAAAAATATTTAGGCATATGTTTTTGTTCAAGAGTAGTTTTGTCTGATGTAGAGGATGTTCGAAAATTGTTTTAGAGCAAGAAAATGAAAAAGGAATATTATAAATATTCCTAAATTGATTTTCCTAAAACTAAATGAATATAAAAAGTTGGAAAAAGGAAATAAAGACTCTTTAAAGGTAAAACTAACTGAAATTGACTAAATTTATTCAAAAACACTGATAAAGTCTAAAGTTTCTTTTATTTTGTTTTTATATAATACTAAAAATAATAGGTAACTTTTTTTAAACTTTTTGAGTAGAAAAAAAAAAGAATCTGTCTGTCTTCTGCTGGCTTAATCAGGTTATTAGCTATTGTAGTTAAAAAGTCTGGTTCTACTCTATTAAAGAGTAACTTTTTTTTGTAGCTATGCTTTAAAATATTTTAAATTGTCACTTTGGTTAAGTAAATGACAGATAGTCACAGTGACCTGGTCCTGTTTTGATAAAGTATTGTAAACCTTTGATATTTGACTGTTTCCCAAGTCAAATTTCAATTCCAATTTAAGTTTTTTTTATTTCAGATGAATTTTTTGAAATTCTTAACAGGGCCCTTGGAAGTCTTAGAAAGACAGATTAGACTTTCTGACATGTTGAAATTATATGGGAAACTGTCAAATGTGAAATGTTGTTTAACTCTCTGCTCATAGAAATTTGCACCAATAGGTGTTCCAGAATTGTATGACACTCTTAAATATTTTTTCTGTATTAGTATTAGTCATACTTGTAACACTAAATAGTTCTAATGCAGTTTGTCACAGAAATTTTCAAATTTGTCCATCTTGGGTTATAGTATCAGATCTCAAAAAAATCAGATCTCAAACCATGGCCATTTTAGAGTAGAGAGGGGTTTACCACGGGACACTTATGCTCACTAGGAAGAAACAGAAAGAGGGAAAGTGAGAAATAGCTCCACAGGGGAGATGGCCACATTACAATCTCTTCTCTTCCATTGTCTCCCTAGGATTCTGGGCGTGCTCACACAGACACCTGGGGTGATTTGTAAGCCACCAAATCCAGGACTCAAACTGCAGTCAGCCATGTGGGAGTCCAGCACCTAAACCACTATTCTACCTGTGGGCCCCATACATTTTTTTTTCTTTTTAAAGTTTTTGTCACAGGGCATGTATGCTTGCCAGGAGAGATAAACAGAGACAGTGAGAGGGAAAGTGAGAAATCACTCTTCCCCTCCCCACAGGGGAGGGCCAAACAGCAATCCCTTCTTCCCCATTTTCTTCTTGGGATTTTGGGTACACATGCATATGCCGAGCATGCTTTTCAAGCCACTGAGACTAGAACTCAAATTGTGATTGGCCATGTGGGAGTCCAGCACCTTAACTACTATGCCACTTGCTGGTCCCAGTCATCCTTCTATTCACATTATACCAGTTAAAAAAGCCACTGCAATAAGATAAGAAAAGGAAAGTTAAAACTGATGATTTTTGAAAAAGAAATATATCTCTCACTATTTTCATAGAAAATATTAAGGAATCTTTCAAAGGATTTTTAGATGTAATAAGTAAATGCAATAAAAAATATCAAAATAGAAAGTTAATTCACAGAAATCAATTGCATATGAATAGGCTGGCAGTAAAAAACTTGAAAATACAATTCTGAATTCTTTACGTACATAAAAATATTTAGGAATAAATTCAATGAAAGTCATGCAAGTCTCTTTACTCAAAACCACATAACATTGCTGAAAGAAATTAAAATATTTTTATGTAAATGGTGATATATACCACAATGGGTGGGAAGATTAAATTTTGTTGTGAGTTCTCCCCAGATTCATCTGTAGATCCAGTACAATCCCTATTATACTCATCATAAGCTTCTTTTTTTTCTTTTTGAGAGGTTTTTGCTATAGGGCGTGTGGGCTTGCCAGACAGACAGAGAGACACAAAGCAAGAAATCACCCCCCAGGGGGGATGGCCAAGCCTCAATCCCTTTTCCTCCATTCTCCTCTCGGGATCTTGGGCATGCACGCACACATGTCCGGCGTGAGTTTTAAGCCACCGGGTCCGGGACGCGAACTGTGGTCGACTACATGGGAGTCCAGCGACATAGCCATGACACCAACTGCTGGTCTCATAAGCTTCTTTTTTTAAAATGAAATGGACAAATTGATTTTAAATATGTTCTGAAAATGTATTTAATATATCCAAAGTAATCTTATAAAATATTAAAAACGTATAAAGCTTAAACTATCTGATTTTAAGGTTTGTAGTACACCTATAGTAATTAAGACCATGAAATGCTCGCATATAAATTAATAAATACAGTAGTAGGACACTGTAAACCTTCCAGAAATAAGTCCACACATGTAAAATATTCTTGGTATTTGACATAGTTGCTGCTAAAGCAAGCAAAAGGAAAAAAAGAAAAATTTTAAAGCAAATATTACTGATACATCTGGATATCCATATGGAAAGAAATAAACCTTTACACTTACCTCCCTCTGTACTCAAAGTTTATTATGAGGTAGCTCAAAAATCAGAACATAAAATCTAAAATTACAATGTTATCAGAGAAAAAATATTGGGAACCAGCAGTTAGCGTAATGGCTATGTCGCTGGACTCCCACGTAGTCGACCACGGTTCACGTCCCAGACCCGGTGGCTTAAAATTCACACCGGGCGCGTGTGCGTGCGTGCCCAAGATCCCGAGAGGAGAATGGAGGAGAAGGGATTGCGGCGTGACCATCCCCCCTGGGGGGTGATTTCTCGCTTTCTGTCTCTATGTCTCTCTCTGTCTGGCTGGCAAGCGTACACGCCCTACAGTGAAAATCTCTCCCCCCCCCAAAAAAAAAGAAAAAAAAGAAAAAATATTGAGGATACTTTTACTCTACTGTTAGATAACAGGGTGCAGAATTTGACCACATTCTAGCTGATGGTTTGACTTTGTACATGGATGGATCTGCAAAACCCGAAACTAATGGGGTCTCTCAGGTCTGTAGTCATCCATCCCAAGGATGGCCACCTTGTAACTGAGACCTAAATGTAGTTATGGTGGATTTGCCTATGTTCATTCCCATAGCAATTTTCTACCACATACTACAGACTCATAAGTCATTAAGAACAGCTAGCCAACATGAACAACTGGTTGGTGGATTAATTATTGGACTATTACAGATGCCCCTGTGTGGCAACAGAAATTATGGCAGAAATTCAAAAAGTGAGACAGAGACCAATTTGTCACTCATTTGGTACTGATGGCAAATAACCATTCAAAAGAAAACATGAATGGACTCACAGATGACCCAGCATGTGCTCAGCAAATTATCTTGACTGCCCATCAGGTCCATGTCACAAAAGGACATTGGAGTCCACCTCAGGTACAAAAATAAGCCAAAGAACAAGGATTCACTCCAGTAAATAAAAGGCAAGAGGATGTAGCATAATCTGTGTCAAGGGTAGGCTATGCGGTGCGGTGAGTTGGCATTCATCAACCTTGGGCATAGAACCCAATCAAATGTGGCAAACTGACTTCATTGGACTACAGGTTCCAAGTGACAGATTCCAGTGGTGACTCACTGCCATAGCTACATGTTTAGAATTCCAGCATGATCAAAGTCCCTCACTCAGCAACCAAGACAACACAATGGGCATGTTTCCATGGCACCTTTCCTGTTCCCTATCTCTCATAGGCAAATGGAATGATAAAACTCTAAATCATCCAAGCAACAGCTACATAAAGGCCATCAGAAAGACAAGTTACTAGACGGTAGCCTCACCAAACGCCAGCCATTTGGACCTTAACCATTATATCCCAGTGGGAGAAAAGCAGAGCACCACCATGTAAGATGACAAATGCCAGGCTCAAGGGGCAGAGGATTAGGTGATCACTAGGCAGTCTGCTCCGGCTGATAAGCAGGAGGAGTTGAAAAGAGGAACTAAGCATATGAATGCATGAAATTATACAATTGCCTTCCCAGGAGGCTTCTTGGGAGAACCCCACTGGCCATTCCAACCAGGCTATCTGAATTTTCAGTAGTCCTCTACAATAGGATGAAGATGCAACACTAAAACATCCTTCAGAACATTTCTTTTTCAGAACATTCAAAAATTATAACTGCATCTTGAGAGCAGCAGTCAAGGTTCATGTAACTATTGCTGACAGAATTTTTAACAAGAAAAGTTATACTTTTCTGCTAACTGTACCCTGAGTCTGTGTGTGGAATGAGAGTTGTCAAGCGGGGTAGTGTGGGTGATAAAGTAATAGGATTGCTGCAGACAGTTAAGCCTGAAGAACACATAGATGTATAAAGATGGAACTGGAGGAGGATAAATCAAGCACTGCTAACTATCTGAAGTCTTCAGACTCCTATAGGTTCACAATATTTGAATTTGCATATTGAATATCTAGTTTATTTTTAGTATCTCACCTGCACAACAGAGATGATAACTTCCAAGAAACAATAAAAACTAAAATAAGAAGGATAGAAGTGGGAGTGCTCCCTCAAGAAATGATAATTATTATTCTCAGTGAGAAAATAATTAAGAATAGCTTATACAAAACAATAAATACATTTGAATTCATCTGAATGCAGTTGGATAGCAAGTCATCCATGTAGTTAAAGGTAAAGGATGAATTAAATATTATTGCAAAATTTCAAATATCGTCCCAAAGAAGAAGGTAAGAACATACTACAGCCTGGACCAGACAGTGGTGCAGTGGTGATGCAGCCCTCTGAGATGCTGAACCCACAGCAAGGGCCCGGGTCTGTGTCCTGAGATTTTGCTGTACAGTCCTGGTGCATGTGTGGGTATCCACGATCTTGACTGCTCTGATTGGGGGTTGATAATGGTGAGAAACCCCTATTGGAGATATGTGACTCTCTATTTCTTTCTCTCTCTATTTCCTAGAAGAAATACATAAAAAGTAAACTTTAAAAAAAAATTACATTCCACACTAGGCAATATTAAACTTGTACCAATTCAGCCACTGGGTGGTGGACCTTTCCATTGAGAGATCCAAGACAAGATGATAGACTGATCTCATGGTTCTGGTCTCTGAGCTGGACCTGATCTACTCATGGGGCCTCTCTGTAGGCTCTACTGTCTGCTCCCAGCATTATTCTCACAGTTGTATTCAAAGGCGAATGTGCCACAAATGCCCCCCACGATATTCAGTGATCCATGGAATCTGTCCATTAAACCCTAACAAATTGGGTATTTCTTATAAATAAATGTTGGCTAGCTTTATAATCCAGCTGTCAGTAGCAGGCGTAGACATGGACAAAGAAGGAGCAACCTTCAAAATTATTATTTGAGAGGACAAATTCTACTTGACTCTCTTTAATCTGTCAAAGTGCTGTGCTGTCTGAGTTTCCTGCATCAATGTTACAGGCTTTGGTCAAGCACTTCCCATGTGTATTTTCTTTTTGTCACAAACGAGGCCAACTTCTTTACTTCCAGTGCCTTGATGTGATGTATTTATCACGTATGAGCTAAACATAGAGCTAGCACTGGAAAGATGGGATCTCTTCATTGTAAGTATAGAGAAGACATTAAAGAGAAATCAAGTTTTATTTTCAAGATGTTGGTATTTTGATGATCCTATAATCACAACTCTACAAGGAGTATTATGGAATGAAAACAATCCGGATGGAAGATGGGCATCTGAATCCAGTACTAGCCTTTATACCAACCAACAGAACGACCTTGTAAAAGGTCACCTTTCCTCTCTGGATTGGCTTTTTCAACACAAAATATTACTAATAATAATTTTTCTGCCCAGGACCAGCAGTTAGCATAATGGCTGTGTCGCTGGACTCCTATGTAGTCGACTGCAGTTTGAGTCTAGGACCCCGTGGCTTAAACTTGTGCACATGTGCATGCATGCTCAAGATCCTGAGAGGAGAATGGAGGAGAAGGGATTGCACCATGGCCATGCCCCCTGCGGAGTGATTTCTCACTTTCTGTCTCTCTGTCTCTCTCTCTGGCAAGCGCACGCACCCTATAGCAAAAACCTCTCCAAAAAATAAAAAATTTCTCTGCCCTTCTCAGAAGACACTGCTTAAGCAACTCCAAATATAGTATTCTACCATGACCAGAATAGCTCCGGTCAAGGTAAAGTTCTTATCCCCCTGAGATTTTTCCAGTTCACAAATAGACATGAAAAGTAAGAGCAAAAGAAAAATAGAAAGCATAAGCTTTAGAAATAGAAAAGCAGCTTTGAGCAACAAAATATATCAACCAGCTTCCATAGTCCCTCCTTGTACGGAGTAGAAATCAGAAACTGAAGATGAAATTTCTTGGCTAAGAAAAGCATTAAACACTCTGTAGTGTTTGTAGACAACATTTATCAAGGATTTTCTCACAGCAGAAACTATGCTAAATACATTATCTCCTGCAATCCTCACAACCGTCTTAAGATATTGATAATATCTGTAAACACAATGAACTACAGAAAGCAATTCTATTAGTGTTTCTCAAATTTTGCTGTAGGAAAAAAATCGCTTGGAGAACCTATTATGAAAGTGCATGAGCTGTACTCCCAAGGATCCTGATTCAGCATGTGTTCAATATAGCTTGGGAATTTGCATTTTTAGCAATTCTCCAGGTGATCTGAAGCAGGTGGAATATGAACCACTTATACAGAAGCACTTTTATACATTATTAAATATGAACTATAAGGGGACATAGAGATCCTGGAGACCAGTATTTTCCAAATGTATATGACTATAGGTATCAACTGAAACGTTTGTTAAAGATATAGGCTACGACCTTTTGGCCAGAACCACCCTCTTCCAGTAATTCACCAAAATGATGAACACAAAGGAAAAGACGAGAGGCACCCCATAGGTTTTCTCTAGGCCATTTAGAAAACATGGAGTTGTTCCTTTGGCAACATAAATGCGAATCCACAAGAAAGGAGATATTGGGACCAGCAGTTAGCGTAATGGCTATGTCGCTGGACTCACATGTAGTCGACCGCGGTTCACATCCTGGACCCGGCAGCGTAAAATTCATGCCAGACACGTATGTGCACATGCCCAAGATCCCAAGAGGAGAATGGAGGAGAAGGGACTGCGGTGTGGCCATCCCCCCTGGGGGATGATTTCTCGCTTTCTGTCTCTCTGTCTCTCTCTGTCTGTTTGGCGAGCGCACGCGCCCTATAGCAAAAAACCTCTTCAAAAAAAAAAAAAAAAAAAGGAAAGAAAGAAAGAAAAGGAGATATTGTAGACATCAAAGGAATGGGTAATGTTCAAAAAGGAATGATCCACAAACGTTACCATGGCAAAACTGGAAGAGTCTACAACGTTACCCAGCATGCTGCTGGCATTGTTGTGAACAAACAAGTTAAGGGCAAGATTCTTGCCAAGAGAATTAATGTGCATATAGAGCATATTAAGAGTTCTAAGAGCAGAAATAGCTTCCTAAAATGTGTGAAAGAAAATGAGCAGAAAAAGAAGGAAGTCAAAGAGAAAGATACCTGGGTTCAACTAAAGCACTAGCCTGCTCCACCCAGAGAAGCAATGGAAAGGAGCCTGAGCTACTGAAACCTATTCCCTATGAATTCATGGCATGATGGGTGTTAAAATAAACTAATCTGTGGTGTATAGAAAAGAAAAAGATAGAGGGTACGAGGCTCATCCCTTGGAGATTCTGATTCAATACCTGAGGACAAGAACAAGATCCATTGTTGCTATTGTTATTGTTGTAAGTGCTTTCTGAGAGGTAGATAAGTCAAATGAATGAAGCTCAAATAGCCAACATTACAGGCTTACCTCCAAATAGGTTTGCCTACAGAAAATTTAAAATTTATTCTTAATTTCACAAATTCAAAATAACCCTTATATAAGAATTGACTAAAGCTAATTATTGTTGAAGTATTATTGACAAACATCAACTCCACTATGAGATGTTAGGCTTACGAATGTTAGCAAGGGGAGCATTTATAAGTGTAAAGATCCCCACTAGTATATCTATGCATGTCTTTACTCTTACATCTGCAAAGAGTGATAGGATCCTGAAACCTCAATGCCATAGTTCTTATCTGTTCTTATCTTATCCCTACCTGTTCCTGGACTTTGTGTCCCGAATTTAAGACAAAACAAAATTAAAAAAAAAAAAAAAAAAACACCTTTTTTTAAAACTTTGGTTATAAGAATTGCTGAGTGAAATGACTCATGGATTTTCAGCGCTGTGAGATACTATTGTTGTTGATTATCATGATAAGAAGACAATGATTGTGAAATTAATTGTAACAGGAGCTGATAATTATTGAGTGAAGGCTACATACATGCAAGTCATTAGCCCAAAGTATGCATATATTCTATTTAATCTTTCGAATAGAAGTATATAGCAGCCTGGGTTTACAAATGAGAAAGCTGAAACTGAGACTTTCCAGCCACCATAGAATTGTAAGCAGCAGAGGTGGGATTTGCCCTCAGACCTGTTTGAGTTCAATGCCAGCCCTCTAATGCCACACATGACTATCTGCATTGACTCAGTCTTTTCACTTCACAAATGTTGCTACTGAAATCTAAGAGGTTATATTTTGTAGCCAGGGTCAGTAAGTGAGTGATGAACAAATGACTAGAACCTAAGTGTCTCTACAGTTCTCTAGCTCTACTGTTGTTGTTGGTAACTGTTTATCAAGCACACTTTCAGTGTAATTCTCCCTCCAGATGCTTTCCCACTTACTGTTTCTTACTTAGGAAAATCTCTCTCAGGACTCACTCTTCAAGTCTCTGTTTAAATAGCTATCAGTCACAATGAGGCTATGTTACACCATGATGGTAAAGAGTCTTGGTAGCTTTAAACAATCATGGCTGACTTCACACTCATGCCCATGCACATTAAAAGGCAGCTCTGGGGGAACCAGCAGTTAGCGTAATGGCTATGTCGCTGGACTCCCACGTAGTCGACCGTGGTTCGTGTCCCAGACCCAGTGGCTTAAAACTCACACCGGGCGGGGAACCAGCAGTTAGCGTAATGGCTATGTCGCTGGACTCCCACGTAGTCGACCGTGGTTCGTGTCCCAGACCCAGTGGCTTAAAACTCACACCGGGCGGGGAACCAGCAGTTAGCGTAATGGCTATGTCGCTGGACTCCCACGTAGTCGACCGTGGTTCGTGTCCCAGACCCAGTGGCTTAAAACTCACACCGGGCGGGGAACCAGCAGTTAGCGTAATGGCTATGTCGCTGGACTCCCACGTAGTCGACCGTGGTTCGTGTCCCAGACCCAGTGGCTTAAAACTCACACCGGGCGGGGAACCAGCAGTTAGCGTAATGGCTATGTCGCTGGACTCCCACGTAGTCGACCGTGGTTCGTGTCCCAGACCCAGTGGCTTAAAACTCACACCGGGCGGGGAACCAGCAGTTAGCGTAATGGCTATGTCGCTGGACTCCCACGTAGTCGACCGTGGTTCGTGTCCCAGACCCAGTGGCTTAAAACTCACACCGGGCGGGGAACCAGCAGTTAGCGTAATGGCTATGTCGCTGGACTCCCACGTAGTCGACCGTGGTTCGTGTCCCAGACCCAGTGGCTTAAAACTCACACCGGGCGGGGAACCAGCAGTTAGCGTAATGGCTATGTCGCTGGACTCCCACGTAGTCGACCGTGGTTCGTGTCCCAGACCCAGTGGCTTAAAACTCACACCGGGCGGGGAACCAGCAGTTAGCGTAATGGCTATGTCGCTGGACTCCCACGTAGTCGACCGTGGTTCGTGTCCCAGACCCAGTGGCTTAAAACTCACACCGGGCGGGGAACCAGCAGTTAGCGTAATGGCTATGTCGCTGGACTCCCACGTAGTCGACCGTGGTTCGTGTCCCAGACCCAGTGGCTTAAAACTCACACCGGGCGGGGAACCAGCAGTTAGCGTAATGGCTATGTCGCTGGACTCCCACGTAGTCGACCGTGGTTCGTGTCCCAGACCCAGTGGCTTAAAACTCACACCGGGCGGGGAACCAGCAGTTAGCGTAATGGCTATGTCGCTGGACTCCCACGTAGTCGACCGTGGTTCGTGTCCCAGACCCAGTGGCTTAAAACTCACACCGGGCGGGGAACCAGCAGTTAGCGTAATGGCTATGTCGCTGGACTCCCACGTAGTCGACCGTGGTTCGTGTCCCAGACCCAGTGGCTTAAAACTCACACCGGGCGGGGAACCAGCAGTTAGCGTAATGGCTATGTCGCTGGACTCCCACGTAGTCGACCGTGGTTCGTGTCCCAGACCCAGTGGCTTAAAACTCACACCGGGCGGGGAACCAGCAGTTAGCGTAATGGCTATGTCGCTGGACTCCCACGTAGTCGACCGTGGTTCGTGTCCCAGACCCAGTGGCTTAAAACTCACACCGGGCGGGGAACCAGCAGTTAGCGTAATGGCTATGTCGCTGGACTCCCACGTAGTCGACCGTGGTTCGTGTCCCAGACCCAGTGGCTTAAAACTCACACCGGGCGGGGAACCAGCAGTTAGCGTAATGGCTATGTCGCTGGACTCCCACGTAGTCGACCGTGGTTCGTGTCCCAGACCCAGTGGCTTAAAACTCACACCGGGCGGGGAACCAGCAGTTAGCGTAATGGCTATGTCGCTGGACTCCCACGTAGTCGACCGTGGTTCGTGTCCCAGACCCAGTGGCTTAAAACTCACACCGGGCGGGGAACCAGCAGTTAGCGTAATGGCTATGTCGCTGGACTCCCACGTAGTCGACCGTGGTTCGTGTCCCAGACCCAGTGGCTTAAAACTCACACCGGGCGGGGAACCAGCAGTTAGCGTAATGGCTATGTCGTTGGACTCCCATGTAGTCGCCCGCCGTTCGTGTCCCGGACCCGGTGGCTTAAAACTCACGCCAGGCGCGTGTGCGTGCGTGCCCAAGATCCTGAGAGGAGAATGGAGGAGAAGGGATTGCGGCGTGACCATCACCCCTTGGGGGTGATTTCTCACTTTCTGTCTCTCTGTCTCTGTCTGTCTGGTGAGCGCATGCGCCCTATAGCGAAAACCTCTCAAAAAAAAAAAAAAAAAGAAAGAAAGAAAGGCAGCTCTGGGCTCTGGTCTTAGCAGCCTTACTCCCAGCACGTGTCGATGATGCAACCCGATCTGGGTGCGGCTAGTTCCTGAGCAGAGGAAAGGAGAGTGCTGCAGGTCTTAAACCATGTCATGCCGTGACCAAAGTCATGCACCTGGCGTCCATTCACAATCCTCTAGTTGCAAATGATGACACGATCCCGCCCAAGCATTATGGGGCCAGGCAGAGGATCTGCTATTTGCCTAAAAGGTGTGGAGCCCGAAATATTTATGGAACATCCTTGTGAAACTCCATAGTAACCTCCTCTGGAAAGAATCAGAGCCTCCTCCTGCTGATTCTCAGCTATGACTGCATTCTTCCTCTTGAGCTCTCAGCTCTGATGACTATACTTTCTGCTCTGTCAAAGCCCTTCCCTTCCCTGCAGTTGCTAGCCCTGCGGTTTCCTCACCCTTGCTGGCTACCTTGCCATGTAGATAGTTTCTTCATTAGGATGTCTTCAGCTTAATGAAGTGCTGTGTCATTATCCCCAGCACAGTGTCCCCTAACCTGCAATCTGACCTAACTCCGGAGTCTTGCTATTATTTCTCAACGGAGGAGGATTGATTGATTTCTTCTTATCAAAGCCTCCACTCTCTTCTTGGCACAGTGCAACATGTTTCTGCCTGTTCTGCTCTCCTATAATAGTTCTGTCTAACTTACAAGTAATCTCCATATTATACTGCAAATAGACGACATTCTGCTTTATCTCATTTCAATGCCCTTTTGACCTGCACAGATAGAAGTAGATCAACCTGCCTGCTATCTAAGGGCATAGACGGGCTTGGACCCACCACCTCAGGGGACAGCAGGCAACATTACCCTCGAAAAACTGCCACTGACCTTTCTTGCCTTACCATGGCCATCTTCTCATACTCATGGAGATTAGGGGATGATAATTGAGATCCTGTATTTTCATTTCTTTTAAGAGGTTTCTCCCCAACATATCTGTAGCTGTCCATAGAATATGTGAGTACTGTATATATCTTTGTCCTCACATTAGTCCTCTAAAATCCCCCTGATCTGGGGGCAATAGGACAATTTCATTTAGTATACTGCTGTAGCTTTCATTCTCATCTATTTTTACATGAAAAATAGTCAAAACTTAGTGCATTAAGACAACAGACATTTCATTAAATCTTATAATTTTGTGGTTCAGTAATTTGAGTAAGGCTAAGCTAGGCTATGCATCAAAGTCAGCTGCAGCTGGCTTGGATCAGCTTATGACAGCCAATTGCTAAATATCTAGAAATTTTATTTTGGCTTTGATTTTGATAAAAAACATTTCCTTTATTATTTCTTCTTAGGGATTAAATGGTTAAAAAGTCATTCCTTTTTCTATGAAATGAATAAAAAAGCTTCTTTTAAAGGAGTCCGTGTTCATCTGTCACAATTGCCTTCAACATGGCAGAAGAAAATCTCCACAGTTCCACCTTGGCCAAATCAACCATAGAATTTGCTCTGGTTCTTCTCTTTCATATGTCATAACAAGAGTTTATTTAGGGGTCCTTTTGTCAACTCATGGTGGATATATTTTCTCTTGTTTTATTTATATTTTATTAGTGTATAACTTCACAGCATAAAAAAAGGAATCTCCCCAGCATGCATACACTTCATATTAGTCCAGTCAAAGATATTTCCATACACATCATCCTTAATGCATGATTTTCACTTTTGTGTAGTTGGATTTTTCTCTTTTTTTTCCTCTAATGCCCTCCCTCCTGCCCCCAGTGCTCACCATCCTCCCACACTGCTCCTAGTATCCACCATTACTCTCTATGCTCTTATACCTTACAGTCTTTAAGTTTCTGTTGCAGAGGGCAGACATTTGATATTTATTAAGTGGGTACATACAATGCTTATCTTTCATAGTCTAAGTTGCTTCACTTCACTTTCATCGTCTGGTCACGTTGAATCTTCCATATATGTCCACTTTCTATTAAATGCTAGGGTCTCATTTTTTTTTTAATGGCTGAGTCCATAGTGTATATGTGCCACACTTTTTCAATCCAGTCATCTATTCTTGGGCATTTGGGTTGATTCCATGTCTTAGAAATCATGAATAATGCTGCAATAAACATGACTGTTCAAATGTTTTTCTAACTGGCTATATTCTGATCCTTTAAATAGATACCCAAGAGTAGAATTACTGGATCATATGGCAGTTCTATTTGTAGGTCTTTGAAGAACCTCCATACTGTTTTCCACAGTGGCTGCACTAATGTATATTGCTACCGACTGTGTAGAAGAGTTCCTTTTCATTGCAGCTTCACCAGCATTTATGATTCTTAGTCTTTTAAATATTAGCCATTCTGACTGAGGTCAGGTGGTATCTCAGTGTGGTTTTGATCTGCATCTTCCTTATGAAAAGGGATTTTGAGCATTTTTTATATGCTTTTAGGTTGTTCATAGGTCTTCTTTGGAGAGTTGTCCATTCAGCTCATTTGCACTATTTTTTTGGTTGTTTTTTTAGAGAGGTTTTAGCTATAGGGTGCGTGCACTCGCCAGAAAGAGAGAGACAGAGAGACAGAAAGTAAGAAATCACCCCCCCCCCCAAGGAGGGATAGCCCTGCCACAATCCATTTTGCTCCATTTTCCTCTCAGGATCTTGTGCACGCATACGTATGCGCCCAACGTGAGTTTAACCCATCAGGTCTGGGACTCAAACTGTGGTCAACTACATGGGAGTCCAGCGACATAGCCATTACCCCATCTGCTGGTCCCATTTGCCCATCTTTTAAATGGATCAATGTTCTTTGGGGAGGGAGGATGTAAGCTGTTTGAGTTCTGTGTATATTATGGAATTGAGCCCCTTATCCAAGGCATAGTTTGCAAGTATATTCTCCCATTCCAAGAGTTATCTGTCCACTCTAATTATTGCTTCTTCTGTTGTGCAGAGCTTTTAAACCTGATGTAATCTCACTTATCTATTTTTAATACTACTGCCTCTGCTTTGCGGATTTTATTTAGGAAGTATTTGTCACTTCTGATGTCCCCAAGAGACTCCCCTGTGTTTTCCACCAGTAGTTTTATAGTTGGAGGTTTTATGTTCATATCTCTGATCCAGTTTGAATTTATTTTTGTTCATGGTGAGATATAGGGGTCCAGTTTCATTTTTCTGTAGGTGTATATCCAATTTTTCTAGCACTGTTGGCTGAAAAGATTTGCTTTTCCCAGTGAATTAACTTGTGTCCTTCATATTAAATCAGCTTATTGTATCTTTTGGGGTTTATTTATGGGTTCTCTATTCTGTTCCATTGGTCTACATGCTAGTACCATGATGTTTTGATTAGCACAATTTTGTAGTATATTTTAGGGTCAGGGAGAAAGATATCTTGTACTTTATTCTTTTTGCACAATATTACTTTGGCAATACAGGGCCTTTTATGATTTCAGACAAATTTTATGATTTTTTTTTCCTAATTCTGTGAAGAATATCTCTGGTAATTTGATTGTGATTACATTAAAATTGTAAATTAATTTGGGAAGGATTGACATTATGATAATATTAATTCTTTCAATTCAGGAACATGAAATGTCTTCCCACTTTTTTGTATAATTTTCTATTTCTTTTTTTAAGTTTTTTATGGTTTTCCTTATAGAGGTCTTTGACTTCTTTAGTTAGGTTTATTCCTATATATCTTATGTTTGTGTGGCTATTGTAAATGAGATTCCTTTTTTCAGTTCTACCTCACTCTGTTCAATATCAACATATACAAATGCTATAGATTTTTGTATGTTGATTTTATATCCTGTCACATTACTGTATTCATTTATCACTTGATTTTTTTCTTTTTCTTGTAGCCAAACCTTTTGAAGAATTGGTCACAGTGACGGTATTTACAAAACAGATATCAGCAAACACTAAAATCTTCTTTGTTTTTTCTCAGAGGGCCAGTTTACTAGCATAACATTACTCTTCCCCCTCCCCAAAGGAGATAACTCAAAGCCCCATTTAGATGTGGTATCCACCCCAAAACCTGGGCCTATGAATCATGCACAGCCCTATCCATCAGATGAGATACTGCTCCTGTGGTTCAGTGACTTTTGAATGAAAATCCACCTTACCTTTTTACAAGTCTCCAATGTCAGCTAATATACCATGGTGCAAGAAAACAGCAATAAATTCTGCATTTGGTAAAGGGAGAAAAAGACTCATCTGCTCCTGAACCATGGTAATTCAGGTCCAGTTCTTCCTGGATAGACACTTTAAAAGTTTTCTACCTTAAAGAAAGGGAGAAGTTGGCCTCACATTGTTTTCAAGAAGGAACTCCTGGCTCCTTGAACTCAAAGGCCATCTATTTTATCTCCTAAAGAGTTCCTTCATATCTATAGCCTCACTTGGTTACATCTGAAGGGAAATGTGGAGTACGTTTCGCCTGAGAACACTACAGCTTTTCAGTCTGCTTCTTGCTCATGAAAGATTGCGGTTGCAGAATCATTGCAGAATTACTTTGAGTCTTAAACTCTTTTTCCCCTTCTACTTTTATTTTGGTTCTGTTTCCATGGCTTCTTTAGAAAAACAACTTTCTTATGAACGTGATGGACTTCTGGTTTATTTTTCTTTAGTCAATCTCAATGCTAGTTTCTGAACCCAAAGTTTCCCTGTAAGTCATGCTTCTCCACTCCAATTTATTTCTTTGCTTCTTTGTTGTGAGGCTTCTTTCTTTCTCTAGTGAAGTATAGTTGATAACTGATGCATGCTGGAATAATGCATCCACATCGTTATTTTGATCTTTGCCACAGGGATGAGTCTTTTTATTCAAATAAAATATTGTAGCAAGTCTTTCACATGAAGCCTTCTAAAACTGCATATTTTCATTTGGGAGCTGAAATAGTTGGATTTTCCAACATGGTACAATTATGAATTTCTGGACTTTGGCATTTTCTTTCTTTTCTGCATGCCAATCAGCGAATTCTTTCCTCGGATAGATTTTTTATTTATTTATTTATTTATTTTTTTTTTTTGGAGAGATTTTCACTGTAGGGCGCGTGCGCTCGCCAGACAGACAGAGAGAGACATAGAGACAGAAAGCGAGAAATCACCCCCCAGGGGGGATGGTCACGCCGCAATCCCTTCTCCTCCATTCTCCTCTCGGGATCTTGGGCACGCACGCACACGCGCCCGGCGTGAGTTTTAAGCCACCGGGTCCAGGACACGAACCGCAGTCGACTAAGTGGGAGTCCAGCGACATAGTCATTACGCTAACTGCTGGTTCCCTCTCAGATAGATTTTTTTAATTTATTTAATCATTGCCAAACACACCTAGTAATAACTAACAAACACTAGTAAAATATGTTTCCAACCCCCTTTTTAGTTCATAAGGAACATAATCTTCCCTCCAAATTATCATGACAATTTCGGCAAATAATTTGTTGTGGTTGAGCTTGGATCTGTAGCCAGCCAGTCAGCTCTGCCTGACCATCTTCTTGTCACTTGCCAATCAACAGCTAAGGAAATGACCCTTAAGTTTATTTTATTTTGTTTAATTTTTGTTGTTTGTTTTTCCATCAATCCCCTACTTCAAGAAAGGGGGTTCATTTAGTCAGGCTCAGCTGATGTGTGTGAGAATCACCACCAGCCCTAACTGGCTTAACCTGGCCGAGTACTGCTCTCCACTCACAGTGCCTACTGTGTCCTCCTTCCATGACGGCTCAGAATCCCAGTCTGCCTTAATTCTTGGTTCTATCATCACACTGAAGCTCATCACTTGGCAGCCATGGAGCAGCTGGTAGATTTTAGGAGCTGGGACTTGGGGTGATGCTTACCGTGCATGTCCACATTTCGTTGGGTAGAACTCAGTCACACAGGTCTACAAATCAATATTCCTATGGGCCTAGGAGGAAAAATAAACAGGGTTGGTGAATATAGAATATTTCCTGAGTCCCAGTCCCATGATTCTCTGTCTACATTTTGTATATAATTGAATAATAATAACATTCTTCAATTAGCCTCAGATACAAGGTCAAGAAGTAAGGTCTGTATAGCTAGTCTTTTACTAAGTCTTCATCTCCTTGACATCTCTCCACATGCCCTTTCCTACTGTGACAACCATGGTCTCGGTTTAGACATTCCCTTTTACCTTCTGGAAACTTCTATAGTCACTGCCAACTTGATCTGCCCACCTCCCATCAGGACTTTGCCAGTCTCATGATACACTCTGCTGCTAGACTTATTTTAATGAAGTGACAATATGGCCATCCAACTTCAGAGTTTTAAACCTTTCTACTGTGCCCTGTCTTTCAGGATAGATTCACAAAACTCCGTTAATAATTTGACCCTTTCTGCCCAGCTAGGGTGTTTACTTTATGTTGCCCACCCCTCTCCACTGTGCTCCAGCCTACACTAATAGTGTTTTTTTCTTCTTTTTAATTGAACCTGTTTTTATTTTGAGATGTAGTTATAAAAAACACTTTCAACTCTTGAAATCTATCCCATCCCTTCTTCCAGAGAGAGGTTTCTATCTGAGTGTGCACAGTGTAGGCCTTCTTTCAGCCATTACCCTCAGTGGGAGTCAGCTCTCACTGCTCGGGTTGTGGGGTGCTCCTTGCCATCCATCCCGTAACACGTACCTTCACTTTCACACACATCTTGCAACACTGACTTGCTGGCCAACATTGACTTGTTGATCAGTCTATCCTACTGTATGTAGGAAGCATTTTTTTTTCTTTTTTTAGCTTTTGGACTAAAATTGTTTTAAAAACTGAAAATTAAACTTGTACCCCACAACCAAGTTAAAAAAAAAAAGTTTGATGCCAGAAGACATGTGTGACTGCAAGGGAGAGAGGAAAAGAGACAGAGAAAACATCCCCCAGTGGGGCCTGGTCACTCCACAGTCCCTGTACCTCCAATTCTCTATCCCATGAATACCTCGAGCACGCACCTGCATGCTCAGCATGTTTTTAAGCCCATGGGTTGGGGCTCTATTCCTAACCTGGCATGCAGCATTTGACTCGCTCTGCATAGCGCTTCATTGTCGCACTATAGGGCTGGCCTCCAGAGCAAAAGTTTGTCAATATAGGTATGAATGTGTGATTTGATTACCCGAGGTCACCTAGTCCTTCGGTGTTCATAAAGTTAACTCAAGGTCTTATCCATTGCTCTTTGGGAAGACTAGTCTCCACACCTACAAGTGACAGTTTATAAACTGTCACTTGTAGGTCTGAATGACTGTTCCCATCTGCTCCTAGTTCCTGCCTCTATCCCTGTTCACTTCTCTTTCCTCTTTGGGATCTTGGATGTGGCACACAATTCCTTGGTTTCCTCTTGAAATTACTTACCAGATATTTTTAAACGTGGGAACCAGCAGTTAGCATAATGGCTATGTTGCTGGACTCCCACGTAGTCGACCACGGTTCGCGTCCCGGACCCAGTGGCTTAAGACTCACGCCGGGCACATGTGCGTGCGTGCCCAAGATCCCGAGAGGAGAATGGAGGAGAAGGGATTGCAGCGTGACCATCACCCCTGGGGGGTGATTTCTCACTTTCTGTCTCTATGTCTCTGTCTGTCTGGCGAGTGCACGTGCCCTATAGCGAAAATCTCTCCAAAAAAAAAAAAAAAAAGAAAGAAAAAAAAGATCTCATTAAACGTTTGGTGGAGATAGAAGGACCTAACATCACTGTAGCATAAAATTGAATATTAATCTTTCTTTTTTTTTTTCTAGCGCACATATGCTTTCTGGAGAGACAGAGAGACAAAAAGAAGCAAGAAATCACCCCGCAGGAGGGATGATCACACTGTTGTCCCCGTTGTGAATTTTTTTTGGGGGGAGGGGGTTTGCTATAGGGCGCGTGTGCTTGCCAGAAAGACAGAGAGATAGAGAGACAGAAAGTGAGAAATGACCCTCTGGGGGGATGGCCTTGCCTCAATCCCTTCTCCTCCATTCTCCTCTCGGGATCTTGGGCACACACGCACATGCCCCTGGCATGAGTTTAAACCACTGGGTCCGGGATTCGAACCGCAGTTGACTACATGGGAGTTCAGCGATATAGCCTTTATGCTAACTGCTGGTCCCCCCGGTGTGAATTTTAAGCCACAAGGTCTGGGACTCAAACTGTGGTCAACTATGTGGGGGTCCAGAGATGTCACCACTCTGTCATCAACTGGTCCCAGTCTTTCCTCCTTTAAGAGGGCCTTTGGGCTCAGCTGCTGTGGCACAGTGCTAACATGGTCAACTGCAGATCCAGATTCCAGGGTCAGCTTGAAGACATACTCAGTGTGCGTGTGCGTGTGCGTGTGCGTGTGTGCGTGTGTGCGCTGCTGTCCCGGATCCTGAGAGCCTGAAAGGCTAGGAACAGGAGCTCATGGTGTGATGAAGCACTGCTGAGGGTGGGAGTCTCTCTCTTTCTCTCATACGTTCACACTCTTAAAAAAAAAAAGGCCTTTGATTACGCAATTTGTTTGGCCTACTCCTTTCTCAGAGTGCTCTTCACTTAATTTCCCTTGCTTCATTCATTTTGAAAGTTTGTGTATTTTTTTTTCCCATGACCAATAGAGATCTAGTTAAAAAAAGGGACAGGAAGTAGCACCCCCAAAAGGTTTTCAACACTACAACCCACTCCACCTTCAGCTGGCCCCAGATCTTGCCCCAGTGTGTCCCCAGCACACTCAGGGAAACTCTGAACATGAGCCTGGAGCTTCCCAAGTAGATCGGCCTTGCAGGGTAACTTTTTATTACTGCTGTGTCAACTCCAGGCTCCTCCCCTCATTTATAAAGACAACTCAGCTCTTATGCCTCCATAAAGCTCTGGGCTAACTTTCACTAATCTGCAGATTGAGTGCTTTGCTCCGCCTAGCAGTGAGGCGGCTGAGGAAGCTCTAAAGTTGTAGTGTTTCTTTCTTCCTCGCTAGCCCCCATCTCTATCGTCCCATCAGCCTTTATAAATTGAAGTAGGCAGTATAAAGATTTATTTTTTTCTACTTGTACGACTTGCCCATCTTCCCTCCAAAGGAAGTTCTGGCTTGGAAGATGATCTTTCTCATTCTGCTACGTGTAATATTGCACCAGTAACACTGCAAGTCATAGAGAGGTGACACACATCTTCGGTTGCCAGGGACAGCCCAGTGCTCACTTGTTGGCTTGGAGTTTTATTTTTTCTTTTCTTTTCTTTTTGCTTTTTTTCGTTGAAACACAATAATAGTACATATTTATAGGGCACGATGTGATGTTTTGATGCATGTATACATTGTATAATAATCAATGAACCCATTTACATGGTTATTGTTTTAAGCATTCGAGTTTGTGGTAAAACATTCTAAATTGTTTCTTCTATTTATTTTGAAATAGAAGGTGTAATATCAGTAACAATAATCCCTCTTCTGTGCAGCAGCACACCAGAATTTATTCCTGCTGTCAAATTGTGACTCTGTACCTGTTAAACAGTCTCTCACTTCCTCCCAGGAAAGGATCATTTATTTTCCAACATCATCACCCTTAGTACACCTAAGGCGTGACTACACCTAAGTGAGTACACCTAAGGCACAGCTCTCGGCCCTTAGAAAGTCCTTAGCGAAGACTAGGTTCCTTCTTGGTGGACTTCATAGCGGCTAAGCATGCAGCCTCTGGGCGCTAGTGGATTTTGTACAGTATAGACCGACTCAGCATGCCTAGTGCGTTCAGTTCTGCACGTTCTGCAGAGGAGACTGACCCATGGTAGGTTCCTGGGGGATAATGTTTGTGCCCTTGGAAAATCCTGCCCTTTGCTTTCCTGGGGTATTGGGTCTCTCTAGATAGCCTATGCTAACAGTGTTGTCATGGTGGGGACCGTGGGCCATGCTTTATCAGTTCCTCATCTGGAGAGGCTGGAGATGGACTGGTTAAGGTCAGCCAGCTGGATGTCCATACCTGTTTCACTTATTTCTAATGGAAACCCTGGACACCTAGACTCAGGTGAGCTTTGCTGGCTGGCAAAACTCCACACAAACGGCCACACATCGTGGCTGAGACAAACACTTCCTATACTTTTCTGAGAAGACAACTGGAAAATCTTGCATAGGATTTCCTGAACTCTATACTAGCTGCTGTTGTTGTTTTTAATCTCTCTGTCTGTCATTATAAACTGTAATTGAGAGTATAGCAGTTTTTCTTAGTTCTATGACTTTTTCTGGTAAACTGACGACTTAAGAGTGATCTTGGAGACAAAGCACAGAGTGGAGCCTGATTTGAACGTGAATAGCTATGCAATCACGGACAGATCACTCACACCTATTGATCTGTGTTGAGCTCAGGAGACTCTTGTTCAGGTTCCACATTGCATGTAAAGCATTGGACTAATTACTAGTCATTGATAAATACTGGGTGTTGTCATTATTATACCACGAACATTTCCATGTTATTACACATTTTTACAATTTTGATAAATGTTATTTAAAAATATTCCATCAAAAGGTGACCTCGTGGTTTGTTTAGCCACCTTTTTATTGTTGAACACCTCCGTTTTTTCTCGATTCTCTTTTATCATTACAGATAACATAATAATGAGACCAGCAGATGGCACAATGGTTACATTGCAAGACTCCCACACAGTTAACTGTGGTTCGAGTCTCGGGCATGGTGGCTTAAAATCATGCCAGCCATGAGACCCCCGAAACACTCAGATAAGAAGCCATTCTAAATCTGAGGTGCGTCCTGGCATGTTCAGGGACCAAGGCGACTAAAGCTATGTTCTAAGCCACACTCATTGAAATCCTCAACACTTACTGCTTTAAGAAGAAACTTCTTTTTATAAACTGAACTCGAAATCTCTTTCTGTGGATACCATGTTGCAAAACACAGTAGAGGAGAGATTTTGTCAAAGAATGACCAGAAACCACCACATAGGCACAAGAGCCATGAGAAACCAAGAAAATATCTCTCCCCTAAGTGAAAAGAGCAATCCTTCATCATCCACAGAGAGTAAAGTGGAATTTGTAGAAATGTCTGATAGAGAAGTCAGAATATTCACAGTCACAAAACTAAACAAGATGCAAGAACTGAGAGACAATGAACTCCAGACGATGCAGGAGAAAAGAGACAACGAATTCCAAGAGATGGGGAAGTTCTTGCATGATCTGAAAGAGGAAGTACACACCATATGAAAGAATCATGTGGAGCTGCTAGAGATGAAGTCTGCGATACAGGAAATCAAAACCTCCCTTGAAAG
The DNA here is from genome assembly GCF_000334495.1 of Tupaia belangeri chinensis. Lineage (NCBI taxonomy): Eukaryota > Metazoa > Chordata > Mammalia > Scandentia > Tupaiidae > Tupaia > Tupaia belangeri. The sequence continues at coordinate 4,590,748 of NW_006159608.1, read as the reverse complement.
TATTAAAAGCAGATTAATCCATGCAGAAGATTGAATCAAGGATATTGAAGATAAAACCTCTGACCTAGAAAAAATAACCAAAAAAACCTGAAAAATAATTTAAAAAAATTAGAATACTATAGGGGAAATACTCAATACCATTAAGCACCCAACCATCTGGATAATCAGTATCTCAGAAAGTGAAGAAACCAATAAGGGCATTGATAGTCTATTCCATGAAATCCTGGAAGGAAACTTTCCAAACCTAGAGAAACATTCAAATATTCAGACCCAAGAAATACAAAGGACCCCTAATAGAATCAATGCAAGAAGATCTTCTCCAAGGCACGTCATAGCCAGATTGGCAAAATCCACAAAGACAAGATATTAAAATTGGCAAGAGAGAAATGTCAGGTTACTTATAAAGGATATCCCATCAGGCTAACCTCAGACCTTTTATCAGAAACAATGTGAGCAAGGAAAGAATGAGAAAATATATTCAGAGTGTTAAATGAAAAACAGTTTCAACCAAGAATACTAAACCCAGCAAGATTATCCTTCATATAGGAAGAAAAGATAAAAACATTCTCAGATAAAGAAAACCTGAAAGAATTTACTAACACCGGACCAGCATTTCAAGAAATTTTGAAAGGAGTGCTCTACCAGGAAAGCTAAAGACACACATACAGAAATAAGAGAACAGAAAGCAACCAAGAAAATGACCAACTTAATGCTGGGGACAAGAAATATCAATAACTTTGAACGTTAACTTCCAGGATTTCAATGGAAACCTTGAACTGCAGTAATGCTTCAAATTCAACAAATGAGAGATTAATTACATAAAGTTGAACTGGTGAAATAGAATTTTATGACTTTTGAGTAAAACATTACTGATTTTTGCATTACTATGCTTTTCTCAATTTAAGGATTTTGCTCTCTTTTGAGCTGTTGATAGTTTCAGCAATTTGTTAAAATGTTTTTTCTCCTTGTTTCTTTGTTTCTTTTTCTTTCAGCTACAACAAAGATCTAATTTATTTTTTATTTTTACATTTTTATTATTATTCATACATTAAATCGCTATACATCATTTGGACTGTGAAGAGACTTTACCCAGCATGATAGACACCTCAGTCCAGCCCAGTTGAGAACACTATACACATCCTTGTCAACAGATAATAAACCTTATCTGTGCCCCTCAAGTGTCTTACCTCTCCATTTCCCCCCCAAATTTCCTATGCTCTTCTTTATTTCTTTAAATGGAAACAAACTTTTCTCCCTTCCTGACCCCTCTGGAATTGGCAAATATTTGGGAGTATTCTTATTTTATGGCAGATGGTCATTTGCACACGTTCAATAATACCTGTTGCCTTGAATCAGAAATTAAAAATACTCATTATTGGACAGGGCTTTGACTGGAATGTCATATCTGAAGATCAAACCAGAGAACTATGGAACTACTAAGGTAGATCTCAATGAGCCAACAGAAGCTCTTGGGAAGATGGCCTGGCACCATAAACAGTTCTGCCTGGCAGAGAGGATTAGAAAAGCCATATAAAAGGATTCATATCATAAAATAACCTGGACTTTTCCAGTCCAGCATTGTAATCAGTAAAGATTGCCAAAGAGTAGCCACAACCAGAGAATTATCTTGAGAAAGATATTCAAGGAAGAAAAAGAGACTGATCTTTGCCAGCAGCTGGTATATCACAGAATACTAGGTAAGCGGAGTTGAATTGAGCTGCAAGGTCGTTGACAGGTAAAAACATTCTCAAAAATATTTAAAACCATACTGTCTCTGTTGTTATAGAGTCACAAACAGAATTATAACAAATAGTTCAAACACTAGCTTTAAAATTCAGTTTTTTGAAGTTTCGAAAGTCATTTATTAACTGTCAAGAACTATAGAGTATGGGACCAGCAGTTAGCATAATGGCTATATCGCTGGATTCCCATGTAGTCGAACGCTGTTCGAGTCCTGGACCCGGTGGCTTAAAAACTCATGCTGGGCGTGTGTGTGTGCGTGCCCAAGATCCCAAGAGGAGAATGGAGAAGGGATTGAGGTGTGGCCATACCCCCTGGGGGGTGATTTCTCACTTCCTATCTCTCTGTCTTTGTCTGTCTGGAGAGCGCACGTGCCCTATGGCAAAAACCTCTCCAAAAAAAAAAAAAAAAAAACTATGGAGTATGAGCAAAAATTTTTTGATATGTAAAGTAAACGTTTGTGGGAAAATATAAAAATAATAAATAAATGATAAAAAAGTGAAAAACAAAACAAATAAACAAAAACTTATGCTGGGTGCATATGTGTGCATGTCCAATATCCTGAAAGGAGAATGGAAGAGAAGGAATTACGGCTTGACCATTTCACCAAGGTGTGTTTGTATGTGTGTGTGTGTGGGGGGTGATTTCTCACTTTCTGTATCTCTGGGTAGTGTACAAGCCCTATAGCAAAATTCACTAAAAAAAAAAAAGTGCATAATAATGGATATAAATATTGTAATTTCTAAAGTTAGCATTATACACATTCTAGAGATAAATTTTCTGGGTCAAAATGATTAAACATTTTAAATTTTGCATGTATATTGAAAGACTGGTTTCCAAAAGATCAGTACCATTTTTCACTTGTAAAAGCAAAGTCGAATTTTGTATATTTTCTTAGAACCATGAGGGCATAGGAAAGAAATGATTTTCTTTGGATGGAATATTTCAGAGTAGCAGATCATTCTCATGTGACCATAAATTTCCTGAGAAAAAAACTGAAAAAAATGATTTTTGTTCCCTCTATTGCTGAAAATGGAAGGTCCATGTTTGCACAGACCCAGTTAAGAATATTTTCTATTCACTCATCTATGCATAAGGTGAGAATCCTTACTCATTAATAAATGAATCATAATTAGGGAAAAAATACTTCTATTAGCAAATCTGCATCTATTAGAGAGGATTAAGGGGAAAAGAAAACATTTTTACCTTTGGTTCCACAGAAGGAATTAATTCATTAGGCAGAGTTATGCTAATCACATACATCCCTAATGTGATAGTCCCGTCAGTAATATTTGCACCAATCTGAGGCAGGAAATGGATATTTTTCCAGAAGTGAATTTTAATTTTGGCTTCTCCAAGAGTATCACTGCCATTATTTCATTGTCACCTTTTCTACACACCTCTTCTAATGAAATGAAGTTGACAGTCCAGATGAAATTTGTAGCAGCATACTAAGCCATTATCCTTTTCATCTTTATATTGGAACTTAATGTTTCAGGTCTAGCTGATTGTTGTCACGCAGAGATACAACACAAACATCTTGTGAACCGACCTGGCAAAGGAAACCGCAATGTCCTCAGGTCACAAAATGGCACCCTGGTCATCTATGGAAGCTCTTAAGGAACGAAGACTGCACAGGCTCCTTCCGGCTCACTGCACACAAAGCAGAAGATGCCTGCAGTAAACATAGGGAGGGTCTTCCCAGATATGGGTGTCTAGGGGGCTTACACACAGGTACAGAAACTAGTGGTTTCATTCCGACTCACCAAACATGCACACCCTTTTTCTTTAAATAATCCCCACCTTCTGAACTTGTATTAAATGCTACCTCGATGCACATGTCGAATTGTTTCTAATGGTTGTGCTGTCCTCCTTCCATCTCTGCTTAGCCAAGCCTTCAATATCATCGCAGATGGCTCTGCTGAAGCGCATCTGCCCAAGATTCCTTCTCTGTCTTCCTTGTGGAAATTTCAATTTGCTCAACGCATTCAGGCTATGTTATAGTAATTTCTGCATATGTCTGCTCTCTCCTACATAGCAAATTCTAAAGGTGATAAGTTCTGTCTAACTTCTTCTTTTTCTTTACTTTTTTTTGTTTGTTTGTTTAAATTTGCCATGCAGCCCATGTTCCCACCAGAGAGAGACAGGGAGAGAGAGGGAAAGTCAGAAATCATCCCCAAAGGAAGATGGCCATGCCACAATCCCTTCTCTTCCGCTCACATCTAGGGATCTGGGGCACTCATGCATATGCATCTTGGATGTTTTCAAGGCATGCAGTCAGCCATGTGAGATCCAGCCTCCTTAACTGTCAAGCCACCTGGCTGGTCCTGTCTGATATTTTAAAAATATTTCCAACAAATACTTACATATAGAAGCTGTCAAAAGGAACGTGTAAATGAGTAAGGAAGCATGAATAGATATTCAAATAAATAAAAGCTATTGTGCAAATGTGCACCAGAGTAGGAAAAATATTCTGGTTTTAAGGATACTTCTTCTTTAATCCAAATATAAATGTATTTATCACACCCCTACTCTGTTTCAGACACAGCTCACATCTAGGTTCTGCTTCTTTATAAGCTATATGATTTGGGACAATTTATTTAACCTCTCTGAAACTCAGTCTCCTCACTCACAGAGTGAAAATTATCGTCTAACCTAGAGGGATTTCATGAGCACTCAATGAGTAAAATTACCTAAACCTCTTTCAACTCAGTATTTGCTCAAGAATTACTCAATAATTGATATTTTTCTTCTATTTGACAGAAAAGATAAATAAATATAAAAAACTAATTTCTTGTATAGTCAGGACTGTGGAGTTTTTTGTACTTCAGTTAAAAGAAAATCAGAAACAAAGAAGTTAATCCTCAAGAAAAAAATTAATTTCATCTGACTTTCAGGATACATAGAAGATGCTGACAACACTAGCATGTGTAATAAAATATTCTCATATTTCTATATAATGTGCCCCCCAAACCCTGTAGCTGAAAGGGGCTTAATTCTGTCTTTTTTGTATGAAAGCTGAGTCTCAGAGACGTCAGATTTCTTTCTTACGAATATCCAGGCAGGAAACACCAGAGGCAGAATGTGCACCCCCGTCCTGAAACCCAGGGGAACCCTTTCCGGAACCTCTATCTGTAAGAAGTGCGTTGCCTAAACATGCATTTCAGCAGGGCCGTCTCTCACCAGGAGCCTTCCACCTATTATTTCCCCAGCAGGCCGATGTAAGCAAGCCTCTCCTTTCTGTGAGCTTCTGGCCTCCTGCTCCTGGAACACTGCAAGCAAGGCCTGGGAAACAGGTCCAGCATGTCATAAATCCATCAGCCTTTCCCAGCTCTGTCACGCGCTGCCGGGCCCTGCGCGTGCATCCCAGGTAGGCGCTGGTGAGCCCTAATGGGAAAACAAATGAGCCTGCTTTCCATCAGCTGGAACCTTCTGCCCGAGTTAGTGTTTCAGTGGATTTGTTTGCTTCCTGCAGCTGGCTAAGCAGTTTTGGTGACTGTGACAACAGTTTCCACAGATTTGTTTTTACCCCTCATCAGACTTGACACAGCCATTCTGTTTTACAATTTCCAGGCTGGAAGTGCTTTGTGATGAGCTTGAAACAGAGGGCCCTGCTCATGGCTCCGAGGGTTGAGTGAGGACACCTGAAATTCTAGCACAAAGGAAGGGAACTCCACATAGCCATTATCTTTTCAAAATCAGAGTAGAATAAGCACCTGTGCAGACCTTACACATACATCTTTTTCAAGAGGTAATTTACTGAAACGACTCTTCTCTGGGAATCTGAGGAACTGGGCTTTGGTTCTTTTTCTGATAGGATGTTACTAGGTAACCACAGACAATTCACTTAAACTAAAAATTGACCTGCCTGTGAAAATCACGTGGGACCCCCTCATGGCTGTTGGATGAAACTCAGAATAAGATGACCCAATACCACATGAGTAGGAAACCTGTGTCATCTCAGTTCCACAGCCACATACTGGGTTGTGAGAAAGGGCAGACACCGTGGCCTCACATCTGGAAATGCCCTCACTCTGAGCTTCTACTGCAGGATATATTTCAGTATAGCCTCTTTGATATGGCTTCCTGCTTCTCCTAGGTTGTAATTATTTAAGAGCAAGGATGCGGTCTTATCCCGAAGTGCCTTATAAAATATACGGCATATGATAGGCGTCCCTTGAGGGATTTCAGATGAGGCGGTTTGATCACCTGAGATACACAAGGTATTCCTTGATGGACACTAAGCCTCACATGTCCTAGCCAGGTAAGTTACAGGTATTGAAGTAGGGTTCTGTTCTAACAGCAAGCATACTTAGTCTTACTGCTCATTTGACAGCATTTGAGTTGTGTTTGTAGACAGCACACCGATAATTGCACTGAGCTGGGGTGATGAGTGGACAAGACTACTTTGAAAGAAAGTAATAAGGGGGACGATGAGAATAAGTACCTCTTCTCTCTCCTCATGGCTCCTCCCTCAAGCTCCTCAATTGCATGCGATTGCTCCGGAATTGTGGGAGAGGCAGAGGATGCCACAAGCAGGGGCAAGGATTATAGGAGCAGAAAAACAATGAGCTCCCACCCTCCAGTTGGTGCCAGGGAGGATGACAAGCATGCCCACTGCTGTGCAAACGGTTTAGACAAATTCCTTCATGAGGGCTTGGAGATGCCCCATTGCTCTTCCAAGACAGTATGAAGAACTAGTACCTACCAAATTTTTTCTTTGGTAAAATAACTAATTATATTGTATTTCAGTCACAGTGGCTCATTTTATTATCCTACCAACTCCGTGAGGCAGGCAGCATAATTTGCTTGTTTGGCAAAAAGAAAACTGAGTAATGGAGAGAGGAAATAATTTGTAGTCAATCATGGGCAGAAAATGGGTTAGAATAAAAATTAACCTGATTCCAAGTGTGTGCTTTTAATTACCACCTTATATTGCATGTTTTTGAAGTGAAATAGGCAAGAATAACTATTTCGCCCTTCAACCCTCATTTTTCTCATCTATAAAACAAAGAAAAAGAACTACCTCTCAAAGCTCTTACATTAGGTAGATGACAAAAGTGTCATCTAATGTCTGTGTGTGTTTATGTGATGTGATATCTGCCACAGAGTTGGGTATTAAAATGCCTATTTTTTTCCAAGAATAATAGTCTGTAGTCCAGCATTGTAGCACATTCTTTCACTAAGACGTAATCTTTTATTCACTTCCTCATGCAAATACTCTTTAGCAATAGCAGTTATCTCTCTAGGGGAATTACTTACCCAATATCCCTACCTGGCATTTGGCTTTGAATATATTTAAAGATGTTTCATTTCCCTTGCTGTCTTTGTTTGAACATAGTTAATTATCACCTTCATCCCATCAAGTTTCTGGAAATCAATGGAGGCTTTGTGAAGGCATTTTCAGACCCCAAGGACTGGCGGATCTTATAATCTCGGTCCTTTACTTATGTCATTCCTTCTCTTTTCAACTGCGCTTCGAGACAGATAGTGGTATTTCAGTTCATCTTTGTGGTTGACACTGACTTCCCACTTTCTAAGGATAGTATTGCTTAAACATTATATATTTTCCTGGCCAGTACCTAACATAGAAAAGTTAGAATAGTTCAAATCACCACCTTCAGAGAGTCCACAACTCTTTAAGAGGGCAAGAGAGACGAATAAAGAGAGAATTACAGTGTGGCGTGAGAAAGCAATTTCTGCAAAGGCATTATGAGATTTCAGAAGAGAGAGCCACATCCAAGGGAGAGGAGGAATGACCTTGGGAAGATACACAAGGAGATGTATCTGCCTGGAATCCCAGAGAATGAGTTTGAGTTGGATGAAGGAAGGGAGCAAGTAAGAGGGTAAAAGCAAGCACTATGGCAAAGGAAAGGAGTTCTTCATTTACTACCTATTCGTTTAATAAGCAATGGCTCGGAACCAGTTCTATGCCATATGCTCACGGGGTCATCGGGAAAGTCACGACACATTTTTGCATAAGAAAACTTAGAAAAAGTTATGACTTTCCTGATGACCTAATATATCAGATAGCCATAATATGACTTCACATAAGAGAATTCAGGTCCTTCCCAGCCTTCAAAGGTCTTCTTGCCTAGTGGTCACATACCAGGATATGATAAACACAAATCTTGCTCAGAATATGTAACAGGGTTGGGATGTAAGCAGTAGAACTTGGAGGCAAGACTCAAACTTCCATGTTGGGCTTCAAGGGGTTCTGATGTCAGGCAAGAAATGAGAAGAGATAAGAGCAGCATAAACTGAATCCTAGAAAAACACACTGGGCATGTGTGCATGTGTGCCCCAAATTCCAACAAGATGGTGAAATAGAGAAGGGAATGAGACATGACCATACCCCATTGATGGTGTTTTCTGTTTCTCCCTTTCTCTCTTTCTATTTTTCTGTGTCTCTTTGGTAAGTTTGTGAACTCTCTTTGCAAGAATAAAAAGGAAACAGAGGAGAAGAAAAGGAGAGGCGGAGAGGAGAGGAAGAAGAGGAGAAGAGAGGAGAGAAAGAGAGAAGAAAGAAAGAAAGAAAAGAGAAGAAAAGAAAAGAACAGAAGGAGAAGAGAGGAGAGGAGAGAAGAGGAGAGAGAGGAGAGGGAAGGAGAGAAGATAAAAGAAACGATGCCCTTGATTACTATTCATAAGAGGGAACTGGTTCCAACTGAGGTAGTTTGAGGAGGATGAAACAGGGAAGAACTGACATTTTCAAAATACCTAGGTTTGGATGTTTCATCCGGTAGAGTAAAGCACATATACAGGAAAAAAGGGGATTCAATAATGACCAAAATTATTGCAAAAATACCATGATTCAAAATCAAGAACATGAATCAGGAACACACCACCCATACATTAGCATGTATGTCACCAGTGAACTGTGCGGAAGTCAGCAAAGATGGCCTAGTATGCACACTTTAGTAACAAGTACCCTGAATACGTTATGACTTCTATCTCATCGTGCAGTGCAGATCCAGGGTTATCTCTTGGAGAAAGAGGGTTGTCCTTGTCTCCCTACAGCAAAGTCATATTTGGAGAAGGAGGAAAGATTATCAAGGGGCAAATTTAAAAAGAGTTATAGAGCACAGGACAAAAATCCAAGACCTGAACAATCAGAATTTGGGAAGGTGCTTTCTCCTGGCAATGTAGGAACAAGCAACATGTCTCTCAGAAAGCTGAACAGTCAGATTCCTTAAGGAAGACTTCTTTAAGAAAGGTCTAAAGAATTATACTGTTTACATAAAAGGTCACCCAATTCTATTTTTAAAAAGGTTTGATATTGCCTCTGAAAACCAAGTAAATTCCTTCATAAAATAATCCAGCTTTAAATTAGATCAGAATAGCAAAATAATTTCCCACATATAGCAAATTTCTAAATATTTATATTTCAACAGATACTTACATTTTATGTGAGAAACTAACAGAAAGATAAATCCAAGTTGCTATTTTCATCAGGTTTTTCATTAAACAGAGAGAATCTGTTTATATATTAAAATTATGATTCATCGAATGTGGTTCTAGACTAAGTTTGCGGGACAGAGAGATGAATAACTTACAATTTCCCTCTGCAGGAGACAGTCTTTAGGGAGGTGGATGGAGGCCCAGAAAGTAGTTCTAATATGATGTGGTAAGGTTCATAGCAGTGAGTATGCAGCCTTAGGGTTCCAGAGAAGAGAGACCAGCAACCCATACACAGGGGTGCTCAGAGAGGGTATCTTACAGGTTGATAGGTTGCATGTATTGAGTTGTTGGAAAGTCATGATGTAGTTTTCTGTTATTCTATGCAAGAATGATCATGACTTTTGTGACAAACCAATGAGTATTAAAGGGAAAAGAGAGGTAAAAACAAATAGAGGAAGAACAGCAAAAAAAGAAGCTTTAACCCCAGAGGGCACCATTAGCAGAAAACGAAGAAGACAGAAGTCACCTCAAGGGTATGCACTCAAACCAGCCCGTCAGGATTCCTGAAGCACAGAGCATGGGCCAGGTTGTGGTGAATATGAAGACAGAACACGGGGGAAAGTGGCACACTGGTGTGACCTGATGCGTTGTACTAAGGTGCGCTACTAGGAATCTGAGTGAGCAGGATAGAGGAAAACAAGGCTGACAGCAGAGCCAGGTCAAGGTAGGATCTGCCTCCTATAGTCTATTTCTTATCCAGCCATACTTAGCAGCTGAGCTCACTGCTTACTACTACTTTTTCTTTTTTTTTTGGAGAGGTTTTTGCTACAGAGTGCGTGCTCTTGCCAGAAAGACAGAGAGAGACAGAAAGCAAGAAATCACCCCCTAGGCAGGATGGCCACGCTGCAATGCCTTCCCCTCCATTCTCCTCTCGGGATCTTGGGCACAAATACACATGCGCCTGGTATGAGTTTAAGATGCCGGGTCCGGGACTCGAACCACGGTTGACTACATGGGAGTCCAACGACATAGCCATTACACTTATTGCTGGTCCCACTGCTTACCCCTTCTAACCTCAGTTTTTTTCTTCTTTAAAATCACACATGCCACAGAGTTGGCTATAGTGACTCCATTAGAAATGACATAGAATATTAACAACATACACACAAAAAGGACCATGCCACCTCTTGGAGGCTGAGTTACACATAACACAGCCATAGTGTGAGACGATGAGATTTTTGGTGGCATTTAAATGGATACTTTTAATAGTAATTATATATTAATTGCATAGTAGAAAATTATGACTACATACAAAATCAACACCTGTGTGCAATATGCTGTTTTGTTTTGTTTTATCAGACATGGTTTTACTATGGCATGATATTTTTGCCTCAGCCTTCCGAGTAGCTGGGACTACAAACTGGGACTACAAGCTGGGACTACAGCCTTCCGAGTAGCTGGGACTATAATGTCCAACTTTCTGGAGTGGGACAGGAGGCAAACCTGTGTCTCCCATGTGGCCTCAGGCTCCTGAGCAACAGTGTCCTGCCCATGGCTGGGCCTGAAGTCAATGTTTTCATTTATATTAGTGCTCAGCAAAATTTCAGCTATATTTAAAACTGAATTCTTTAACTACATGAACAATGGTACAATTGTTGTAGAGATAGAATGAACACAATGCAAAGAATTTTGAAGGTGGTCTACAAATACATGAGGTTTAAAATCTAAATTAAAAGGGTAGCTTTGCATAAACATTATTGGAAGTGATGCAGATGGCAGAAGTGGGGCTTTATGTGGAATGAAAGTGATAGATTTGCAAAATACCGCGTAAGACACTAAGAGAAAAATTGAGGCTACTGATCATCCACATGGACAGCAGAAACCCTGTCAATATTCAGCCAGTTGGAGGATACAGGGGAGTCAGGGGTAGCAGCAAGCATTTCTCTTACGCATGTGCTCTCTGACATGAATGTAGTGAGCTCAGCACATGGGCTTAGAGCTCATTAAAGAGACACGGGTATAAACCAAAAAGGAATGTTTGAAAGTTTGCTACTGCCTGTCTGTCTTTCCACAAGTATTTGTTTAGCTCTTGCTATGTGTATCTGTGCTAGACAATAGACACACAGGATCAAGCCAACAAATAGTTATCTTCTCCACAATCAGTGTTTGGAAAGGAGAAAAATCCTAAACAAGTATCCACATAAAATTTCATAATTTAGCATCATCACTAGCATTATGAAGGAAACGGCAGGAGACAGTGAGGTTGGGGTCCAAATCTCCGAGGCGCAGAGCAGTCCTCCCTGATGATAAAAACTGCTGAGTAAGAGGCAGGGAGCCAGGCAAACAGTGCCTGCTGTGTAGACTGGGGTTGAAACCATGGGAAAAGCTCCCTGGGCCTGCAGTAAAGTGTGCAAAGTAGAAGTAGCAGTGGATCAAGATGGACTCTGGATGTACCACCTGCAGGCTGTGGGCTTCTGTGGAGGCTGAGAGGATGTGCACAGAGAGACACTGGAAAACCAAGAGAGTGGGACCTTAGGAATCAGAGTAGCTCAGACCTTCAGGGAGGAGGCGTGGAGGAGGCCACACTGCCAGATGCTAGTGAAGATGGTCAGTTATAAAGGCCACTTTTCACTTGGAAGAGCTTTGCTCAGATAGCTTGGTTCAGAAGAGACTCAGTGGAGGTTGCTCCTACCAGCCTGTATTTCCCCCACCCTCATGACCTGACCCACAAGGAGCCTTGGGAGGAGCCAAGGACCTACCGGGAGCCCTTTCTTGCCAGGTGACCTTGAATGCCTTGTCTTTGCTCTCTTGAGTCTCAATTTCCTTATCTAGAAAACAGGGAAGAAATAGCATTTTCTTAATACCAAGCATAGTGTAAGTGCTAGATTTAAAAAAAAAGAAAATACAAAGTTAGGAAAGGGAATAAGATTTGATGTGTTCAGTACCCAGCATCTGGCAAGTGCCAGATAAATGTTAATTTCTCTTTTCTTTATTTCCCCTATCATATTTATGTATCAAAATTCAAACAGTCACTGAAGAAAAGGAAAAAAAAGAAAGAAAAAATAGAAAATAAACAATAACAGCAACAAGGCAGAACTAACATTTTCCTTTCTTGAGCTCTCTTAGCAGTGTGTAAACATTTCAATTATAATAGTAATCATATCGGATAATTGTTTTTAATGTACTTATTTTTCTCACTCAAGATAAGGATATTTTTGTTTGTTCATTTTAATGATAGCATCTATTTTGAGTTTGCACTTCTAGTGCCGAATACTAGGAGTTGATACTTTTCAGTTTCAATGAAAATTTATTACATGTCCTGATAGATTCAATCAATGATCCCCGTGGACATGGTATTATTTCAAATATTTTACACTGATAACTTGGTAGTGCTCAGAGTCCATATGTGATTCGCCCAAGGTTTTCTAGCTCGTTCGCAGCAAATCTGAGACTCCAACCCCACGCCTTTGAGTGTTAATAGCATGCTCTTTTCTAAGCCAGCGTCCTAAGAAAGAAAAGCAAGAAAGATGGGGCCAGACAGCATGGTTCTGGGTGTAGGGAGAGAAGAATAAGAAATGAGAGTGAATTTGCCTCGTCTGTGTCATTTTTTGCATTTCCAAAGCAGAAAAAGTATGCGCGTAGCTCAGAATGACCTTCACAGCTGTTACATAAACAAGTAGTCATGGAATCGAATGCTCCTGTGAGAGACCTGGCCATAGCTATCTCCAGCAAGGGAAGGAGGAAGGAGGTCTGTGAGTGGAGACTTCAGTGGTTTGTACTGTTGTAATGTCACTTTTTTAAAAAAGAGCTGGAGAAAACTATGATGAAATGATCATATTTGTTAAGTGGAGGTGGTAAGTTCACAGGTGTAGTATATTCCACACTTTTTAGATGTTTAAAATATTTAGTTTTGTTTGTTTTGTAATTTTTGCTATACAATGTGTATGCTCACTGGAGAGAGACAGAAGAGAGAGAAACTGAAAAAGTATCCCCAGGGAGGATGGCCCTACCACAGTCCCTTCTTCTTCATTCTCCTCTCAGGGTTTTTGGGCACCCTCAACCGTGTCTGGGGCCTAAATCACAGAGGTGGCTATGTGGGACCCAGTGGCTTAACTGCCATGCCATCTGCTGGCCCTAAAATATTTAGGTTTTATTTTTTTTTCCTTTTTCTTATTTTAATTCTCAGTGCACAGGAATCTGGAGCTCCCACTGCTCACACAGCGCAGAGAAGCGGCAGGAACCAAATGACTGTCAACCTGGTGGAAGACACAGTAGAAGAGGAGGGTCACGCAGGATGGGACAGAGGCTAGGAGAGTGGGGAGGTCTGGGCCCCCTAAGGGAGGGCTGTTAGGGAAGTGAGAGATTCCTAAGGGGTAGTCCCCTCTGGGGAAGTCCCAGGAGCTGGAGCTAGAGGAAAGGCAGGCCTTGGGGGCTGTACTGCTTAGCTTCCCAGAGGCAGAGGGGACTCTTCTTCCTACCATCCAGGATCCACCTTTATGGGAAGAGTCTGAAACTTTGCACTAGTCAAATTGTCTTTTCTTCCTAGAAAAGGAACACGAAACTTTTCTTGGCTTTCCGTGAGAGCCTGATAATGCTCTGATAAACTTCTTTGGGCTAGAGGAACAAAAACGTTTTCATTTCCAGTATTATTCTCCTCATAATAATAACTCTAGTGTGTCAATATGGATTATTTCTTAAGTATTAGAAAACAATAAAAATAAAAAGCTGCAGAGCACCGTTCTAGAGATTATAACACTCATATCTTATAGTTTTTAGCAACTCTGTTTTGTGATCACACTAGATAAATATACATTTTAGTTTCAGAATTTACACTTTTTCCCTTTATTCCCAGAAAGTGGTTGCTATTAAATCAATGGTGCCACCTGGTGGTCATGTGTCATACAGCATCTGAGACTGGAGTACTGATTTTCTCCTCTGGGGCAAGGTGGTGACTTCTCTGAGTGGAAGATGTAAACTTTTCTTTTGTCACAGGGCCAGGGACAGAGCAAGGAGAGGGGGAAAATATCTGCCGACGTGGTGTGGTTATATTGTAATCCCTTCTTCCATCTTCCATCCTGCTGGGATTTGGGGCACACCCACGTGACTGGCCTGTTCTTCAAGCTTCTAGGACCAGGATTTGAACTACAGTCACCCATGTGGGACCTGGATCCCTTAACACTAGACTACAGTGCCAGGCCAGTAACTGATATTTAGCCAGAAAGCTTGTTCCTGATGAAATATCAAAGTTCTATTCAGTACTTTCACTCATTTAATTTTCACAACGACCCAATAAAACATCCTATATATAAGCATGTAGGGTTTTTTTTTTTCTTTTTTAACTCTCAGTGCACACGAATCTGGAGCTCTCACTGATCCAGATTTTACACACACACACTTTTTTTTTTTTTTTTTTTCGAGGAGTGGAAAACAGGTTGAAAGAGGAGAGAAATCTTGCTGGAAGTCTTGCTGCTAGTGCTGGGAGTTGAAATTGTGACTCAGAACTTCTAATTCTGCAACCGTTTCCTCCACTGTATATTGTAGTCCCTTCAACACGTGGCTATCTGTCTCGGGAGGAAACGAGTCATTGGCATATTGCCAGTTCTGGGAATGAGATAGATATTCAACATGGACTTACTTGTTCATTCAATCATCCATTCATGGAGCACATATTTGACATCCACTGGACGCTGCCAGACCGTCCATGCTGGAAATGGAAAGTAATCAGGTAACATCCGCTATCGGGGGTCTGCTCAGACTGGATGACCACTTTCACAATTAAAACATCCTAAGCAACAGCAAAAATATAATTATGGTCACTGTGGGAAATTTACATTATGAAAGCAATCTCTTGGAAATAATTGAGCAGTGAATTTAAATTATTTATGCGGCAGCCTCGGTCCTCCAATTTGATGTGTGAAACGCTGGCGAGATGCGCAGATGTGCCCTTACCCACATGTCTGGGCGTTTGAACCTGCTTTGTCATAGAGCTGCATCAGCCACTTAATGAATACCAACTGCTGCAATGGCGAAGCCCTGAAGTCCCAGTGGCTTAATACAATGAAAGTTTATTTCTTACTTGTATCACAGTTTGACGGGGTTCAACAGCTGTCTTTCATCTTGTACCTCTTTTCATCTTGAGTCTCCATCTGGAGTATATAGCCCCGAAAGTCGCCGCAGCGGAGAAAGGGGTAGAGGAGGTTACACCAGATTTTACGATCACGTTGCTCTCAGGCCATTGGCCAGAGCTGATCACATGGCCCAATATAACCGAAAAGGACACTGGGAAATAAAGGACAGCACAGCAATATAGTGAGCCTAATTATCTCAGCACCAGAGGGGACGCCAATACAAGTGACGGGTCACCTACGAATTTTACAAAGGGGGGAAAGAGACTTAACTGTTAAAGAAATGGGACTTACTGGAAGGCATTTGTGAGACAAACATTCTCTGGAAAGTTTGGCAAAATCATTTTTTTTAGTGTCAACAAAAAGAAAGAAATGGGAAAACCTCTCACTGGGGAA
The DNA here is from genome assembly GCF_000334495.1 of Tupaia belangeri chinensis. Lineage (NCBI taxonomy): Eukaryota > Metazoa > Chordata > Mammalia > Scandentia > Tupaiidae > Tupaia > Tupaia belangeri. Next base: position 4,575,086 of record NW_006159608.1, on the reverse strand, counting down.
ACAACTAGCTGCTCATGGCAGATTTCCATCGTTAAGACGTGTTAATTTTGCCGGTGTAGACTGCTGGGAACTGTCAGTGGAAAAAGTGATAGTGCCGGTTGCCAGGGCATGTCAAGAGCTTTTATTCAGGACCATCACCACAGGTATAGGGGCCACGGCAATGCGGCCTTCCAGTGGAGGAGACAGACGGGGCTCAATCCTAAGTACAGAGTAAGTGGCCACTGACAGTCAGAGCGGGGGCCAGCGGATGCCCATCACTAATAGGAAATGTTATGGAAAAGGAGGATTCTGGCTAAACCGACCTAAAAGGGTTCCTGAGATTCTTGCTGCAGACAGGCAGAGTGATAAGACATCACGGGGGGTGGTAGAGGAAGAAGCTGCTACAGTATCGAGGGTGGGTGTTATTGCTGGATTGAGGCAGACATGCCTAAAACGGGGTTTTACATGAAGTGTGCGGAAGGTCTGGAAACCTGACGAAATCTTGGACAAGCCAAAAATCTTTTGCCACTTTATTAGTAAAATAAAAATCTAAGACTTTCTTCTTCTAGAATTGTACTTGAACACAGGGTGTTAGGAGACAGGAACCTCTTGTTACTTTTGAGATCAGGTGCTTTTGTATATTGCCTTCATTCATAGTTTCTTTACTGTGTTTTTTCACTTGGTGCCACCTGTTATTGTAGCAGCAGTCACTGTTATGTCACTGCTAATTGTGCCTTCTGGTTTGTGGTTACATGAACATGACGAAGTTGTCTTTATTTTCTATCATCCTGTGTTTGGTGAGGTGAGAGAGACAGAGAGGTAGAAATGGAGACTGAAGCAAAAATGGAAACAGAAGAAAGTAGAGAAACATTGAGATGTATGAAGACAGAGACAGAGGAAGACAGATTTTTTTTAATGTAATGAGATCCTAAAGTTTATCGGCACTATAAGCATTCTGATTATTACTTATGTAAGTGATTGCTTCTGAAGTCAGGCGGCTTGTTCTGACTTGACTTTCTCACAGCCCACATGAATCTGAAGTCTTCTCTAGCTCAAACCAGAAGAAAATCAGGTAGAATTAAAATGACCATGGGGCCTAGGATAAAAAGAGGCAAGGCTCTGGATGAAAGAGATAAAGGATAACATGAGAAGAAGAGAAAGATGGGTCTCGGGGCAGCGTTTCTGAGGCCCAGAGAGAAGACACTCCTTCAGCAACAAAATTGCAAGCAAAGCCCACCCACCATGGAGTGCACGTTTTTCTGAATCCCAGCTAACCATGAACGCTGTTTGCTATTAATTTTTGGTGTTGATAGTGATGCTTTCCGGTAGCTGCTGAGGTTACCCTGCCTTTCTAAGACTAAGGGTGTAGTCAGAACCTAAATGTAAAATAGCATTAAAAAATAACCAAAAGATGTCGTGGCATTTTGCAGATGTGCTTCTTTTCGTGGAATGCTCACCACAAGGCTTTAAGAAAAGCCAAATGGGTATCATGAAGCCTGGCTTTGAAGATTAGCATTAATCAAGGTGTTGAAAGTAACATGACTGAGCCAGTACTATTGGGTTGTTGGAAAAGTCATGATGCATTTTTGCACAGAAAAACCGGAAAACACATGACTTTTCCAAAGACCCAATATTATAGTGGAAAACTTCCGATGACTCTTCTGTGGTTGATTAGAAAAAGTCATGCTTGGGACCAGAGGATGGCATATTAGTTATGTCGCTGGACTCCCACATAGTCAACCATGTTTCAAGTCTGGACTAAGCAACTTAAAAGTCACTCAGAGGGCCAGCAGGTGGCCAGCAGGTGGTGTGGTGGTTCAGGGTGTTGGACTCCCACATGGCTGATGGCAGTTTGAGTTCTGGACTTGGCAGCTTACTTTCTCACTTTCTCTCTCTTTCTCATTCTATCCCTCTCTGTTCAAATTAAAATAAATAAATAAAATTACATAAAGTAATTAAAAAAAAAAAAAAACCTCACACCAATCACGTGTGTGTGCATGCCAAGGTCCCTAGAGGAGAATGGAGAAAGGATTGTGGCATGGGCATACCCACTGGGAGATAATTTCTCATATTCTGTCTTGCTGTCTCTCACTGTCTCTCCAGTGAGTACATGCGCCCTATAGCAAAAATCTCTAAAAGAAAAAAAGAAATCGTGTTGAACCCAACCGGTACTACCAGTCCAATTATCATCTTTGTCAACTGTGACTCAAGCTACCCCTTCATAAAACAGGTTTCAATAAAGTTCTTATTAATACACATATGTCTTTTTTGTATATATAATATATATTTAACATATAAAATATATATCTAATTAGATATAGCTGATATATATTACATACGTATCTTTTGTACATATATTTATGCATTAATATATCTTTTGCATATATAACATATAAATGTTTATCTAATTCCTATTTAATATGTAAAATGGAATATATATACTATATATATTCTGATACTTCAAGATGTAGGATACATTTATATATATATATTAAGATCTGTATTTAGTTTCCGAGATGCCCTTTAGTTAGATTTCGAAAGCTATGAAACCATGTTGAAAGCTCAGAAAAGCAGATGCAGTTACGACGGGCACTTTCTGCCTCCCCAGAGGACCTGGGAAGCCAAGCCTTGGTAATGACCAGCCGAGGTTGAGACGATCTCATTAGCTCCAAGCAGTGTTCAGCAAAATGCTAAGTGGGCAGGCTGGGGAGCACGCCCGGAAGGTAATAAAGTGCTCATTAGGGCTGCGTGCCCACGGATAGCCTTCCGGTTTTGCTGATCTGCAAGACGAATTCGCAAACCTAGTCCTGAAATAGTAGGTTAGTTGACACTGCAGTGAAGAGGTTGCCAGAATCACTTCCAAAATAATTCTTTTTTTCTTTGGGGGTTTGGACAGAGAGCGTGGAGAAAGGAGATCTAGCATCTCTCCCACCTGCTATGGCCTTTTGAAGAATGATTATGTGTTGAAAAGTCCCACTAATAGAAAAAGAAAATATAAAACACACACACACACACACACACACACACACGCACACACACACACCCCACCCCAAAGATAGCAAAAACACCCAGGATTTTTATGTTTATTTTTAAAATATTTTTAAAGAATTATTATACACAATTTTATTTATCATCAGCATTACTTTTTAAATTTGATCACAGAGCAAGAAAGAAAAAAAGTGAGAAAGCAAATTGCCAAGTCCAGGACTTGAACCATGATTGGCCATGTGGGAGTCCAATGCCTTAACGAGTATGCAACCTGTCAGCCCTTCATATTTATTTTTTGTTAAGAAGAAAGGGAAGTGAAGAGAAAAGGAAGACTAGAAGGAAACAAGTGAGAAAATTTCTGCATATCAGAATGTTTCAGCAATATTTTAAGAGATTCTTACTTAGAAGTGTTTCCTCTGAAATATCTCAGCCTTGTGAAATCATACTTTCTCTCATCAGGCTGATAACTTTTATTGAAAAGAAATAGAAAATTAAGGATCTCAGTGTGACTGTCTAGAGGGAGAAATAAAGAAAAGCAATCCTTTGTTATTTGATTTTAAGATCCAAAGAGGACTCAGTGTCAACCCATGATTTAAATTACAGAAATGTCATTATCGGTGAATCAGTGGATCAATGGATCAGTTAATTCAGTCAGGAAGCACCAAGCACCAACTCTGCCAGATGCCACACTACGTGCTGAGAGGCAATCTTGACTCTTGTTACTAAAGTGCAGTTCATGAGCCAGAATTGATATTGCCTGGGAGTCTGTTACCATAGTTCAGGCTCCACTCTAGACCTACTGAATCGAAATCTGCGTTTTAACAAATGCCCAAGTTCTCTGCACATCGAACTTCGAGACGTGCCAGGTTAGACATTTCGTTGTACTAATGCACACTTTAACGCATTTGTTTGGAATCTAAAATTCAACAAGCTGGAGATCTAACACCTTGATACCTTCTTTCTTTTCTTTCTTTAGAATTATTTATTTTTATTTGTTATTATTAAGTTTTAATTTGCTAAAGAGCACACGGACTCACCAGCGAGAGACAGAGTGAGAAATCAAGCCACCTGGTCCAAGACTCGAACTGCAGTCGACCACGTGGGAGTCCAACACCTTGACCACCATGCCACCTGCTGACCTTTTTCATGGGCTTACATTTCTGGCTTCCAACCATGGCACATGGGATGATCCTTTCTCAGCACCCAAGACAAACATAAGGACCAATGATTCAGCTTATGAGCCAATTTTGAGCCTTGGCTTCTTCATCTGAAAATATTGGTGAAACTTGTATCCTGAGAGTTAAATGAAATGATATTTATAAACCATGTGTCTGAGTGGCATGCTCATGGCAAGGCCTTCATAGTCAGGATGAATTCCCACTGTAATCTTTCCTCCCATCGTCTATGCACATTAGTCCTGAGCAAACACAAAGTCTCACTTCATTTCCACACTGTCTGGACCATCTATGACCTCATAATTCATTTAAGATGGCTTCAGGTCTTTACCCTCCTAGAGCCTGAGGGCAGGGCTGTGCCGAGTTGTCCTGGAACCATCAAAGCTATGCTGCGCGAAGACTCGGGGTCCCGTAATGATCAGAAAGACCGGTCTTCCTCTGTGGCCAGAACACCTGCTGGGCACGTATTTGGTAAGAACTCCTTGGTGAAGGTATGTAAACTCCGTGCCTTTGTCTGACTGGTAAAACTACAGTGATAATAGTCACTGCCTCTCACCATGCTACGCTACAAAGCTCCTTGTAATTACGCCATTATTTCTCATAGTACTTCAACTCTATGTTCTCGTCGGCATCTCTTTTTCAGTGTTATTCCAGTGTATGCACTTCAAATAATTCATTCAAGTAATTACTGCTTAATGCTTATTCTGTGACAGGTATTGAGCTGGGTTTTATAGCTCTGTGGATGAGCACACACACACACGTATGATCTTGAAAATTGTCACATACTTATATAATTACACACATTACAAAGTACTCTTACTTGACGTGATTGATTTCACCAGGAAGACCTAAAATGGTGTATATTTGGCATTTTAATTGACCCAAGAGTATAAAGTATAAAGAAACGACCAGTAGAGGGCAGAATAACCTAACAAAAAGGGGGCCCATTGCTCTTAAATCCTAGCGCTTCTCTCCTGGTGGCATTACCTTCTTGCTACTTCTTGGAATCTTGTGGATATTCTTAGGGAAACTGAGATCAGGTTCAGTCTTTGCGAGGGTCTCCCAATTGCTCGTCCGCCATGGAGAGACATCACAGTGATTAGGAGTTCAGACTCAACACAGACTTGGGTCTCAATCTTATTATTTCACACTAAAACAGGGTTTAAGCTTAATTGTACATAAAAAAATATATATGTCAAACCGTTTCTGATGACCCAGATCCTAAGCCTGTTTTCTCCTCTGTAAAATGGGAATAGCAATAATGCCTACCGTGTAGAGTTATTCATAAAGAAGTTACTAAGAGGTTTAAAGACAATATATTAGTACTGTACTTTATGTTATAGACACTATATTAGTTCTGTACTATTATGTTGTAGACACTATATTAGTGCTGTGCCATTACGTTATAGACACCGTATTAGTGCTGTACTATTACGTTATAGACGCCGTATTAGTGCTGTGCTATCACGTTATAGACACCGTATTAGTGCTGTGCTATTACGTTATAAACGCCGTATTAGTGCTGTGCTATTACGTTATAGACACCATATTAGTGCTATGCTATTACGTTATAGACGCCGTATTAGTGCTGTGCTATCACGTTATAGACACCGTATTAGTGCTGTGCTATTACGTTATAGACGCCGTATTAGTGCTGTGCTATCACGTTATAGACACCGTGTAAGTGCTGTACTATCACGTTATAGACGCCGTATTAGTGCTGTGCTATCACGTTATAGACACCGTATTACTGCTGTGCTATCACGTTATAGACACCGTATTAGTGCTGTACTGTTACGTTATAGACACCGTATTACTTCTGTACTGTTACGTTATAGACACCATATTAGTGCTGTACTATTACGTTACAGACACCGTATTAGTGCTGTGCTTGTAATTACGCCATTATTTCTCATAGTACTTCAACTCTATGTTCTCGTCGGCATCTCTTTTTCAGTGTTATTCCAGTGTATGCACTTCAAATAATTCATTCAAGTAATTACTGCTTAATGCTTATTCTGTGACAGGTATTGAGCTGGGTTTTATAGCTCTGTGGATGAGCACACACACACACGTATGATCTTGAAAATTGTCACATACTTATATAATTACACACATTACAAAGTACTCTTACTTGACGTGATTGATTTCACCAGGAAGACCTAAAATGGTGTATATTTGGCATTTTAATTGACCCAAGAGTATAAAGTATAAAGAAACGACCAGTAGAGGGCAGAATAACCTAACAAAAAGGGGGCCCATTGCTCTTAAATCCTAGCGCTTCTCTCCTGGTGGCATTACCTTCTTGCTACTTCTTGGAATCTTGTGGATATTCTTAGGGAAACTGAGATCAGGTTCAGTCTTTGCGAGGGTCTCCCAATTGCTCGTCCGCCATGGAGAGACATCACAGTGATTAGGAGTTCAGACTCAACACAGACTTGGGTCTCAATCTTATTATTTCACACTAAAACAGGGTTTAAGCTTAATTGTACATAAAAAAATATATATGTCAAACCGTTTCTGATGACCCAGATCCTAAGCCTGTTTTCTCCTCTGTAAAATGGGAATAGCAATAATGCCTACCGTGTAGAGTTATTCATAAAGAAGTTACTAAGAGGTTTAAAGACAATATATTAGTACTGTACTTTATGTTATAGACACTATATTAGTTCTGTACTATTATGTTGTAGACACTATATTAGTGCTGTGCCATTACGTTATAGACACCGTATTAGTGCTGTACTATTACGTTATAGACGCCGTATTAGTGCTGTGCTATCACGTTATAGACACCGTATTAGTGCTGTACTGTTACGTTATAGACACCGTATTACTTCTGTACTGTTACGTTATAGACACCATATTAGTGCTGTACTATTACGTTACAGACACCGTATTAGTGCTGTGCTATTACGTTATAAACGCCGTATTAGTGCTGTGCTATTACGTTATAGACACCATATTAGTGCTATGCTATTACGTTATAGACGCCGTATTAGTGCTGTGCTATCACGTTATAGACACCGTATTAGTGCTGTACTGTTACGTTATAGACACCGTATTACTTCTGTACTGTTACGTTATAGACACCATATTAGTGCTGTACTATTACGTTACAGACACCGTATTAGTGCTGTGCTATTACGTTATAGACACCGTATTAGTGCTGTGCTATTACGTTATAGACGCCGTATTAGTGCTGTGCTGTTACATTATAGACACTGTATTAGTGCTGTACTATTACGTTATAGACACCATATTAGTGCTGTACTGTTACGTTATAGACACCATATTAGTACTGTACTATCACATTATAGACACCGTATTAGACATATATTAATATGTAGACAATATATTAGACTGTTACTATGTCAAAATTGATCCGTGGAAATCAATGCTGACCTTACCCTTCCTCCTTAACCCTCACAGTGCATCATGGGAAAATGAATTCACTCTCTTCAGTAGATATACAGGCAATTAATTCAGTTTTAAAGGAAAAGGAGGAAAGAAAGCAACAGTTTTAGAAGTTCTCTCCCACTACAGGTTCTGCAGTAGCCATCATGAACATCATCCTTTTAACCCTTACAAAAAGTCAAGAAATTGGCGTTAATCTCATTTATTCCTGAAACAACTGAGGCTCAGGAAGGCCAGGTTATTTGACCCAGGATACAAACCTAAAATGCAGTTCGAAATATGATTCAGCTCTAAGACTGTCAGATTTGAGAGTCAGTGGTCTTTCTGCCCCACTGAGTTACAGCAATTTCAGAATATCCTTTCTGAAGATCGATTCCAATCTTCACTTCTTCACTCAAAACCCTTCATCAATTGATGAATCAATTGGTTCGCTCATTCATTCATTCCGTAATTACTTACTGAATAGCTACGGCACTTTTTGCAGATACTAAAATTTCAGAAATGAAAAATAATATGGAATCTTCCTTTTCAAATAGCTAAATTAAGTGGTGTAAAAGATAAATAGGGGACTAGCAGATAGCGTAATGGCGATGTCACTAGACTCGCATGTAGTCAACCACGGTTCGAGTCCCAGACCCGGTGGCTTATGTTGGGCATGTGTGCGTGTGTGCCAAAGATCCTGAGAGGAGAATGGAGGAGAAGAGATTGCAGCATGGCCATCCCCCCCGGAAGTGTGATTTCTCACTTTCTGTCTCTCTGTCTCTCTCTGTCTTTCTGACAAGCAAACATATCCTATAGCAAAAACTTTCTCCAAAAAAAAGATAAACAATTAGTATTTAGACATGAGAAATGGACAAAATATATTTGACTTAGTATTTCGAATACAGGTAGTTGTTGGGAGGTTTGAGACAGCCGCGGAAGGGGCACCATTTGGCTCTTTTCCGATGACAGCGTCTGCTGTCAGAAATGTGGATGGCCGGCTGCCTGCGCTGCTGCTCCTTCAGGACGCACCACGACGTTCTCACAGTTCACGCCCTGCAGTAGGGTCAGACTAGACGGTTCCCGTCCAGTGCAGGACCTCACTAACGGGCAGTGTCTGCCCCAGACCTCCCTCTGGCGGAGCGTATGCGTTCTCGGAGCCGGGCTGTGGTCTGGAGAGCTCCCTCCGTGTCCACTCTTCCTCCTCTCCACAGGCCCTGCTCAGCTCGGCCCCACCCTCTGCCCGTTATTCCTCATCAGTGCGTCCTCGAATAACCCTCTTGCACACTGAATTCCCTTCGTGTGTACTAAACCATCGGCTTCTGGAAATCTGAGGTCACACACATACATGCACGCTCACGCACACATATACATACACACGCACATAAACGCACACACATGCGTGCACACGCACATACACACACACATATACTCTCATGCACACGTACACCCTTGAGAATATAGTAGTCGCTTAATATATAAAGTCATTCTCAGTATATGCAGTTGCCCTCCTAAGTAAAAAAGTGACTAATAACAATGTCTAAAATAAGCAGGCTTTCCAACAGCCATACTTCATTAGTCCCTTTTACCTGAGTTTCTCTCTCTGCTCATCATTGAGACCCACCCTAGGGCCACATCTCCAGCATGTTAAATGAGACCGTCGTCTTCCTGGCGCTGGACTTGGGTCAGACTTCACAGAGTATCGTCAGTGCACACGTGTGTACTTCACATATAAAACCTAGAGTCCACTTTAAAAGAAAAGTTTCGTTAGCAGTCATGGACACTCACCAGAGACAGAGAGAGAGAAGCCTTCATGGGGGACGGCCACACTGCAATCCCTTCTCTTCTCCTGTCACAATGTTAGGCATTCTTGCATGTGCACCCCATGTTTTTCAAGCCCCAGGTCCAGGGCTCGAACTGCCCAGTTGGCCATATGGAACCCAGCTTTCTAAAGCACTACACCACAGGCTGGCCTCCTAGTATCCACTTTTAAGGGAAATGGGTGTGTTCCAAGTTTCAGCGTAGTTTGGAGGAGTGGTCGGCAAGGAGAGAGGGAGGGAGACAGACTGCATCATATGACATCACGACGCGATTTCCTAACAAGGGCTGTTAGACCTGGAGAAGACCTCGGACCTACCTTCATCGGCTGGCTAGTGGCTGGTGAAGAGGCCTGACATGTAAAGCTCCATTAAAATAAGGTCAAGTCGAGCAATACCATTCTCTCAATGTGAATCTGTAGCAAGAAAAAGAAAATTAGGCGGTGGGCAGTAGGGACCCAAGTATCAGACGGTAGCGAGTGAGTCATGCGGGGCACCGGTGTGCTGAAGTTATGCGAAAGCTGAATTTATGAGTAGGAAGAAACCACAGAAAACAAAAGGGCCGGTTAGACAGAAATCTTCAAATGGGTAAGCAGTGAATAATGTGGGTCTGAAGTCAGGTGCCTCGGTGCGAAGTCCAGGTCTCACTCTCCTTAGCTTTGTGATGTTGGCAAATTATAATCCTTTCTACTCCAGTTTCCTCCTCACAAACAGAGGGCAAAAATAGCTTTTCCTTGATGGACTCTGGCCTATTTCAATCAACGTATCTCATCTCCAAGCCCATCATAACTGAATAGGAGTCATTTGGATCACTTTGAACCAGAAGACAAGTCGAGCTCTTAGGGGAAGAAGCTGCCCTCCTCACCACCTGCCGTAAAATCTAGTGACAGGAACTGCAGCTTAAGTCCATAGGGAGAACGTGCCTCAGGAAGAAGTCAAGAAAACAAGGACAGGGTGAGAACTGGAGCGCTTGTTCCCGACTCGAGTGTGGCTGCAGTCAGCCCTACATGCGGGCTTTTCTGTACCGTGAGCCAGTGCGCCATGTTCTTTCCGTGTGAGTGGGCTGCATTTTCTGTCTCCTGCAAACAGAGTTCCAGTGGCCGGTCCCAGGACTAGACTTCGCACTACAGTTTCTTTGTTCTTCTAAGAGTCTCCTCTTCCCATTTTTTTTTTTAATATTTTCAATAAAATTTTACTATATTTAAGAGATCCTGAGTGAGTCTCATTACTTTTTTTTTTGTCCAGAGGGTACATGTGCTCACCAGAGATGGGGGCAGAGTGGGAGGAGATGGGAAAGCAGCTCCCAGAGGACATGGTCACACCACAGTCCCTTCTCTATCTGTACTTCCTTTGGGAGTTTTGGGTACACACACACACATGCCCCCAGCATGTTTTTCAAGCTGCTGAGTCTGAGACGTGAATGGTGCAGTGGGTCATGTAGGATCCAGGCCACAGGGTGGGCCTCAAGTCTCTACTCTTTGTATGCAGAGGTCCCTGACCTGCTGATTGTCTTGTGCTGACCTCTGCATTGTGATCAATATGATAAATTATGTATCTTTTAATTTCCTACAAAAGTGGTTACCAAACTGGGTGACCTATAAAAATCACTTCAGAGAATCTTCTAAGAAACTTTGGTGCAAGGCCAGTCTCACAGCTGTGGAATCTCTTCAGTCATACTGGGCCCAATGTTGAGAAGGGCCCTGCTCGGTTACTACACTGCAGCTGCCATCTTGAAATCTTTCATAAGATTTAATAAAGAATCTCCACGTCCTTTTTTGTCCCGGAGCCCATATGTTATATAGCTGGTCTTGTTCCTATGCCTTACATTTAAAGTTTTGATTCAGAAGCTCTGCGGTCAGTCCTGAGAAATCAACACAGTTTCTACATTAACGTCTACAGGGCCTAACATATTGTTTCAATCTGTATCTTTTTTAATGAGTGAAAAAAATGTTTTAATTTACCCATGTTCTATCACAAGTTTTAAAAATCTAAAAATAAATAAATAAATAAAAATAGATTTATTTATTAAGTATGGCTGAGGGAAACATTATAATTATGAATTTAGCCCTTGAAAAACCTCATAGATTTAGAGACCCTTAGAGTTAGAAGGGCCTGTAATATCCTAAGATCCTCTTTTCAACTGGTTCTCCATGTATGTTGTACATATGTATACTTAGGTAGGTTGAAGGGAAAAAAAGGAAAAAGAAAGAGAGAGAGAGAGAGGAAGAGAAATAGGAGGAAGGAAGGGAGGAAAAGAGGAAGGAGGGAGGGATGGAAGAAACAGCAATACCCATACTCCAGGCTAGCTCTGAAATTTTTATATTAAGTTGATGGCTCTGGGGAATATATTATTTTTAATCTGCTTAGGATTTTCTAGTATAAACTAGGGTTGAAAACTAATGAACTAGGCTTATAGTATTATCTGAGGAAATGAAGACCAGTGAGGTAAAGTGACTTATCCAGGATAGTAGCAAATACCATGGACATATCAACAGTAATTTTTAAAGACAATGGCATCTGAGTAACTGGTATCTTACTAACACGGAACCTTCAGCTCCTTACCCTTGCAGATCCTGTGATAAGTACTAGTGGTTCATCCACTGTGATCTAGACTATCGTCCTCAGAGAGTAAGTTTCATAACTCTTAGTAACTGATTATGGTTTTTTTTTTCCCACTCTCACTCTAAGAAAATTGTTAGATGAGAGTTACTTCCTACCGTTAAATGTTAACAGACGCACTATTTTGAATGAAAACTTAGAGTTAAAGTAATGCATGCATTAATAACTCCAAATGTAAAAGGCGAAGCGCACAGAGAGGATGACGCACTGCAGAAAGACACCCTGAGTTCCTCTCGATAAACAGCTGAACTAGGACTTGGCCCGTACCGGTGTCTCGTTCCGCTCTGCTTGGCTTTAGCCTCCAGGTAGGTCAGAAAAGGTCAGGACAAGTCAGCTCAGCTTCTCCAGTGACTGAAGTTAGTCACCTAGGCTTTGAGGTCACAGGTGCAGCACTGAAGATAAATCCAGACACGTAACTAGCAGGTCAGCTTGTTTGTCTTCTAGACTTGACTATGTGGGTTTACAGAAAGCAGAAACAACTGAAAAATGGTAGAATGTTGACTCTCCTCCAGAGATTTATTAGACTGTTAAAACTACTCATTCACTAGTTTGCTATTGTCCCTGCATTTCAATAACCTCTTAGACTGAGTAGCCTCAGTGCCTCTAACTGTGGATGGAAGCTGGAAGGAAATCCGAAAATACTTGTTGAATCGATAAAATTCACCCTTGTGTTTGTATATGGATACCATATCTGTGTAATAATGCAAAATATTCCTCTTATGAATGTTATGTAACTTTACTAATAGATTTTACTTTTAGAGAAGTTTTCGTTGCACAGCATAAAAAAGCAGAAAGGCGTGGGAAATTCCCACATATCCCTGCCTCCACACACGTATAGCTTCCACAACTATCAACACCCCCCACCAGTGCAGGACATTGCTTACTATAAATGAACCTACATTGAAAAGTCATTATAACCCCAAAACTATAGTTTCTATTATGATCCACTTTTGGCATCACACGTTTTTAAGGTTTTTGTGTGTTTGATTTGGGCATTTTTTTTTATAGTTTATGTTATGCATACGAGAGACAGACACCCTCTACAGGATCTTACACACAAGAATCCCCTCCCCCAGCCCTCCAGTCTGTAAGGATCTTAGGAATGCATGCACATGGCATGTTTAAGGTTAACTGGGAATCCAAACCAGTTGGAGACATGTAGCTTCCAGCACTGCAGCTCAGTACATTAACCTTGTATACCACCAAGACTGGGCCATTCTATAGGTTTTGACAAATGTATAATTGTGTGTATCAACTGTTACAGTAGCAAACCAAATGGTCTCACATAATCTGCTATTACACTGCTAGCAAAAATTACCAAGACTCTGTGATTTATTAAAAAAACAGCAAAAAAGGTTTATTTGACTTATAATTCTGGTGGCTGGAAAGTCCAAAGATATAAGCCTGGCATCGGGCTGCTTTATGTCACAACATGGCTGACAGAAGCCAGAAGGATGGTGGGCACATACAGAGAAAAAGACCTGGAAGAAATCATTTCCTTTTATAACAAATTGAAAGCTAGAGCTCACTTGACCTCTTAAGACATCACTAATCCATTCATGAAGCCATGCCTCCATGATCCAATCTCCACCCAGTGTCTTCTACGTACCATTCCACCTTCCAGTGCTGTTGCTTCGGGAAATAAGTTTCAAAACATGAACCTTTGGAGGACAAGCCATTATCCAAACCACAGAGCTTCCCTAAAATTCATTTCTTCTCTGCTTATTCATCTCTTCCTTTTCTCTAAACGCTAGCAACCACTGATCCTTCTGCTACTGAGTCACTGGAAAAGTCACAACAATTTTTTTTTTTTTTGCATAGAAAAACACGTCATGACTTTTTTGATGACCCAATATTTCCAGTTTGCCTTCTCTAGAACGTCAAAGTTCAAATCATACATTATGTAATCTTTTCAGGTTCCTTCACTTCGCAATATGAATTTAAGGTTTCTTGTTTTCTCATGGCTCAATAACTCACTTTTTTAGCAGTATTAATATTCCATGATCTGGATGTAGCACCGTTTATCCATTAACCTACTGAAGGACATTTTGATTGCTTCCAAATTTTGGTCTTTATGAATAAGACAGTTAAAAACATCAGTGTGCAGATTTTTGTGTGGACATAAGTTTTCAACTCATTTGAATAAATACCTGGAAGTGCTGTTGTTGTATGGTATGGTAAGAGTATCTTGTTTGTTGTAAACCCTCAGGTTGTCCTCTAAAGTGTATCGTTTTGAATTTCCATCAGCAATGAATGAGACTCTCTTTGTTCCTCATCCATGATTTGGTCATTGTTTTTGATTTGGTGTTGCCTGTGTTGTGGATTTTGTATATTTTGATGTGTGTAGTGGAATCTCATTGTTATCCCTACTCAACCTTTTATTTTAACAAGTTGTTCATCAGAAAAATATCACAATACTGGTGTTGCTGATTTGTTCCATTTATCTTAATACAAAGGGAAAAATTTCAGGTGTTCAATTAATATAAATACCCTAGCGCCAAATCCACTTATTACCGTAAATATTAAAGGTGACTACATACAAATTAATGCATATAGTAACACCTTTTATATTAATACATATAGTTAAAATCCAGTACCAGATAATAATATAGCAACAATAAAAAACTTGAAATACCTACAGTTAAATCTTTATAGAAAGTTTATAAGATCTATATAAGAAAATACTGAAAGCTTCTGGAAGAGACCCAGGAGATTTGAATAAATGGAAAAATCTAATTTGTGGGGAACCAGCAGTTAGTGTAATGGCTATGTCGCTGGACTTCCACGTAGTCGACCGTGGTTCGTGTCCTGGACCCAGTGGCTTAAAACTCACGCTGGGCGCGTGTGCGTGCGTGCCCAAGATCCCGAGAGGAGAATGGAAGAGAAGGGATTGCAGCGTGACCATTCCCCCTGGGGGGGTGATTTCTCGCTTTCTGTCTCTCTGTCTCTGTCTGTCTGTCTGGTGAGCACACGCGCCCTATAGCAAAAACCTCTCAAAAAAAAAAAAAAA
>NW_006159608.1:4543569-4559676 GCF_000334495.1 Tupaia belangeri chinensis | reverse complement strand
TGTCTCTATGTCTCTCTCTGTCTGTCTGGCGAGCGCACGCGCCCTACAGTGAAAATCTCTCAAAAAAAAAAAAAAAAAAAAAAAAAAACCCTAATTTGTGGTTGGATAAGAAAGTCTCCTTTCATAGAGGTGCAATTCTTTCTGAATTAATCTATAGACTATGCAATGACAGCAAGATTATCAATATATACTTTTTTTTCTAGAATCGGGGAATAATAGATCCTACTTTCATGTAGAAAAACAAATGCAAGAATTAAGATAGCAGAGAAAAAATGAGTAAGAAACTCAGAGTGGAAATGAAGAAAGAGGTGTCCAGGAGAAAGACATGATGGACGTGGTGTGATAGAATGCCAGTCTGTGGGCAGGCTTGTGCAGGAGAGTCATATGACCTGGTATGTTTTACCAAGGACCTTCTGGTGGGTGAGATTTGAAGGAGCAAGCCATGCCAGAGTCCAGGAGAAGAGAAATGGCCAGAAGAATTTGGTTCTGTACAGGTAGTAAGAAGAAGCAGGATCCAGTGGAGCCTAGTGATAAGGATATGAATATGAAAAAAGACGAATTGAAGAAACCTCCAAGTGTGTTGGTTTACACAGCTAGATGAATGCTGGTGACATTTTCTAAGGTTGAAAAGCTAGGAAGGAACAGATGAGGGCAGATATAGAATACAACATTCCTTTTGTAATATTTATGTGCCATTAATACAACCAAGTGGTGATATCAAGCAGGCAGTTAATAATCGAGGTCTAGAGTCCAGGAGACAGAGTAGGGTTGGACATTAATTTTGGAGTTATTGGGATATCTTTAATTATTAATAAATTAATTTTATTATATATAATTTTGATCTTTTTAATATATTCTCAGAAATTATAATTCACATAATGCCTTTAACCAAGATTATCAAGATTATAAGATTATTCTCTTGTATAATCACAGAATCCCAATTAACCTTATATTTTTATCCCTTCTTTAAAAATAGTTTAACTTTTTTTTAATCTCTGTTTAGTAAAGCAAACTGAGGCTCAAAGAAGTTAAAATGTTTATCTACTTTACTAAGAGTTAATCAGCTTCCTAGACATTTACTAGGCATACTCCTTAATCTATGTTCTGTACTAGTGTAAGACAAGAAGATAAAAACCACACCCGCAAGCTGCTCTAAGTCTAGTAAACATGTTAGACAATGTAAACAAACAATTATGCTAAATACATTCTACTTAATGGACTCAAATTTCAGTTGAGTCCATTTAAAACACAACTTTCAGTTTAGCCCCATGAGTGCTAATGACATTTTCTAAGATTGAAAAGTTAGAAAGGAACAGATGGGCATTAATTTCCATATGGTTGACCAGGATTCTAGTCCTGGTCAAATTGGCTTGAAAAATATGCCAAGCCTGCTTGTCTAGAATTCTAACAGGATGAAAAATTGCAAGAAAAATTATTGCAGTTCCCAATGGGGAGTATGTTGCCCTCTCTCTCTCTCTCTCTCTCTGTCTCTCTCATGTACAGGCACCTATAACATTAAAACAAAACAAAGCAAAAACTAATGTAAAAGTTAATCAGCTTCCTAGACATTTACTAGGCATACTCCTTAATCTATGTTCTGTACTAGTGTAAGACAAGAAGATAAAAACCACACCCGCAAGCTGCTCTAAGTCTAGTAAACATGTTAGACAATGTAAACAAACAATTATGCTAAATACATTCTACTTAATGGACTCAAATTTCAGTTGAGTCCATTTAAAACACAACTTTCAGTTTAGCCCCATGAGTGCTAATGACATTTTCTAAGATTGAAAAGTTAGAAAGGAACAGATGGGCATTAATTTCCATATGGTTGACCAGGATTCTAGTCCTGGTCAAATTGGCTTGAAAAATATGCCAAGCCTGCTTGTCTAGAATTCTAACAGGATGAAAAATTGCAAGAAAAATTATTGCAGTTCCCAATGGGGAGTATGTTGCCCTCTCTCTCTCTCTCTCTCTGTCTCTCTCATGTACAGGCACCTATAACATTAAAACAAAACAAAGCAAAAACTAATGTAAAAGTAATAGTCTATATTTCCTTTGTGGCTATCATGACATTGGAACTCTACCAACTCTCCTTAGAGAGAGGCCATTCCTTTGCCACACATCAGTCAGCTGATTTGTGTTTCCCTATGCACATATCGTACATGTAACTTGCCTATTAGAAACTAAGGTCTTTCTTGTTTTAACTAATTTATCTTTCCCATAAATGAGAAAGACAGAGAGAGAGAGAGAGGGACAACAACCACCAAATTTCAACGCTACTATCTCCCCTCAACTTCAGGCAGCCCCAGAACTATGAGCATTTATGTGCCAAACACATTCAGGGAAGTCTCCAGGTGTGAACTGGAATCATCCTATGAGGTCAGCCTCACAGAATGCTGCGTTTTACTGCTACATCACTCTGTCTTCTAAATATCAAGGTGCTTTGTTTATTTTATTTTTTTTTTCATAGAGTACATGTGTTTGCTAGAAACAGAGACAGAGGAATAGTAAGAAATCGCCCTTTGGGGGGATGGCCACACCACAATCCCTTCTCCTCCATTCTGCTCTTGGGATTTTGGCCACACACATACACACACACACACATACACGCGCGCACGCGCGTGCGCGCCCTGTGTAATTCCCAAACCAATCAGCCTGACGTGCTTGCTTCATGGTTTAAACAAAATGTATTATAAGAAGTCAATCTTCTCTGTAACACCTTCCTTTTACACCTTAGAGACATAATAATAGCAATATTCAATGTTCAATAATGAACACATGAACAGCAAGTATGGACAAATGTAAAAATAGCAAGTAGAAGTCTCCTAGCTCTGAGTGAGGCATTGTGAAAATGTTTTACACAAAGCCTTGTTGCTGACTGAGTCCTCACCGTGGAAGATGGAAAGTGGTGAGCTCGTTTTCTCTCAGTACCTCCTGATCATACGGGTGTGACCGTAAGTGTGTAACCAGACAAAGCAAAGGGGAATGCAAGGAGAGGAGCTCCTGAGCATAACCGCCCTGGGTTCACATCTTGGCTGCTGGGTCTCAAGAGAAGCCTTTCAGCAAATTGTTTCACCTAGCTATGTTAAATAAATGAAATGAGAATAATTAAATGAGATTATGTATGTAAAACCTGGAGCATGACTTGTTCATACCCCCTATTGCATCCAGCAAAATGGTATAAAAGTCATCTTTCTTGACAAGAAACACAGCTCAGCATCTCACCAGGCCCTTCTGGACATAACTCAGGTTTCAACTCCAGAAAGCAGGCTGACCACTGGGCTGACCATGGGCAGCCCCACTTCAGAGACAGACCTGGCTGACAGAAAAAATAAACTGGGTGAGGAGTTGTCTCCAAGGCAGTTTTATAAATCAGATCCTTGCTAACAGCCAGAGAAAAAATATCAACTCTTTCTCCCCCCTTCCCAAACTCTGTGAAATACGGTATATTTTCCAAAGTGAAGTGCTCCGGGTTCTCTATTGCCTTAAGAAGCAGGAGGCCAGGAGGGAAGGGGCCTTGGGGGAGGTGGGATGGGAGATCTATGACGCATTGTTCTTCTAAGAAGGTGGAAGGAGGACAGAGGTGTGTGGTCCAGCGAAGTACAAGCTCCGCCGATACCTCCCTCCCCCAGAAGCTCATTTATCACCTTGATGGTTTCAGCTCATTTGCAGCCAAGTTATTGTCACCCTTAAAATAATGTGGCTTGACAGGGAAAAAATGAAATCCTTGTGAAAAGTTACATAGTCATCACACTCTGGAGTCAAAATATAGACTGCAGTATCCAAACACCGGCCTTGGATTCGGCGGGGGTGGTATTTCCTCTCTCCCGCAGGCTTTGGTTTTAGAACAGGACATTAACATTTATGTCATGTTAACGTGCACCTAGGCATGGCGTGTGGCCTCCTGCCACGGACACAGAGAAACACATGCTCCAGCGCTGCCTCGGCATGCCCGCCAAGACTTTCAGTATAAATGGAGACGCGTGTTTCCTTGCCCAGAGAGTTAATAGCGGGCGACGACTTAAATGTTTGGTCATCCCTCAGTGCACAGACTCCATTTCAGATGTCAAGAAAGTACTAAATCTTGCTGAGCTACAAGCAGCAACTGATTTTTCACCCCCAGAACCAATTAAGTCAAAGCATTTGCCATTTGGAACCCCCAAAACATCCTGGCTACTCTAGTTAACTAGCTGTGTGGCCTTGATTAACTTTGGTGACCCACATGTCCCATCTGTAAAATGTACCTGAATGATTGTTGCAAAGAGAAAATGTGAAAACGTCTGCAAAAGAGGTTGTCCTGGTTCTTAGTACACAGAAGACACGCGATCTGGAGCCCTGTCCTCCCTCGTTTCTGTTTTGAATTGTTTACTTCGCAACCTTGAAAGTCCAGACTTCGAAGTCCATCAGTGTGAGAGAAAAACTTGTATCCCACTATCGCACTTGAGTGAGAAGCAGCCGTGTCCCTACATGCCCTGTTTTCTATTGTGTACAACCTGAAGATGAGACCAACAAGGGAAGGTCAGCCCCTATGGAAAGCAAGACTTGCTAAAAGGCAACAGAGTGGGGTTGCTGCCAGGACTTGGACAGGACTCTGATCCCCCCCCACCCCCGCAGCCCTTCTGCCTCCCACCCACTCTGCACTCTGCTCGGCGGATGAGCTTCTGTGTTTCTCGGCTTCAGCTTCATCTGCCTGAAGTCCCTTTCTCTGACCCCCATTGTTGAACAGTTCATCTCTCCACAACGCATCAGAACTCTGTCCTCTGTGAAGAGTTTTACAGCTCACCTTGACCAGTGAGGGCTCCAGGGGTCTATCATTTCCTAAAACCCTACATTTGTGTGTGTTTGTTTTTTAAGAATTATTTGAATTAATTAAATTTATTATTATTTTTTAATTTGACCAGAGAGAGAGAGAGAGTGAGAAAGCAAGTCATCCAGTCCAGACTGGAACAGCAGTTGCCCATGGGGAGTCCAGGACCCGAACTACCATGCCCCCAATCCTGCATTCTAATTGATCTAGTTGTCTGTTTCTCATCTTATCCTTCTTGCTATTTCCCCCCCCACCCCCGCAGCCCTTCTGCCTCCCACCCACTCTGCACTCTGCTCGGCGGATGAGCTTCTGTGTTTCTCGGCTTCAGCTTCATCTACCTGAAGTCCCTTTCTCTGACCCCCATTGTTGAACAGTTCATCTCTCCACAACGCATCAGAACTCTGTCCTCTGTGAAGAGTTTTACAGCTCACCTTGACCAGTGAGGGCTCCAGGGGTCTATCATTTCCTAAAACCCTACATTTGTGTGTGTTTGTTTTTTAAGAATTATTTGAATTAATTAAATTTATTATTTAATTTGACCAGAGAGAGAGAGAGAGAGAGAGTGAGAAAGCAAGTCATCCAGTCCAGACTGGAACAGCAGTTGCCCATGGGGAGTCCAGGACCCGAACTACCATGCCCCCAATCCTGCATTCTAATTGATCTAGTTGTCTGTTTCTCATCTTATCCTTCTTGCTATTTCATAAGAGCAGGGCTTTGTTTTTACTTCTGTAACAGCCTTAGCAACTGTCCCATCACTAGCACACAAGTTACTCAGGAAATGTTTGGGAAAATGCATTTAAATAGGATCAACACAGATAACGCTACAAAATTGCATTGTTCAATATAGATAATTCTACAACATCACAAGTGAGACAATTAGTCTCATGAGTGTGTGTGTGAGTGTGTGTGTGTGTTGTGTGTGTGTGTGTGTTGTGTGTGTGTGTGTGTTGTGTGTGTGTGTGTGGTCTCATGAGTGTGTGTGTGAGTGTGTGTGTGTGTTGTGTGTGTGTGTGTGTTGTGTGTGTGTGTGTGTGTGTAGTGACACAACCTTTTCAAATAGATATGTATGTGTAGTCAATATATCTTCAAGAATGAATAATATGTAATACAACTGAGTTTTTTAAGGGTCATGATGCCACTAATGGAAATTTTGTGATATGTTTATAAATTACTTCATATCCACATATATTTCAATTGCAAACAACAACCAAAAAGGAGAAAACAATAAACCCTGGATTTCCTTCATGAATAAGCAGTTATTGAGAGGCATATGTAAGAGCCAAATAGAAACTGGTTTTTAGTATTAGCTCAATTATTGACTGATGGGTTGTAGACAAATCACATTAAGTACCCTAAACTTGATTTGCTGTATCTGTGAGATGAGAATAATTACATAAACATTGTTTATCTCAGTTTCCTTAGAATCAAATAATATGCCTATAAGTATTTTTGAAAAGTCCCGTATATATTTAAGAGATTCTATTTATGTATATTTATTAGTATTTATGACATAATTATATATTGTGGTAATTGTCCCATATGATCATTTGCAAATCAAATGCAAAGTTAATAGAAGAAAAATATTAGAATTAACCTGAAAGAAAAGCAAAAGTTGAATTGCTTTTTACTTTAAAGTCAGATGAAAACTGAATATATGACAAAATAGGAACTATACAAGTAAATATGAATGTGAGAAGTAACTTAAGTGTGAAAAAGTAAAGTTGTTAGGTTGGTGATAACGGGTGATATTAGACTTCATTTGCTCTAATCCAATATGCTACTCTGTTCATTTGCAAATAAAGATGTTAGAATTTTTATAAAATGTAGACTTTTATAGCATTAAGAAATAATAGCTTTTAAAAACAAATATATCTTTCAACTATTTCCTTTTAAATATCAATATTAACATTTTAAAACTTTACAATCAATAGCTCATTGTTCATATTCATGTAACTGGGGTTTATTCAGTAAGTTGCATTTTATTTAAATAAAAATAATTATTACTATACAAATACAAAAAGGTTTTCAAGTTTAATAATAAGACAAAGGTAAGTAACTATATGATTATTAAATAAGTATATGAAAAACTTCACTCATAGTGTTAACATTTTACAATTAAAATGACATCTTCACAATGGAATATTACTCAAGCATAAAGAACAATGTTCTGTCATTCAGTATAAAGTTGATGAAGCTACAAGATTTAATACTTTAATAAGTGAAATAAGTCAAACAGTGAAAGACAACCATTGTATGTCTCCATTCAATACATACCATTACATCTGTACTCTATGGAAGAAACTGAAAGATTCTAAGATATATAGTAGAGAGGACACATGTAGATACTAGAAACTGTATGGGAGGGGTGTGGATAATGGAGGGTTCCTTGTAGAGGCTCAGCAAAAGATTTCACAGACACAAAAATGTAAGTTCTTTTGTTGAAAAGCATGTATTTGGTAATACCCCTGATTTGATTATCACAACTGCATACATGCTTTGAAAGATCATATTACTTGTCATAAAGATTTGTGACAATTAACTGTAAGTAAAATATTAAATAGGTAAATAAAAACAAAAAAAAAACAATATTTTATGGAGACTTACATTTTTGTTTCTTTAAAAATTACTGGCACATCTCTATATTTATTCAAATGCAATATTTATAATGGAAGACTCAAGTGGGAAGCAGAAGAGAAAGTAAAGTTACATAAGTAATATTAAAGTAAGATTTCTGTTGTGATGTGAGTGTGTCCCCAAAAATTATGTGTTAAAAACTTAATCCCCAGTTCAACAGTGTTGAGGGACAGGTCCTAATTGGAAGAGTGTAGGTCACGAGGATCATGACTGAATTAATGCCAATTGTGAAAGGTCTTGAGACATGACTTTTGTCTCTTTTCTTTTTCACCCTCTTGCCTTCTATCATGGGGTGATACAGGGCCAGTTAGTGGTGCAGTGGTTAAGGCAGCTGGATTTCAGATAATTTACCAAATAGTTCAAGTCCCAGACCTGGTGTCTTGAAAAACATGCTGGGTGCTTATGCATGCATACTCAAAATCCTGAAATGAGAGAGAGAGCTGGAAGATAAAGGTGTGAGGCGTAACCATCGCTCCATGGGAGGGAGTTTTTGGCTAATTAAAAAAAAAAAAAAGATACAAAAGAAAAAGAAAGAAGTCCTGATCATATGCCAGCCTCCCAGTCTTAGACTTCTCAGCCTCCAGAATCGTCATACAATAAATTTCTGTTCAATTTAAGTGACTGTCTCAGATATCTTGTTAAATCAGCACAAACAGACTAAGATTATTTATCTTGATTCAGTCATCTAAAAAGTAAAATTAGGTACAAAATTTTTTTGGTTCACCTCAGGTTTATTTCCATAAAACTATAGATATGATATGTATGCATGTGTATATGTATGTGTATGTGTGTGTGTTGACATATATTCAGCAAAATATAATAGAACATTAGCTAAGTGTATGAATTTGGGGCACAAATGTTCTCACTCAAACCACCTGCTTACTTCTTAATTTTGTTACTTAAACCCTCTGTATCTGTTTTCTTTTCTTTTTAAATTATTATTCATTATTATTTATACATTCAAGCATTACACATCATTTAGTTCGTAAAGAGATTTTACCCAACACTATATACGCCACATAGCAGGTGAGTTGAGAATACTATACATGACATCATCAATAGGCAACAAATCATATCTGTGTCCCACAAATGTCTTACTTCAACATTTTTTCCCAAATTTCCCTACCTGCACTTTTCCCCTCTCCCACTCTCCTTCCACTTTGTCCCCAGTTCCCAGTAAGAAAACACAAGAAATCTAGATGAAATACCATTAGGCATTGACTTCATATTTTCTGAACTATGAGACAATATTGCAATTATAAAAAAATAGAATATAGTAAAACAGCAACAGCAATATTTGTCATAAAATTAAGGGTTATTTTAAATAATAAAAAAAAAGCTCAAGCCCAACCACAGCAGCATGCACTGGTTGGTACTGTTATTTGTCTGGCTGAGACTCGGGGTGGATCAAGACCCTGCAGGGGCGTCTCTCTCTTTCCCACTCTCTTTTTCCATCAAGGAAGAAAAACAAAAAGAAGTTGGTAGAAAAATGGAACAAAAGTAAATAAAAGACAAATATTAATTTCAGCAAATTAAAAATAATAATGCAAGGAAAAATGGCATCAGCTATGCATAGCACTTATGTCATTGTAATTTTATAGACACCACATATTGATGTTACCAAATTTTGCTATACCTATATTAAAATGATGGGGATGTGTGTATGGTGTCATCTGAAAAGAAAGTGATTTTCTTACCTACCTGGTGGAGGGAAAAAAGATAGTACGTAACATTGAAAAAAATTAAAAATAGCAATAGACTCATTTCATTTAGAAACCTGTAGGTAATACAAAAATAGTTTGTTTAGAATGTGAAGTGGAGACAGCAGGTGGCATGAGGGTTAAGGCAGCTACATCCCACATGGCTGACAGAGCAGCTCAAGTTCCAGTTCTGGCAGCTTGAAGATTACACCAGGACTGGGGAGAAATATAAATATGTTGGAATATCACTTTGCAAACTAAATGACGTGATTGAATGTATTTAAGAACTTGAAATAAAATAAGATTAAAAAAAGAAAGAAATTTACAGCAGGCACATGTTCCTGTGTGCACAAAATCCTGAGAAGAGAATGGAGCAGAAGGGACTGCATGATAGCCAAGTTATCGTTCCCTCCATTGACCCATTGACTCCCACATGGCCGACTGCACTGTTTGAGTGTTGGACCCAGTAGCCTGAAAAGCATGTAGGGTATGTGTGCTCAATATCCTGAGAGGAGAAAGGAATTTCTCTCTCTCTCTCTCTCTCTCAAGCACACACACGCACACACGCACACGCACACACACAAACACACACACACACACACACACACACACACATCCTGTAGCAAAACTAAAAAAAAAAAAAAATTAAGTAGTTGAGAAGATGGAATTGGGGGACTATAGACCTATAGACTGCCTTTTTATAAAAACTAAATTAACAAACTTACAGAATTAATTGACTGTTTAAACTATGTACCTATATCTTCAAAAACTTCTGTTTTGTATATATCAAACATTTAATTTAAACATTTCATAGTTCTCTTTCATTATATATAATTTGTTCTTTAATCCACTGAGTTTTAATTTCAGTTATTACATTTTCTTTTATACGTGTTTTATTTCATTTAATTTTAAATATTTTTTATTCATTGCTCACCATTATGGATTTTCTCGAAGACTAAAGATTTTGGTCTGGTATTTCTACACATGGCTATGTATTTCAATATATTTTAAAATTTAACGTACTACAGGTAAAGGTAAGTCATATGCTCATGTTTCCAATTTTAGCTGGAAGACAGTATTGTTTATCTTCAAATAAGTATTGATTTTTCCCTACCTGTCTGACTATGATGTCTGAGTTTATTCACTATTGTCATCCAAACGTGTGACCATCATACATGCATATCTTTTACTTACAAAATTGTTTTGAAATTTAGTTTTCTTTGAATTGACACAGATCATTAAACTTCTAGCACTAACCATTTCTTGTCCTGAAAACATTTTTTAAGAACACAATTCTCTCTAGCAAAACTCTCTACTATTGTCATGAGTGTGTATTCCAATTGAGTTATAAGGAAGTATATTTTCTTCATGTTCATGTTTCGTCATTAACAATTTATCAGAACAAATTAAGGATTAATTATCAATTTAGCATCTTATGTCTGAGGTATGTATGTATTGTTGAGTGGTACCCTAATTTATGTAGTGATATCTTTCATTTCAGTGTAGAGTAATCTTCTGGGAGGATGGTCAGAATGTGTATATTAAGACCTCATGGAGTCAGCAAGTGGCATAGTGGTTAAGGTGCTGGGCTCCCATGTGGTCAGCTGTGGTTTGAGTACTGGACCCAGTAGCTTGAAATACACTGGGTGTGTGCGCATGTGTGCTCAAAATCCTGAGAGGAAAATGGAGAAAAAGGGATGACCATCTCTCTGGGTGATGAATTCTCACTTTCTGTCTCTATGTCTCTCCAGTGAGTATATGCACACTATAGCAAAAACCTCTGGGGGAAAAAATTCAAAAATCCTATAACATATAGGGTTAGACAGTGGCATGGTGGTTAAGGCAGTTAAATCCCACATGGCCAACTGAACTTCTTGAGTCCTGGACCCAGTGCCTGAAAAGCATGTAGAGTGTGTGCAAGTGTGCCCAAACTTCCAAGAGGAGAAATGAAGGAAAAGGGAGTGTCGCATGACCATCATACTTCGGGAATGCAGTCTCACTTTCTCTCTCTCTCTGTCTCTTTCTCTCCCCCACCTCAGGTGAGCACACTTACCCTACAGCAATGCAAAAAATAAGAAAATGAAAAACTAAAATTTTATAACATGTAACCCTATAATTTTGCTTTTTTTTTTTTTTTAAGTTTTGTCTTGTTTCATTTTGCCATAGGTCACATGTATTCACCAGAGAGACAAAGCAAGAAACTAAGAGGTGAAATGAGAAATCACCCCCAGGAGGGATGGCCATGCCACAATCCTTTCTCTTCCATTCTCATTGGATTTTGGACTGCACACACATATGCCCATAAAGTGATAACACAAAAATGAAACAAATGTTTTAAATATTATATAAATTTCAAGCCATCAGGTCTGAGACTCAAACCATGGTGGGCCATGTGGGAGTCCAGAGCCTTATTCGCCATACTACCTGCTTGCCCCAACTTATAGTTACTTCTAAAAAAAACACCAAATAGGCATTATATGTTTATTTTAAAAGATACAAAACCTGTTCCTCTTTCTTCATCTACTCTGAAATTGTAAAATAAGCAAACAGCATTGTTTTTTACTAATGGGCTATACAAAAACATGCTGTAGGCTGGTTTTGGTTCATAGACTATAACTTAATAACCTACCACTTATTACGTGGCCAGATTATAAAGAAGCAAAATGTCTTTTACATTTACTTTCATTTATATAATTTTCAGAACCTTTGCTTTCATTGTGTTAACCCAGTTTCTCTCAGATATCATATTTCTTTTGTCTAAAGAATTTTCTTTAACTTCTTTGTAATACAAAGATATGTTCCAGTGAATTCTCTCAGCTTTTGTTTATCCATTCTTTCTTTTGGGATTTTGGCCATGTGCGCACATGTGCCTGGGATGTTTTTTGAGCTTTGGGGAAGTCTAGTACTCAAATTGCGGGCAGCCATGTGGGATCCAGCTTCCTTAACCAACCAGCTGGCTATCAATTCATTTTTATATTTTCCATTACCTATTTTTTTTTTTTTGAGAGGCTTTTGCTATAGGGTGCATGTGCTCCCCAGAAAGACAGAGAGAGACAGAGAGATAGAAAGTGAGAAATCACCCCCCAGGGGGGATGGCCATGCTGCAATCCCTTCTCCTCCTTTCCCCTCTCAGGATCTTGGGCACGTATGCACATGTGCCTGGCATGAGTTTAAGCCACCGGGTCTGGGACTCAAACCACAGTCGACTACATGGGAGTCCAGTGACATAGCCATTATGCTAACTGCTGGACCCTCATTACAACATTTTTATATATAAAAAAATAAGACAGCACTACTAATTAAAATAGTTAATTAAATAAATGTTGTTGCATCTACAGAAAAAAAATCAGTTATTAACGATAATGATTTCTAAGTATGTTTATTTTTGAGAAATATGCTATTGAGTATAAAGTGACAACAGAAACAAAACAAATGTTTTAAATATTATAGCAATTCCTTCCCCCTATTTATCTGAGAAAAAAGATATAAACCAAAAAGTTCATCGTAACTGTTCTGCATGGTAAAATTCATTTCTATTTTTTATTTTATTCCCTTTATTTTTTAAATTACTGTGTTGAATCACATTGAAATCATGTAGACAAGGTGAATTTATTATTTCACAGTTATGTTCAAACTTGAGAAATAATGGGATTAACAGAGGTAGAAGGAAAGGCAAAGTGAGGCAGGAGGGAGGACAGGAGGTACTCTAACTTCACATGCAAATGCAAAACTGCAAGATCTGGTGTTGATCCTGCAGGCACTTAAAACTCATCAACTCCAAGTCTGCTAACATTTAGGAAAGCAAACAGCCAGCCAGGAGTTCCAAATAAAGGCATAGGGCAGAAGTCAGGAGAGATCATTCTGGCCATCTTCAAAGGCCAGCTCGGACCACACATTTGGGGGGCAGCTCAGATGGTCACCATCCAAGAATTCAGAGAATAAGAAGGGGCCAGAACTCGGGTGGGGGAGGGTGGGAGGTCTGTTTCCTTTGCCACAACCCTGGAAGCTTATAAAGAAGCTAAGTGATGTCACATTTGAAAGAGACCGAAGTCAGCGTATCTGAGTTAGAATGAGTGATGCTAGGATGTTTCTGGCATTTGGAATGAGTCATTTCTGTTCTCTGTTTGCCATTGAACAGTTACCAGTACCACTAACTCTTAGTTCTAGGCATGAGACTTCGGTTGGCAGAAAAAGAATCTGCTCAAGTTATCATATCACAAGTGAAACACTCCTTATTTCAGGCCCATTACTAAATCATTGCACAAGTCAAAGCCAATCTCGGGTGTCTAAAGGCTATATGAGGGAGGGGGGGGTCTTCAAAATATTCATGAAAATAAATATTATGAGAAAAAAAATGATGCATGGATCGTATTTTTTTGCACCAAAACAAACTCTTACTTCAGTCCCATTTTTTACAAACTTTTTGAAGACATTTGTATTGTTACTTGTAAGTCTAGCTTTTCCATTCTCCTGATTTTTTTCTCCAACTGAATGTCTCTGTTTCACTCACAGCTATTTTTTTTCTGTTCCCAAAGCTTTTCCTGAGACATTAGCTTCTGTTATTGCCGACCCAGCACCGGACTCTATGACTCCTTGGTTCAAGAGTCCACGTTCCCATCAGCTTATTCTCTCAGTGCCATTATTTCTAGTCCTCAGAAATGATCCTGGTCAGCCACTGGCGTAGGGGGTTGAGACAGCTGGATCCAACATGGCCAACAACATGGCTTGAGTCCTGGACCTGGAGGCTTCATAAACACGCTGGGCGTGTGTGTGTGTGTGTGTTTCCATGCACCCAAAGTCCCAAAGGAGAAATAGAGAATAAGGGATTGTGGCATGACCGTTCTCTAAGTGGGGTGCTTTCTCACATTCCCTCTCTCTCAATGACGAGCATTTGTGTGTGCTGGCAATTTTTTTATAAAAGAAAATCATAGTCCTATTGTTCAGGTTGAGCCAGGGTTGCTCACAGTACCATCAACGGTAGAGTAAGCTATATGTATACGAGGAATGGGCCCTTCTGAAGCTGCAGGCGAAGTCATCTCTTCACTAGTTTGTAGTCAACAGGTCTACTGCACATGCTTCTTATGGAAAAAGAGCCATGCTTACTTGACAAAACAGAGGTGTCAACCATTAAGAAAGAATTAAAGAAGAAAATATTCATTGAGCACCAGGACCAATATATACAGTAGCCCACTCAGTTATGAAAACTATTGAGGGACTAGCAGTTAGCGTAATGGCTATGTCACTGGACTCAAACATAGTCGACCGCGGTTCGCATCCCGGACCCGGTGGCTTAAAATTCATGCTGGGTGCGTGTGTGTGCCGTGCCCAAGATCCCAAGAGGAGAATGGAGGAGAAGGGATTGCAGTGTGGCCATCCCCCCTGGGGAGTGATTTCTCACTTTCTGTCTCTCTGTCTCTGTCTGTCTGGCAAGCGCACATGCCCTAGAGCAAAATAACCTCTCCAAAAAAAAAAAAAACTCTTGATATCAGTCTTCTCGGTGGTTATTGTGTAGCCTCTACTTCTGAGCACCAGGCTCTTTGCTGCATGCCCTATCATTTCATTCTCATACTAATGAATCAAGGTTGACATTATTGCTTTACTTTACAAAAGAAAAAGTTAATATTTGGCATTTTGAATAATTTTGCTGAAGGATACATAATAGGAATGGTTTCAAGAAAACTCACTTCTGTCTGATTGAAATAGGTAATGCTGGAACCAGCAGTTAGCGTAGTGGCTATGTTGCTGGACTCCCGTGTAGTCAACTGCAGTTTGAGTCCTGGACCCAGTAGCTTAAACTCATGCCAGGCACATGTGTGTGCATGCCCAAGATCCCAAGAAGAGAATGGAGGAGAAGGGATGGTGGCGTGGCCATCCCCCTAGGGGGTGATTTCTTGCTTTCTGTCTCTCTGTAACTGTCTTTCTGTTGAGTGCACATGCCATATAGCAAAAACCTATCCAAAAAAGAAAAGAAAAGAAATAGGCAATGCTATTCTTCAAACCTGACAGGCCGGCAGGAGGCATGGTGGTTAAGGTGGCTGGACTCCCATATGGCTGACCACGGTTCAAGTCCAGACCTGGCATCTTGCTTTCCCACTTTCCTTTTCTCTCTCTTTCTCTCTCTAGTCAATGTTAAAAAATAAAAAAATGCCCAACGTAAAGTGACAGGAGAATGGAGGAGAAGGGATTGCAGCGTGACCATCCCCCCTGGGGGGTGATTTCTCGCTTTCTGTCTCTCTGTCTCTCTCTGTCTATCTGGCGAGCGCATGCTCTGTTCAATGGCCCTATAGTGAAAACCTCTCCAAAAAAAAAAAAGTGAACCTCAACAAAACTTACTTTAATTAGCTTACTACAAGCTAGGTACTACCCTTTGCATGTATCATAAACTAACTCAACAAAATTTGGCCAGTACATTTGGAGTATTTCCTTTCTTCACCTCCAGCCACTGCAAAAGACACTAAGTTCAGGCCCCAATGGCTTCACTGCCAAATTTTACAAAACTTCTAAACAAGAGTAACTCCATTTCTACTCACATTTCTTCTGGAGACCCAAAAGGAAGGAACCCTTCCATTCATTCTATGAAGTCTCCATTACCCTCATTCCCACAACAGATAAGTATACAACAAAAAAAAAGAAAACTACATACCTATATCCCTGATGAATATAGATACAAAAATTCTCAACAAGATACTTGCTAACCATATTCAACAGCATATAAAAAAGGTTAATCATCACGACCAGGTAGCCTTTATTCCAGGGATGCAAGGGTGGTTCAACATATGCAAAACCATAAATGTAATGCACCATATTAACAGAAAGAAAGATAAAAGCCCTATGATCATTTAAGTCGATGCAGAAAAAAACATTTGTCAAAATACAATATGCCTTTATGACCAAGACTCTCAGAAAAAAAATTGGCATAGAAGGACCATTTCTCAGCATAATAAAAGCCATTTATGAAAAACT
>NW_006159608.1:4532610-4543171 GCF_000334495.1 Tupaia belangeri chinensis | reverse complement strand
AGAGCTGAAATTATCTCTGTTTACAGATGACGTGATTGCATACATAGAAGACCCTATAGTATCCATAAAAAATCTTATCAAAGTAATAAATACATACAGCAAAGTGGAAGAATACAAAATTAACTTACAAAAATCTATTGCATTTCTATACACAAACAACAAGCAGAGACAGAACTAAAAAAATGTAATTTCATTTACCATAGCCACAAGAAGTATAAGATACTTAGGAATAAAACTAACCACGGAAGTCAACGATCTATACAAGGAAACCTAAGAAAACCCTAAAAAGGAAATTGAAAAGGACACTAAAAAGTGGAAGGGCATCCCATGTTCCTGGATTGGCAGAATCAATATAATAAAAGTGGCAATCCTACCCAAATTAATCTACATGTTTAATATAATCCCTATGAAATTACAAGAGGCATTCTTCACAGATCTAGAAAAGATAATCATAGAATTTGTCTGGAACCATAAAAGACCATTGTTGTTAAAACCATCCTGTTCAAGAAGACTGGAGTAGGTGGCATCTCACTTCCTGACCCCAAAATATATTACAAAGGTGTGATAATCAAAATAGCATGGTATTGGCACAAAAATAGACATGAGGACCAGTGGAACAGAGTAGAGACTCCAGAAATGAACCCCAAAATATACCTCCAATTCATTTTTGACAAAGAGTACCAGTCAATCCAGTGCTAAAAGGAAAACCTCTTTAGTAAATGGTGTTGGAAAAACTGGGTATCCACCTGCAGAAAGATGAATCTCAATCCCTATATGTCACCATTAAAAAAAATCAACACAAAGTGGATCAAAGATCTAAACTTAAGACCAAAAACTATAAAACTACTTGTGGAAAACACTGGGGAAACTCTGGAAGACATTGGGATAGGCAAAGACTTCTTGAGCAAGACCCTCAAAGCATAGGCAATAATACCCTAAACTGACAGGTGGGATTACATCAGATTAAGGAGTTTCTGCACAGCAAAGGACACTACAATTAGTGTGAATTGACAACCCTCAGAATGGGAGAGAATTTTTGTTAACTGTGTCTCTGATAAGGGACTGATAACCAGAATACACAGGGAACTCAAGCAGCTTACCAAGAATAAAATTATTAACCCAATTAAAAGATGGGAAAATGGCTGAACAAACAACTCACTAAGGAAGATGTACAAACTGCCAAAAAGTATATGAAAAAATGCTCAACATCTCTCATTGTAAGGGAGATGCAGATCAAAACCACAATGAGATACCACCTAACCCCAGTAAGAATGGCAAAGATTAAAGAAAGCAAATAATGATAAGTGCTGGAAGGGATGTGGTGAAAGGAAACACTCCTCCTACACTGTTGGTGGGAATGTAAATTGGTCCAGCCACTGTGGAGAATGATATGGAGGTTCCTTAAAGACCTTCAAATAGAACTACCATATGATCCAGCAATTCCACTCTTGAGTATTTACCCAAAGGACAGGAGAGCACTCAGTCAGAAAAGCACTTACACGACTATTTTTATTGCAGCATTATTCATGGTTGCTAAGACATGGAACCAATCCAAATGCCCACAAACAGATGAATGGATTGAAAAAGTGTGGCACATATACTCCACAGAATACTATTCAGCCATAAAAAAAACAAGGCCCTGGAATTTGATAGAAAGTAGATGAATATAGATTTGTTCCTGAGTGAAGCAAGTCGAGACATTGTATGTCTCTACTTAACATATACCGACTGTCCACATTCTATGGTAGAGACTGAAAGACTGGAGAACATAAAAGTATTAAAAATTGTAATGAACACTATAGACAAAGTGGAAAGAGAGAGTGAGAGGGCAAGAGCATAGGAAATTTGGGGGCAAATTGGATAGGTAAGACACTTATGGAGCACAGATAAGGTTTATTATCTGTTGATGAGGGTGTGTATGATGGTCTCAATTGGACTGGCCTGAGGTGTCTGGTCTCAATTGGACTGGACTGAGGTGTATATCATACTGGGTCAAGTCTCTTCACAATCTAAATGATGTATAGTGATTTAATGTATGAATAATAAAAATAATATATTTTAGTAATTTAAAGGGAAAAAAAAAACACTAAGAGTCACACGTAGACTGTCCAATGGAGCAAGTGCTTCATGACCATACGAGTCAATGGAAGGATGCGATGTTAGAAAATGCAAACACTTGAGACCAGTAGATGGTGTGGTAGTTAAAAGTGCCAGACTCCCAAATGGTCAACCACCACACTTCAAGTCCCGGACCTGGTGGCTTGCTTTCTCATTTTCTCTCTATCTCTCTCTCCCTCTCACTCCGTCCCTCTCTGGTCAAATTTAAATAAATAAATAAATAAATAAAGGTAAATAAAATAATTCTTAGAAAAAAATAAAGAAAATGCAAGCACTAAATGAGACCAATTAGGGCTGGAGGATTTGGGAAAGCTTCTTGAAAGAAGTAGCACTTGAGAAGTATTGATTACATTAGCCCAAAGTAATAATTCTAATGAATTAATAATAATCATTGTAGTCTTTAAGCAAAACTAACTGAGCCTTTTAAATTAATTTGAAATATCTTGATTTTCCATACATATGTATATAAGTAAACCCAAGCTCCTTAAGGTAGCACAGAGCTTATAAGCAACAGAGCTATAGACAAACCTTATAGAATTTGGATTCTGATAGTCAGACCAAGCCAGCTCCTGGGGGGAGAGACCACTCAGAGACTGAGTGCAGCTGTGAAGCTATTTCCCTTGACGTGTGTGGCATGGAGCTGAGAGAGTGTAAAGGACAGGAAGTGATGTGGAACCAGAATTCAGAATGATCCAGGTCCCACTGCAGTAAAAGTGCCTGAGCAGCAGCTGAGTACATAGAAGCTCGTAAAGAAAGCCAAAACAATGATATTCCCCATGGCGACTGTTTAGTCTTTCTGTAGAGCCTCATGGGGTCCTGGCTGTTATCTATTTTTAATATCACTTGACCTGAAAATTTATGCTACCATCTGGAAAAGGAGAAAAGTTTTGTCACCGATGTGAATATGGGTGAAGAAAAATGATGAGGAAGAGCCACAGAATGTTTGTCTTTTAAATCAGCAGATGCCACTTGTTTCTTGGCATTTTACAGATAAGTGAACACAAGATCCATTCCAGCCAATTGATTGATCATTCTGTGTGTGTCCACTTTGCTCCTCGTTCTTTGCCACTGAATTTTCAAATGAGAAGGTGTCAACTCTAAATTTCCATTCCACATATATCATCCTCCCTCTTCAAATAGGAAATAAAACTGCTCTTTGAAGAGTTGTTAATTATTTATTTCCTTGTAAGTTACCACCATTATCTCACCTTTAGTTTGAAAGAATCAGACAGGGACAAGCAGATGGTGTAATGGTTACATCGCTGAACTCCCACGTAATCAACCTCAGTTAGAGTTTCAGACCCGGTGGCTTAAACCTCACGCCAGGTGTGTTTATGTGCATGCCCAACATCCTGAGAGGAGAATAGAGGAGAAGGGACTGTGGCATTACTATAACCATCCCCACTGGGGGGTGATTTCTCACCTTCTGTCTCTCTGTCTCTCCAGTAAGCTCACAGATCCTGTAGCAAAAATCTCTCTCTGAAAGAAAAAGAAAAAAAATAAAAAGGAATCAGGCTATGGTACTTTTCTTCTGGGACTGAGATAATGACCTCATGGAATTCAAGCCAATCTTCATAATTAAATCCCTTAAAGAAGAAACTTGTTTAGGGGCTTTGTAGATTATAGTAACCCCACTCTGGCACACAATCATGAATAAACTCTTAATTCCATCAGAAATCTCAGAGGGGACCAGCAGTTAGCGTAATGACTATGTCGCTGGACTCCCATGTAGTCGACCGCAGTTCGTGTCCCGGACCTGGTGGCTTAAAACTCACGCCAGGTGCGTGTGCGTGCTTGCCCAAGATCCCGAGAGGAGAATGGAGGAGAAGGGATTGCGGCGTGGCCATCTCCCCGGGGGGGTGATTTCTCGCTTTCTGTCTCTCTATCTCTCTTTATCTGTCTGGCGAGCGTATGCCCCCTATAGCAAAAACCTCTCCAAAAAACAGAAAAAAAGAAATCTCAGAGTCAAATAATCAAATACATAATATATTAGGTTGTCGGGAAAGTCATGAGTATTTTTCTATGCAAAACCGCATCATGACTTTCCCGACAACCCAATGGAAGGCAAACTTGTATGCGCACAGGCAGGGGACCTGGTTCTGGTAGGCCAGGGCAGTGGAAATGAGATGCATCAAGTCAAAGAAGGTCAGAGTGGCAGGTGGCCACGGCGCTCAGAGAATCTCTTCTGGAGGAAATAATGTTTGCTCAAGAGTTCTAAGTATTGACTATAACCTGCCCAGTGAACAAAGGAGAAAGGTCATGACAATTCTAACTACCGAAATTGGTGTTTCCTTCTCACATTTCAATTAAATTAACCATTTGAACCCTACAATCAAAAGCACAGTATGGATGGAGAAGACCGAATTCTTTACTTTGCCAGAAAATGATGATTACAATGGTATAAAGCCAATTTTCACTCAGTACTGATATGTCTCACTCTTTTTCTTTCCCTGTGTTGGGGTGGGGAGGGATTGAACCCCTCCATTTCCCAGTCTCTGGTTGTGCTGCCTAAAGTTACATCACAACCCTCCTGTATTTTTTGTGTTTCTAGGAAGAGGAATGATCACCTAATTGGTTATTTCCTTTTTTGTATATAGAGATTTTTGCTATAGGTCATGTGTGCTCACCAGAGACAGAGACAGACAGAAAGTGAGAAATCACCCACCACAGAGAATGGCCACATTGCAATCCCTTTTCCTTCATTCTCCTCTTGAGATCCTGGGCACACATGCCCATGCACCCAGCATGAGTGTTAAGCTATCGGGTCCAGGACTCATATTGTGGTCAACTATGTGAGAGTCCAGTGATGTCACTGCTATGCCATCTTCTGGTACCCCCAATTGATTATTTTACTACCTTATGCCCCAGAATTTCCACTTCAGGGCATATATCCCAAACAATTTTGAATCAGGATCTAAAAGAGGTATCTACACTCTCATATTCATTGAAACATTAATATCCAAGAAAGCAATCTAAATGTCCATCAATAGATGAACAGACAAAGAAAATGTGGCACATATACATAAAATAGGATATTATTCAATCTTAACATAGAAGAAAATTGTATCATTAACAACAATATGAATGAATCTGAAGGACATTATACTGTGAAATAAATAAGACACAACAGACAAATAATACAAGATACCAACCTATATGATGAATCTGACATAGATAGCCAAACTCATAGAAGCAAAGATAAAATGCTGGTTTTAGGGAGTGGAAGTGGGGAACTTTTAGTCTGAGTGAAGTTTTGGTCATATTCAAGGTGAGTAAGTCCTAGAGATCTACTGTAGACCAAATGCCTATTGTTAACAATATCACATCACATACTTAAAAATTTGCTTGAAAGAGTAGATCTTATGTTAAGTGTTCTTATCACCAACAATAGTTACAACTATAACAAAGAGGGTAGGAGGAAATATTTGAAGGTGATGAATAGGTCTATGGCATAGAGCGTGGCGATGATTTCATGGATGTATACTTATCTGCAAACTCATCAAGTTGTATGTATTAAGTATGTACAACTGTGGGCCACCAGCTGGCATAGGGGGTTAAGGTGCTGGACTCCCACTGGTCAACCTCAGTTCAAGTCCCAGACCTGGTAGCTTGAAACTCACACTGGGTACATGTGCCTGTGAGCCCAAAATCTCAGGAGGGGAGTGGAGTAGAAGGGATTATGGTGTGGCCTTCCCTCCTGGGGGATGATTTCTCACTTTCTGCCTCTGTCTCCCTTGTCTCTCTGGTGAGCATACACATCCTATAGCAAAAACCTCTAATACACACACACACACATACACACACATACACACACATACACACACACACACAAACACACACACATACATATATATATTACATAAAAATATGTGTGTATGTGTGTATGCATACAACTGTTTTTTGAATAACAATCATATCTCATAATAGTAGCTTAAAAATAAATAAAAATGGAAACTACAATATGCAGTGTAGAAACAAAGAAAAAATTTATGTGGCCAGTTCCTTTTTTCTTCTTTTCCCCTGCTTTGCAGGGGACAGAAAGCCTGAGCTTCTCTCTGAGGAGACTTACTTGCTCTTACATGAGCTTTATTAGCTATGGAAGTGATTTTTGACTAATATCTCCCTAACTCCTTTGTATTATTTTTCACTTGGTTCAGAACATGTATTTTTCCTATTTCTTTAACTGGCACAGTTCTGATCTCGTACATTAAATGTAAAATCAATGTATCATTTAAGACAAATAAACCTAGCACTCTTCTCCTCCTTTATTTTTCTTTACCTTTTTTCCTTCCTTCTTTCTTTCTTTCTCTCTTTCTTCTTTCTTTCTCTTTTCTTCTTCTTTTTAAGGTTTTGCCATAGGGTACTTGAACTCACCAGAGAGACAGAGAGAGAGAGACAGTGAGCGGGAAAGTGAGAAATCACCCCCCACCACCACCAGGCAGGTTGGCCATACAGCAATCCCTTCTCCTCCATTACTCTGGGATTTGGGGCATACACGCTCACAATTTATACTCCCAGCTTTCCAAGAAAGCAATTTCTTTCAAACACCTTTGGTCATTTCCTGATCATCTCAACCTATCAGGCATCTCTGAAGAGAACAGAGTGAGTGGCTCCCTACCACGAAGGTGAAACTGGCTATCCAACTTCCTTGATGTAGGACTGATATATTTGTGGCTCATATCCCAGTCACAGCAGTCACCTCAGTCTCCTTGACCTCATCCACATGATGCACTGTGGATGCTCTGTCTGGTCCCAGCTCTTGTTTTATGATCTTTTAAGCTCATTATCAATGACCAGCAATGTCTCTGATATCTTCAGTCATCTCTCAAACATTTACTGAACCTGGCTAACCCCTGTCATCACCACTCTGGCTGTAATAAGCTTCCTTATCTGACTATCGCAAGAAACAGTAGTGAAACATATCTTGGGCAGAACCAGGGCATACCAGGGCAGAAGCCTCTTCCAGTAAGGGCTAATTATTCTCTAACACCCCAGGGAATACTCAGAAAACAGGTGACCAAATAGCATCCCCTCACCCCCACACACAAACATACCCCTCTATTTTTCTTCAAGAACAGAAGATCTTTGAATCTTTGTGACACCAGATTTTACCACCCACTTTCTCTCACTGTTGTCATTCTGTAATCCCCATTTACTCCTTCAAATCTATTGATTGTTTAAGCACCTGACACTTAAGTATTTCTTTCCATCCTATTCTTATTGCCAATCTTAGTGGTTTCTTCATTTATGGAAATGATCCCACATCAATGTCTCACCACACTGCCACCCCCTAGTTCCATTGTTGCAACAACCGCACCATCTCTGACATATCAAATGCAAGCATATTATCCTATGAGTAACACCTTGCCTCATTCCAGACTTGCCTCTCCACCTTCAGGTATTGTTTTACTTCACTGAGAATATCAATGTCTTGCCATTTTTTAAGTATTAATCACCTTTGCCCTCATTCTTTCCTTGCAGCCTAGATTCCATTTTCTAGTATAATTACTCTTTATAAGCACCCTATGTCTCTTGCTTTTCCTTTCTAAACTTTCCTGCTAAAATTTCAATGAAATAATTGTTTACTCTTTTTCATGCTCCTAAGTAGTGGACTACTGCTGAAGAAAATTGCAAAAATCATGCTAAATCTTCTATTCAGTAAATAATGAAAATTCTAAAATCTTCAATATTCCTTTTTTTTTTTAAGAGAGATTTTTGCTATAGGGTACATGCACTCACTAGAAAGACAGAGAGACAGAAAGAAAAATCACTCCCCAGGAGGATATTCATGCCATAATTTCTCTCCTCCACTCCCCTCTTGGGATCTTGGACACACACACACACACACACACACACACACACACACACACGGCATTAGATTTAAGCCACCGGGTCCAGAACTTGAACCACAGTCGGCCATGTGGGAGTCCAGCGACATAACCATTATGCCATCTAATGCTCTTGAAATCTTCAATATTTCTAAAAAAAAACTTAACATAATTCCCAATTAGGTTTGCTTTACTAATTTTTAAAAAATTCTTACTTTTTTTTGTTCTCAAACCTCTTACCTATTTCTCTGATAGCCCTCCTCACTAATACAAATAAGTTAAAGAGGAGTTCCTTCATTTTGCCATTTTCTGTTGCTGTAGATGAAGAGATTCTTTTATCAAAGAACAATAGTTCCAATTTTTGTATGGATCCCATCCCCGTCTCTTTATTTGTTGTGTCTTAAAGATTTTATTTCTATTGTCATCTCCATCAGTAATAAAACATGACTTATTACCTCATGTGTTTTAGACTATTCCAACCTTGCACATGCATTTTCCTCTGGCTACTAATCCATGTATCTGAAAAATTTCATAGCAATGTTTCTGAACAATCACTGTCTCTGGTAGCTGTTGCAATAACCACACTTACAATATCTCTACAGTCTCTATGTCTATTTTCACCTAAAGAATTCCTGTTAACAAAGTGGACTCTGGGACCAGCAGTTAGCGTAATGGCTATGTTGCTGGACTCCCATGTAGTCGACCGTGGTTCGCATCCTGGACCCAGTGACTTAAAACTTACGCCGGGCGTGTGTGTGTGTGTGTGCCCAAGATCCCGAGAGGAGAATGAAGGAGATGGGATTGCAGCGTGGCCATCCTCCCTGGGGGGTGATTTCTCACTTTCTCTCTGTCTCTCTCTGTCTGTCTGGCGAGCGCACGCGCCCTATAGCAAATATCTCTCCAAAAAAAACCAAAGTGGACTCTCACTCTCCCTAGTGTCAAATCCAATGGTCCTTTATTTCATTATCATTGAGCTTGATTTCTCATCAATTGTTGACATACCTGTCAGTCAACCCCATCTTGATTTAAATGCTTTCTTCCATTTGATATTGTGATACTTCTCTATTCTAGTTTTACTCCTAATTTGCTCACCTTTCATTCTTTTAATGAAGCTCTACGGGTTTGCTTCCCTGTCTCTGTCCCAGACATGTTCTCTTCTCCTTCGATAAACCCTTCCTTCCTT
This sequence comes from Tupaia belangeri chinensis, assembly GCF_000334495.1. Taxonomy (NCBI): domain Eukaryota; kingdom Metazoa; phylum Chordata; class Mammalia; order Scandentia; family Tupaiidae; genus Tupaia; species Tupaia belangeri. The sequence goes on along the minus strand of NW_006159608.1, from coordinate 4,534,042 downwards.
ATCTCAGCCATTCCTATGCCATTAAATAAAACCTATTGATAATTCTCTGGTTTAATCTTGGAGTTTCACACTTACATACCCTAATCCTTTTTACTTCTAATTAGATGTCTCATAATCATTCCAAATTTAAATTATAAAAAAAATTTTAAAAATCAATCTTTTTCTGTTAAATCTGCTGACCCCTTCAGACTTTCTCATCTGACTAAACAATTGCAGATGTCCCAAATTTTTCAAGCCCCAAACCCAAGAGTTAGACTGCTTCCTCTTTTTCTAAATCCAATATTTGGCAACTCCTGTCAAATTTACTCTAAAACATATCTCAGCACATGGCCATTGTTACCTCTAGTGTACCCACTAAAATAGTCTCCTAAACCATGTTTCATCTTTTCTTATGTCTTCTTATATTCTGTTCTCCAGACAGCAAGCAAAGCAAATTCTCTAAATTTATATGTAAATTTAACATTTTCCTGCTAAAATCTTTCCATGAATCCCCATTTTACTCCAACTCACAAAGCCCTAAATTATCTGAGCCCTACCTACTTCACTTTATTTCTTAACTCTAGTCCTGTAGTGATTTTTCAAACAGGTCCAAGACTCGAATTGCAGACTTGGCCATGTGGAATCCAGCTGCCGTAACTTCCATGCCACCTGATGCCCGGTTCTCCTTACTTTCTATCAGAGAGTTTGAGCAGTGTAAACAATTGGTTTTCAAAAATTGTGGAGAGCAATGCATATGGAAGCCATCTTGAGAGCTCTGCCATCTTGAGAGCTCTCCGCCATGTTAGAAACTGTTAGGTTTCACTTCCTCATTGAGCAAACCGGTTCTCAGAAATCATGTGACCAACGGTTCTCCCCTAGGGCGGTTGGGTTTCTAGGCAACAGAAGAGATCCACCCACATCAATGATTGGCTCATACTGTTCTATCTCATTTGCATTTCAGGCAACCAATCCATGCCCACCAACCTGTATATAAGCTTGCAATTCTTCCTTAATAAACGAGACTTGATCAGCACCTTGTCTTGTCTCCACTCTCTGTGTCTGTGTGTGTGTCTGTCCCTTCTCTCACTCCTTCCCTCAAGTAACTGTTCAACTGTCCTGCAGGCCAGGACAAAAAATGACTCCAATTCTTACTTCACTTTGTATTTCTACAATTTGCAATGTGTTCTTGAAGCTTCCTTTATTATCACCAGATTGCATTTACTTCTCCAGGCTTTAACTCTAAATTGACCCTGTAACTTATCTTGCCCAACGTAAAGTGACAGGAGAGGTGATGTGAAAATTCTAAACTTGCAAGAGATCTTGAGTACTTTCCTTTTGCTCTATAGGATTTGTGTCCTGCCAAATGTAAAGACTAAGTTTAAGAGGACCAGAGACCATGTGGAAAAGAATTGTCCTGCACCACTATCTTTTTTTTTTTTTTTTGGAGAGGTTT
>NW_006159608.1:4523838-4531988 GCF_000334495.1 Tupaia belangeri chinensis | reverse complement strand
TTGGAGAGGTTTTTGCTATAGGGCACATGCGCTCACCAGAAAGAGAGAGAGAAATTACCCCCCAAGGGGGATGGCCACACTGAAATCCTTTCTCCTCCATTCTCCCCTCAGGATTTTGGACATGCATGCACACATGTCAGGCATGAGTTTAAGCTACCAGGCCTGGGACTCGAACCGTGGTTGAGTACGTGGGAGTCTAGCGACCTAGCCATTACGCCAACTGCTGTTCCCCCTAAACCACCATCTTACACAGTCTAGCCCAGGTTGACCCACTTGTTGAGCTCAGGTGCATATGATCTCAAACTGAGATTAGCCTAGCCCAGAACAGACCTGAAGATCAGCTGATCTTTGGACTCATGACTACTAGCACTTACTGCTTTAGACTTTGAGGTTGTTTATAATACAGCATTATTGCAATAGTAACTGGTTCAATTAGAAAAAAAGAGAAACCAATTTAGGTATTTTAACCATAAGAGATTAGACACAGGGAATTGGATATTTCCACAAACTACTGGAGAGGCTTGAAGAATGAGAGTGGGGTGGCACCATGGTTGAATTTTAAAGAGGAATCAACAAGTACAGTGATCACAGGGACCTCCTGTCCATGTTCTTAGCTACTTTCCCACAAAAGTAAATAATTTTCAGGACCTTTCCAAGAAGTTATGACAAAATTCATAATAACATACATCTAACAGACCATCCCAGAGGAGAATAATGGCTTCTTTCTTTCTAACTTCCAAGTTGTGTACAAATGCATTTCATCTGCTGAGCCTATACCAGAATCCTATTGTTTTTATTTTTATTTATTCATTTTTGTTTTTTTTCTATAAGGCATATATGTTTGCCAGACAGACAGAGAAAGAGAGAAGAAAAGTGAGAAATCATCCCACAGTGGGGATGGCCATGCCACAAACCTTTCTCTTCCATTCTCCTGTCAGGATCTTGGACATGCTCACACACATACCCAGCAAGATTTTCAAGCCACCAGATCTAGGACTTGAACTGGACAATTAACCACATGGGGTACAGAGCCTTACCATTTTTGGCCCCCTAAACTGAAATTCTAATAACAGGGATAGCTGAGATGAGCAATAGGCAATTTTATGCACAATCCCTTTTCATGTATATCATTCATTCTTTCAGTTATCTTATGCTAATAATTCATATGTTCTGTATTGGCTCCATGCTCATATATTCAAGTGGAGAAAAATAAAAGCATGCAAACACATATATGTACTTGCACCTATGAATATGTAGGGCATGTTACCACTGTTTTATAAAAGTTAGGTCATATTGTACCTATTACCTTTTAACATACAGTATGACTTATGTCTTTAACATCTAAATGAGTCCCCAACACCGGAATATCAGTTCATTGAGAGAAGAGAGGTTTTTTTTTTATTTTATTTTAATCACTAACAGATCCCAAATGCTTAGAAACAGGCTTAGCATATAATGAATTCCCAATGTCCATTTGTTGAATGAGCAAATGTACAATAAGACAATTTAAAAACTGAAAAATATCTTAGACACCACCACATCTAATCATTAGGGAATTATAAATGTATGGGAAAGATGACCAGCAATGTGACGTTGTTCACCTAGCTTTGTAATCAAGCAGTCCCTTCCTGAATGAACTCTACTTCCTTTTTCCCCCCTCTCTCTGATGCAAGCAATACTAAAGTATTCGTGGCTTCGCCAATGTGTTTTCTATCCCAAGTCTTTATGCTTTCTCATAGGCTGGTACTTTGACCTGAAATGTTCTTTCTTTTTCCTCTTTTTTAAGTTAATTCAAGCATGACATTCACTGGTTCAGATTCTTCACCTCTCAGCCTCTGTGCTCCTACAATGCACAGTAGGGTCTTTGGATTTACTTGTATTGAATATGTTCTCTATGAAGGCAGTGTTCTATATATTTATCTGTGGTGTCTGACACAATTCTAGACATAGAGTTTATTCATCTGCATAAATAAATTGCTACAAGTCTATCTTCTGACTTCAGATAATAATTGAAATTTACCCCATCCCAAGACATAACTCCATGCTAGTCTACTTTATTTTTCTCTATATATGTACATGTGTGTATTCATCATTATCACAATGTTATCTCAAATTTCATTTCTAACATTAGGTAGGAATGACAAATATGAAACTAATGTCTAAATGTTTTTATGCTTATCTTCTTTAAATAACTAATAGCCAACACAACTAAGCAATGTCAAACTGCTCACAGAATTCAGATAACTAGTCAAAAAGATCACATTTTGCCTATACATATTTTGAAATATTTTAATCATATGAATTTAGTATAAAATAGCCAAACACAATGCTAAAGTGTTCATAGTTTATTGCACAGTATAAAATGAGATCCTTGAATACATGTTAATTTTTATGATCATTTCAAGAGTTTAATTCATTTACTTACTTTTTCTTTGATTTGCTATAGGACACACATGTTCGAGAGAGAGAGAGAGACAGAAAGAGAGAGAGAAATCAAGCCTCCAGGTTATGTCTTTGGCTGTTTGAGGGATCAAAGTGATGGAAGCATCACAGAATAGTTTGGGAGGGTTACTTTCTTTTGGATCTTTAGAAATAACTTGAGAAAAATTAGGGTTAATTCCTCTTTAAAGGTTTTGTAGAACTCAGAAGTGAAGCCATCAGGACCTGGGTTTTTCTTTGTTGGGGGACTATTTATTACTGGTTCAATCTCATTGCTTCTTATTGGTCTAGCCAGGCTTTCAATTTCTTCCTGGTTCAATATTGGTAAAATATATCTATCCAGAAATTTGTTCATCTCATCTAGGGTTTTTTAATTTGTTGATGTATAGTTGGTCATAGACTTCTCATGATCTTTGGTATTGCTATTATATCTGTGGTAATATTGTCTGCTTCTTTGCTGATTTTATTTATCTGGTTCCTTCTCTGTCTTGATTAGTCTAGGTAATGGTGTATTTATTTAGTTCATCCTCTTAAAGAAACAGCTTTTGGGTTTATTGATTTTCTGCATAATTCTTTTACTCTATATTTCATTTATTTCTGCTCTATTCTTCATTATGTCTTTTTACCTGGTATTTTTGGGGGCGTTTTGCTGTTGTTTCTACAGTTCCTGGAGTTGTATTGTTAGATCGTTTATCTTCTGCCTTTGTAATTTTTTTCTTGTGAGTACTAATTGCTGTGAACTTCCTTCTTATGACTGTTTTCGCTGTGTCCTATATTTATAAAAACTCGTGTATTCATTATTGTTGGTTTCAATGAATCTTTTGATTCAATCTTTTGAGTCTTAATTTCCTCAATAGTTGGGAAGTCATTCAAGAGGAGATGGGTTAGTTTCCAAGCATTTGTGTATTTTGAAGGGTTCTTTCTGTAGTTGGTTTCAAGTTTAATTCCATTGTGATTGGAAGTGATGTTGGATAGAGGTTCTACACTTTTTAATTTGGAAAGACTAGTTTTGTGTTCTATCATGTAGTATTTATCCCAAATATATGAAAACACCCAGAAAAACACTCGCAAATCTGTGTTTATTGCAGCTTTATTCATAATCGCTACGACATGAAATCAACCCAGATGTCCATGAGTAGATGATTGGATTGAAAAAATGTGACATATACACTATGGAATACTACTCAGCTATAAAAATATAAAAAACAATGAAATCCTCTCATGTAATACAAAGTAGATCAACGTAGAAGATTTAATGCTAAGCAAAGCAAGCCAGACTATGAAAAACGTTGTATGTACCACTCAGTATATACCAAATGTCTACACTCTGGCAGAAACGGAAAGAGTTGGAGGTATAATAGCAGAGAGGGCAAGCTTAGATATCAGAATCTGTATAGGAGGAGTTGTATAGTGATGGAGAGGGCTCAGGGGAAAAAAAATTACCAGACACAAGAATGGAAAATTACCTGTTGATGATATATATGACAATATCTTTGACTTGATTGAGATGCACTACATGTATGCTGGGAAAAACAGTGTTGTAAACTGTAAAGATAAACAGTGTTTAAAGTAAAAAAAGAAAAGAAAACATATTAAGTTTTATTTTTTTGCGTCGAAAAGCATTTATAGAATAAAATAAAAGTGCTTCAGAGCCTATGATACATAGGATTCTGGCAAAATCATCTGTCAATTCAGATTTCTAACCCTAGGCAGGTAGTTCATCATTCAGCCAGAATAATAGCTGGAAGAGTCCTTGATAAATTAATGAATAAACTCATAAAACATTTGTATTGTATCTGATAAATATGACTTTGCATATCAGAATCCTTACTCTAGAATTTATTATCAGCTAGTCACTGAGGAGTTTCTACCTTTTGCTGTGATATGGAAAGAGCATAGCTAAAGATGAGCAGCAGTTAAACCCCAGCACTACACCTGTCTCTGAGAACTCAACCAGGCTAGTTATTTTATTTATTTATTTATTTATTTATTTATTTATTTACTTACTTACTTACTTACTTACTTACTTACTTATGCTATAGGGTGTGTATACTTTCCAGAGAGAGAGGAACAGTAAGAAATCAACCCCCAGCAGGGGAATGGTCATCACAGTCCCTTCTCCTCTATTCTTCTCTTGAGATTTTGGGCACACATGCACACATGCCGTATGTGATTTTTGAGTTGCTGGGTCCGGGACTCTAAGCATGGTTTGCTATGTGGGAGTCCAGCATCTTAGCTACCACGCCACCTGTTGGCCCCTCAGCCAAATCATTTAATGCTTCTGTTCTGGTCAGATTCATAGGACTAAGATGAGATAACAAATGATTTTGTAGTGAAGTCTGTAGTAACAGTTCTGACTTATAGGAATCATTGAAGAAGCATTAATTCCCTTCTCCCTTTTTGGTGCAAGCCAATGTTGACAATACACAACAAACATTCATTCTCACTCCAAGTTGTTCTGGTTTACAATTCTCTCTCATTGAAAGCTAGTGTGCCCTACAATCTTTCTCCAAGCTCCCTTGATAGCTTTGACCAATGGATGAACATTCATCTAAGGGTGAAATACATCTAACACTTGAGTCTAAGTTACAAAAGCTCAATCTCGGGGACCAGCAGGTGGCATGGTGATTAAGACACTGGACACTCCCACATGGCTGACCATGGTTCGAGTCCTGGACCTGGTGGCTTGCTCTCTCACATTACCTCTTTCTCTGTCTGTCTCTCTCTCTCTCTCTCTGGTCAAATTAAAATAAAATAAATGAATAAATAAAATTAAATGAATAATTTTTTTAAAAGTGCAATCCATAGATTACCACATTAGGATAACTGGTCTACCTCATTAAAAGTGAAATCCTCAGGCCAGCACCACAGTGTAAACACTGTGCATTGAGAGTTGGATCCTACGTGGCTAATTACAGTTCAAATCCTGTCTAGCAGCTTGAAAACCACATCAGAAACACATGCATGCATACTCAAAATCTTGAAGGGAAGGGAAAAAGATTGCGGTGTGAACATTCTCTTGGGATGTGCTTTCTCTCTCTTTTTCTCTCAAGCACATGTGCCCTCTGGCAATAAAATAAAAATAAATAAATAAATAATAATGGAATCTTTAAGTCTAGTGAAACCAAGTTTCTGTAATTGAGTTTCAGAAACATTGACTTTAAATAACTTTTTAGTTTCCTCTTATGAACATTATATTTCATGAGCCACTGTTAACTTCATTTCACTTTGGCTATATTTTTTTCTTTCTTTTTTTTTTTTTTTTTGGAGAGGTTTTCGCTATAGGGCGTGTGCACTCACCAGACAGACAGAGACAGAGAGACAGAAAGCGAGAAATCACCCCCCAGGGGGAATGGCCACGCCGCAATATCTTCTCCTCCGTAATCCTCTCGGGATCTTGGGCTCGCAAGCACACGTGCCCAGCGTGAGTTTTAAGCCACTGGGTCCAGGACGCGAACCACGGTCGACCATGTGGGAGTCCAGTGACATAGACATTATGCTAACTGCTAGTCCCACTTTGGCTATATTTTTATGACAAAGTGAATGTAAGACATACACCTTGCCATATAAAAAGCTGTAAATTATTGAGGGTGCAGTTAGGAACAGGCATCATTATAATTTAATAATACAATTTTATTATTCTTTAATAACAAAAACAAATCAAGGTCTCTCAAAAATATAGAGAAGACCGACATTAAATGGCTGTGGGAAAATGAAGAAATGATAAATCATAATTACAATAATTAAAATATAGTTACATATAATTGTGCTATTCACAAATCTTAATAATTTATTAAGACTATAATATTTAAGAATCAGCATATGGCATAATGATTACACATAGTCAACCACAATTCAAATCCTGAACCCAGTGGCTTAAAACACTCTCATGTGTGTGCCCAAAATCCTGAGAGGAGCATGGAGAAGTGATTACAGCATGGCCATTCCCCTGGGGAATGATTTCTTGCTTTCTTTTTCTTTTCTGTCTCTCTAGTGAATGCACATGCCTCGTAGCAAAAATCTCTCAGGAAAAAAAAAATATATTATTTAAACTTAATGATTTGTAATTTGGGAGGTTCAAATGCGTGATTAATATAAAAGTTTAAATTGTGATTAATATCTTCAATCTTATCCATGTATTTCTATATCAATATAAGAAATTCATTTATAGATTAAATTTAGCCTGAATTTGAGTCCGGTCAATGGACACATAACTCTAGTTAACCTTTTAATCCCATCTATATTAACTTTTGTGATGAACGGAATAATGTGGTTGACCATTTGGAAAAATCTTCACAGAGGAAAGGCAATATTTCTGGGCATTGCAGCTTGAACAGAACTTTGTTGGAACATGGCCTCTGTATTTGCTTCACTCCCACATGTTCTGATCCAGAGCTCCCATACCCATAACTTTCTTCTTTCAGTTGATAAGTATTCCATGGTTTACCACATAATTGCATGTAGGATGGTGGCAAGAGTCATTAAGTCTTTCTGATCGCTTATTCATTCTCCACAGTCCTATTAACCATTGCCATCATTCGGTCTCGGGCAGTACTGCTCGGTGTGGAGGGATCTTAGCAGGCTTTACGAAAAGAACAGAGTAAGGGATGCTTTAGTGACACCTCTGATGTTCCCCTTCCTCATCCGTTCCACCTGTCTTGCTGTCTCACCATGAGACAAAAGGAAGGAATGGGGTACCTACTCAGATATGGTGGGCTGTGGTCATAGATCTCCATGTTGGGGTCTTAGAAACCCCTTGCTTCCTCTCCTCCAGGTGGTTTACTAGGAGAATAGTGTCTTTCAATGCAAGCTCCAGCTATTGAAATTTTTCTCTTTATATACATATATATAACAAACACATTAAAATTATGTTAGAATTATGTTAGAATCCTATCTATAGTCCAATAATACGTACTGATATAATATGCAGCTGTAATAAAGTCTTGTTACAAGCTTTCACCCAGGTTATTTATTAAGCCTTTGATTCTATTTTCCAGTGGTGACAGAATGATAAAGAGTTCAAGGAGAATACAAATAAGAAAAAAAAAACCTTCTAGTGAAATTGAGGGGTTTTCTTGGTTTGTTTTTGTTTTATTTTGGGAACACAGCCACACTCAATTGTTCACATGCTGTCTTTTTTTTTTTTGTCAGAGGGTGCATGTGCTCACCAGTGAGAGACAAACAGAGGAAGAAAACAGTCCCCAGTGGAGTGTGCTCGTACCATCCCTTCTCCATTTCTCCATTTCATTGGGCTTTGAGGCATACACACACATTGGAAATGTCTTTCAAGCCACTGGGGGCTGGGACTCAAACCACATGGGCCATGTGGGATCCTGCTTCCCTTAACCACTAAGACTACAGACTAACCTGAGAACCTTTCATATAATGAATATATACACTATCTCATCCACAAATGACATTAGGTGATTCATAAACGTGTAAAATTTGTTGTTCACAAATAGGACTTTTTATTTGTCACTATTAAAAGTCTGAACTTTAAACAGATTCTTGGACTGATGGTTCATATCTATCAGCTCGTTCAAGTTTGGAGCCTGTCTCATTCCCAGTAGCTTTCCAGAGCTACTACCTTCACCATGAAGCTCCATGAGTTTTCCCAATTCAAACTTGGGCTTCTTCACCAGTTTTACTTTTCTTTTCTTTTTCTTATTTTTTCTTTTCTTTTTTTTTTTTTTTTTTTTGAGGTGTTTGTG
>NW_006159608.1:4508838-4523714 GCF_000334495.1 Tupaia belangeri chinensis | reverse complement strand
ACGCACACACACGTGCCCGGCGTGAGTTTTAAGCCACCGGTTCGGGGACGCGAGCCGCGGTCAACTACATGGGAGTCCAGCGACATAGCCATTATGCTAACTGCGGGTCCCAGTATTTTTAATTTTCTGACAAAGACATCATGGAGAGGGTAGAGGGACTTGCAGGCCTTTTCTATGTCTTTCCAGTGCTGTCTGGAATCAGTTTATTGACCATTTCTTTCAAGTCATTTGTCTGCACCTCCTGGGTCATGATTTCCATCATCTTCTTCCGGATTTGGTGGACCTGCTGATGCTGGGCATAAGTGGTCTTCCGTATCCGATTGTTGCGTTTTTTATTAAACCCAACATAGAAGAGATGAAGCAAATAACCATCGGTAGTCTTGACATTGACATGAGCTTCAATCATGGTCTGCCATTTATTGACCGTGGAGCACATTTTGTCACGGGTGAGATCCATGCCATGGAAGTTAGTCAGGCAGTTTTTGCCCTGAATGTCCTCAGTAATTATCTTGAATTTCCTAAAGGTGACTTCATCATTCTGCAGATCTGTAAGCCTCACTTCAAACACAAGCTCCCCGTCAGACGCACTTCTGGTTCTTTGAGTCCTGGTAACTAGTGTTTTCTCAATATTTCTTATGTTGAACATAGCAGGTGCTTTTATGTCATACCAATCTTTTTAGAAAATGGATGAATCACTTTCTTATTGGCTCAACTTTTGTAAAGTGCTTATTCTTGCCAACCGCCATGGTGCTACTCAGAGAGAGAGCCAAAAGGCAAAGTGCAAATTATTGACAAGAGAAAAAAATTTAAAATAAATGAAAGTAAGAAAAAAAATGAAGTAAAATTAGGCAATAGTTTTAGAACAGAAATACATAATACATACCTAAAGTTTTTGATTTCTTCATAAAAATAAAATGTTGGCTAAAATTGTATCTCAGATCTTCCTGGCATTCAATGCAAAAAAGGCAATATCCATGAAGAAATGCTAACTCATAATTACAAAACTTCAAATATGATGATGTAAAATGTGATATAATGTACATATTCTAGGTAAATCAGAAACAAACCAGCTACTTGAAAGTATAGCTCTCCTGATGACCATGACTGTAAATGTCTGCATTGGAAGATTCTGAGTAGGCTGGTGGGTAAAACTCTTAGAGGCATTCTTACACTAAATGTAGACTCAGATATGTTTGTGATAGTGTCTCTCCAGGCGAGCAGGGGATATGATCCTGGTTTCACTGCACTTTTGCAGATATTCCTCTGCAGCTTAACGTTCCTTTGGAAATGTTACTTCACCCTTAGAAGGTAGCGTTCTCTGCATCCTTTCCTCTCCTATTCGTCGTCTTCTCTAGAAAATCAGGAACTTTTCCATGACTTCAGCTGCTGCCTGTCCACCGCCAACATTCCACTCTCTGCTCCTAGTACAGACCTTTTGTCTGCACCCCCAAACCCTGAGCCAGCAGCTTTCCCTGAGTGGTATGTCTACACTGATTTCTCACAGTGCCCTCAAAGTCACTATTTCAAGGTGGAACTTCTGCTTTTCTTTTAAGGGACTTACCCTGCATTTCTTCATAGCTCACTTTTAAACATCTCCGACCTGAAAAGTATTTCCACCCGGTTAGTGGCTCAGCATAGATACTTGGGAGATGACATTGTCTTGGTTTTTTTTCTTCTCTTTCTTACTCTCATAGCTATTCACTTATTAAATCCTACCAGATTTTCCTCTTGCAATGAATCCATACACCTCTCTCTACTTCTCTATGACTATCAGAGTAACGGTCAGAGACATCTCTTGCTCAGGTTATACTAACAGCCTTGTCTGGTTCTATAGTTTAATACTGAGTGGCCATAAGCCATGTTTACTCAGGAAGTAGCAGGAGTCCTCTGCGGATGTAGTCTGATCATGATCCTCCATCATGACTATGCCCCATGGCAGCTTTTCATATGATAGTGCATTTCCTGCTGCCATTGCTGACAGGGATGTGGAGGACCTGGCCCCACCTCCTTCTTCAGCATCACCACAACTCTGAGTCTCCGGCCTCCCACCTTGTCTTCGACTATCTCGATGGAGTCCCATTCTCTCTTCATAAAGACGCGTGCTGTGCCCAGCTCTCATTTCCCGTATCCTCCACTCATGATGCTGATGCTGGCCCTCGCCTAAGGTCTAGAGAGAGGCCCCGAGGAGAAGGTTAATCCTTCCATAGCACCATGCTTTCCCCACTGTGCAATTTTCCCACTACAGTGTACACTCTCGGTGCAGAGACCATAAAGAGTATCCATCACCACTGTAACCCCTTTCTGTATCATGTTGTCTGAAATTCAGTTGGGGCTCAAGCACATATTTGTTAAATGTATAAATTAATTAATTAATGCCTGCATTAATTATTTCAAGAATCATAAACTGCAAAGAGAACAGGGTGTAAACTTTTTTCTAAAGAAACACTTTGAGGGCTGAGGAACTCCAGCTCTCAGGAGAGGAGGCTGAGGGCTTCTTACGGCATTCCCTTCGCTTCCTTTCCCGTGGTGGTCCACTTGGACTGCGGCCATCAGAGTCCCTGGTGCCAGTTTGTCTCATATTATGAACTGATGTGCTCCATAAACCACCCATAATGTGCTGGAATATGGCTCCCCGGCCTTTCATGTTCGCCGTGAGAACCTCCCGCTCTGCTTACAGTGTGTCTTTCTTATTTACTCAGAGTAATGGAGCCCCATGTCAGGAAACACTGAGATTCGCTTGTCAGAGAGAGTATTTGATTCTAACTGCTGCTTGAACATGCCTTTCCTAGTTGAACTATCAGAGAGTGTTTCTTCTATCTTTCTTACCTGTAACACTAGGAGAGAATTTTTCATAAATTAATACAGCAAATATTTATTGAGTGCCTCTTCTAGACTCAGACTTCAGTGAGTCTACAGAGATGGTTGAGTCAAACATCCTTATTTTACAGGGCAAACAGAACTAAGGTGGAAACCTAGGACTCCTGATCTGCAGTTCTTTAAATCATTCTCTGTGCATGCAAGAAATATATAAATAAATTAAGTGTGCTCCCTGTCCTCAAAGGACTTGATATCTTTTCAGAGGAGGAAGAGGGAGTCAAAGAGTAAATGGGCAGAAATAATACATTTTGCCCACCTCCATGAGTCGCATGTAGCAAGCAGACAACACTGCTCTCTTAAATGATAATCAGGTGAGTGAATTAACTGGCCAATCAGTTAAATAATGCAAAATATAATATGCTATTTAAAAGAGATTTTTCTTTATAACTATTTGACTTCATTAATGACTATTCTCACCCAGGCATTAAGTGAATGGGAAGAAGCGGCACTTTCTGTAATGAACAAACTCTTGGATCCCTGATGCTTCACATAAAACCTGAATATAGAATGGTAAATTCTTATTATTTGTGGACTCCGTATTCGAAATTCACCTACTGACTAAAATGTAATTGTAATCCCAGTCAATACAGTGCTTTAACGTCAGTCTCAGGCATGTGCAGAGGGAGAAACTTGAGTTGCCTGACACACATTCTCAGCTGAGGTCCAACAAAGGATGACATTTTGCCTTTTTTATCTAGTTCTCGCGCTGTAAGCAGTGTGCTTCTCATGATCTCTTTAATGCTGTTTGTTTTACAATTGTGTGTGTGTTGTTGGTCATTTTGCTATATTGACTGGTCCATAAGATTAGTGGTAAAGTGATGTCTAGTGTTGCAAAGTGCAAGAAGACTGTGATATGCTTCATAGAGAACATACTTCTTTAAAATAAGCTTTGTTCTGGCAGGAGTTACACTTCTGTGGACTGTGAGTTCAATGTCTCAATCAATGGTATGTAAAGTGTCTTTAAATGGAAAGGCACATTAGACAAGATTATATACTGAGTGTTTGATGAAGACATTGTGACCAGAGACTTGCAGTAACCTAGGCCTGTACAGGTTCAATACCTGAGCACTCAGCGACTCAGTGTCTGTCGTGCCTCCACAGAACCTAAAACACCGAGGATTGATTGTGATTGCTCAGTATGTACCAAAGAAAGGAAGAAAGGAAAGAGGAAGGAAGGAAATCTAGAAGCAGCAAAAAAAGACAAATGGTCAATACAAGAAAAGTGTTCAATGCCAGGAAATTTCAAGTCAAAATCACAATGAGATATCATCTTGCCCCCAGTAGAATGAAAGAAATAAATGTTAGCAAGGATGTGGGAAAGGAGTCTGGCGTCTCCTTAAAAACTAAAACCAGAACTTCCATGTGATCTGGCAATTCCACTACCAGGCACATCTTCCAAGAAACAGGAATCATGTTGCAGAGATATCTGCATCTACATGTCCACCGCAGCACTTTTAATAGTAGCCACGACATAAAATCAACTGGTGTCTGGATAAGTGGATAAAGAAACTACGAGAAACACACACACACACACACTGGAATATCATTCATCCAGTAAAAAGAATAAAATCCTGTCATTGAGGCAACATGGCTGAGCATGGAGGACATTATGTTAAGTAATATCAGTCAGGCACAAAAAGAGAGAAATGATTTATTATTCCTCATATGAAGAAATGTTAAAATGCTGTCCTCATGAAAGTAAAAAACAAAATACTGGTTAGTGAAGGATGGGGAAAATGGGGGTGGGTGGTGTGAGTGAGATGTTAGTTAAAGAATACAAAATTATGGGACCAGTCAGTAGCATGGCAGTTAATAAGGTTGGATCCCACAAGGCCAACTATATAGTTCAAGACCCAGACTGGGCTGCTTGAAAAACACATTGGGGGAACCAGCCGTTAGCATAATGGCTATGTCGCTGGACTCCCACGTAGTCGACCGCGGTTCGCGTCCTGGACCCAGCGGCTTCAAACTCACGCTGGGCACGTGTGCATGTGTGCCCAAGATCCCGAGAGGAGAATGGAGGAGGAGGGATTGCGGCGTGACCATCCCTCCTGGGGGGCGATTTCTCGCTTTCTGTCTCTCTGTCTCTCTCTGTCTGGCGAGTGCACGCGCCCTATAGCGAAAATCCTCTCAAAAAAAAAAAAAAAGAAAAAAGAAAACACATTGGGGGAACCAGCCGTTAGCATAATGGCTATGTCGCTGGACTCCCACGTAGTCGACCGCGGTTCGCGTCCTGGACCCAGCGGCTTCAAACTCACGCTGGGCACGTGTGCATGTGTGCCCAAGATCCCGAGAGGAGAATGGAGGAGGAGGGATTGCGGCGTGACCATCCCTCCTGGGGGGCGATTTCTCGCTTTCTGTCTCTCTGTCTCTCTCTGTCTGGCGAGTGCACGCGCCCTATAGCGAAAATCCTCTCAAAAAAAAAAAAAAAGAAAAAAGAAAACACATTGGGGGAACCAGCCGTTAGCATAATGGCTATGTCGCTGGACTCCCACGTAGTCGACCGCGGTTCGCGTCCTGGACCCAGCGGCTTCAAACTCACGCTGGGCACGTGTGCATGTGTGCCCAAGATCCCGAGAGGAGAATGGAGGAGGAGGGATTGCGGCGTGACCATCCCTCCTGGGGGGCGATTTCTCGCTTTCTGTCTCTCTGTCTCTCTCTGTCTGGCGAGTGCACGCGCCCTATAGCGAAAATCCTCTCAAAAAAAAAAAAAAAGAAAAAAGAAAACACATTGGGTGCAAATGTGTGCATGCCCAAAATCCTGAGAGGAGATTAGAGGAGACGAGATTATGACGTGACCATCCTCTTTGTAGGGTGATATCTCACTTTCTCCCTCTCTTCTGTGACCTACAGCAAAGACAAAAAAAAAAAAATAGACAAAATCAAAAATAAAAATTAGTTAGATAAAAAGAATAAGTTCTAGTAGCACAGTAGGATAACTATAGTTGACAATAATTTACTATATACATCAAAATAGCAAACAGAGGATTTTAATGTTCCCAGTACAAAGTAATGAAACATGCCTGAGATGATGAACATACTCATCAATTACACATTATATTGTCAATTGCACACATAATGTATAATTGATCATTATACATTGTATTCATATACTGCAAAATCTCACTGTACCCCATAAACATGTACAATTATTACATGCCAATTTTCAAATCTTTTAAAAGCTTGATTAAAAAGGACAGCTGCTGGGGCCAGTAGGTGGTGTAGTGGTTAAGGTGCTGGATTCCCACATGACCAGCCACAGTTCAAGTTCCAGACCTGGCTTGAAAATCATGCTGGGTTGTGAGGGACCAGCAGATGGCATAATGGCTACATCTCTGGATGCCTACATAGTCAACCAAGGATCAAGTCCTGGATCTGGTGGCTTAAAAACTCATGCTGGATGCACATACGCTCATGTCCAAGCTCCTGAGAGGAGAATGGAGGAGAAGGGATTGTGGCGTGGCCATCCCCCAGGGGGGTGATTTCTTGCTCTCTGTCTCTCTGTGTCTCTCCAGTAAGCACATGTACTCTATAGGAAAAAAATCTCTCTTAAAAAAAAAAAAAAAAAAAAAACACAGAAAAACAAAAACAAAGACCAAAAAAAGTAGAAAGCAAAGCAAAGAAAAACCACACTGAGTGCATGTCTGTACGTGCCTGAGAATACATGGAGAAGGGATCACAACAAGACCTTCTCCTGGGGGAGGTGTGATTTCTCATTTCCCTCTTTCTGGCAAGCACATACACCCTACGAATTACTGCACAGGTCTTAGACAGAAGTATACAGTCTCCATGAGTCTGCGCCTACAATAGACCCCACACACCCATTGTTAGTCAGACTACACACTACTACCTAAAGTTTGAAGTCAGGCTTTCCAGATTCTAGCTGCATGACTGGTGAAATTGCCAAGCTGCTCTTTGTACCCTAATCTGTACAATGGGAATAATTATAGTGTCCTCCTGGTAAGACTAGAGTAAAGCCTTACTGAAATAATGAATACAAAACATCTAGGACCTGGAAAAAAAAAAAAAAAAAAAAATCAGCACACAATAAATATTAGCTATATTCTTATTTTATTTTATTTTTTAAATCATTGATTTTATACTGCAGCTAAAAAAGAAGACAAAACAATAAACACTGAGATACGTTTCCAGATACTAATCCTACTTTTTGTTTATGAGTCCTATTTGTTTTTCTCTTTATAGTCAACACTCTCATGTACTACACACAATGCATTAGCTTATTGTTTGTCATTTTCTTTTTTCCTTTCTTTTTTTAAGAATTATTTACTTAATTTTATTTATTCATTCATTTATTTTAATTTGACCAGAGAAAGACAGACACACAGAGAGAAGGAAAGTGAGAAACAAGCCACCAGGTCTGGGATTTGAACTGTGGTCAGCCATGTGGGAGTGTGCAACACCTTAACCACCACGCCACCTGCTGGCCCCCTTATTCGTCGTTTTCAAAATTAGGCGCCCCCAAGGCTTTATACGATAGATTCTTTGATTTTTCAATATATTGGTAGTATGGTGTCCTTCTTGATCTTTCTGTTTTGGAAAGATACATTTTTTACTATTTTAGTGTCCACTCATCTCTTTTTTTCTTCCATATTATTTTATATTTTTATGTATATCTGTGTTTGAACTTTAAATTTTTTATCATTATTATTCATTTCCTCCTCGATGAGTGAGAGACACGAGACAGAGGCAGAGAGAGCACCTCTACCAGAGTCTTAACACCATAACCCACTCCCAGCTTCAGCCAGACCCACACCATGGCCATGCGTGTGCTCATCACACCTAGAGAGGTCTCTGGGCTTGAACTAGGAATCTCCTCAGATGGTGTTAATAGCCTTGCACAGTTACCACCATACCACAGATTGGCTTCTACTTCATATATTTTTTAAAAGGGTGAGTACTTTTTATTTTTTAATTTTGTTTTTAATTAACAAATAATAGTTGTATGTTTGGCCTTAAAGGAGGCATATTAAGAGCTTAATTTCAGCTTTTTAGTTATTTATAGTCCTACAGAAACTGAACCCCCAATATTAACATTAATTTCCTCCAGTGTCAGAGACTATAAACATTGTCATTTCCCTACCTGAAAGCTAATTCTGATTTCCTTTTGGTATCCTTCACAGGCCATGTGCCAGACTCAGGTTAACTGCACATCTGTGACAGAAATGTCATACTGCAGAGACTGGCCGTCTTGCCCAGAGTAGATGACACATTTTCATTTCATGTGGGACATATTCTCATGTGACTCTGACCTCATCTGGCATTAGGTAATACATAGATTCTCATTTAAGTGAAGGTGTTTGACTTATTTCTTTTGCTTGGAACTATAGAAGAGGACAGGTCACCCTTCGTTGTATTGTTTGAAGAGGCAGGAGTGAGTGACTAGGGGGAGCAGAGCTATGTAAGCAAGGATTAGCTTGGCTGCAAACAACTGTGTCTTTTTTTTTTTAATTTTTTAGAGGTTTTTGCTACAGGGCGTGTGCACTCGCGAGAAAAACAGAGACAAAGAGACAGAAAGCGAGAAATCATCCCCGGGGGGAATGGCCATGCCACAATCCCTTCTCCTCCATTTTCCTCTTGGGATCTTGGGCACCCACGCACATGTGCCTGGCATGAGTTTAAGCCACTGGGTCCGGGATTTGAACCATGAACGACTACATGGGAGTCCAGCGACATAGCCATTACATCAACTGCTGGTCCTCAACTATGTCTTAAATAAGTTAAGAGTTCAGTTTTTTTTTTCCTTACGTAAAATAAATCCAGAAAAAGGCAGAACAGGTTGGCAGGGTGGCATGTAAAAGCCATCATTGCACACTCTGGTGACTTCTACTTTCTGTTCCACTAGTCTCAGTGACTAGTGACACTATCTTTGATGTGGCTTCATGGTCACAAAATCATCACTGTAACTGTGCCAATTATTCCTGGATTCCAGGCAGTAGGAATAAGAAAGTGCCTATGTATGAGGCTCAACTCCCAGCTAAATCAGTCCTCTTCAAACAGTTTCACCAGAAGATCTACCTAATCACTCACTCTCAGGTTGGACTGGCCACTCCAATCAAGTAGGGAGGCTATGAAATGTTGATGTACAAGACTGGCCGTCTGCTAGCTGCCATATTTGAAAGTATTCATAAAAGGTAGGAAAACAGGGTGTTGAGAAGACAGTAGATCATTATTTCTTCAAAAGACTTTTTTGATTCAAGTCCTCTTTTAAAGTCATGAGCTGACATAATTAATGTCTTTTGCAGTGAAAGACTTATAAAACTGATTTATTCCCTTTACAGCATAAATTTTGTTGATGGAATAGGACTGGGTGTGATAGTGAAAGATTGATCATAATTTGGACAGCTGGGTAGTTCTTTTGGGGAGGCTTATTTTCCCCTTCAGCATCCATCTTTTTTTTCTTTCCCTTTCTTTCTTCTTTTTTTTCTTTTCTAGGTTTCTTTGGTCATAGGGCACATGAGCTCATGAGGGAGGAAAGAGACAGAGAGATATAGAGAGAAGGAAAATGAGAAGTCACCCCCGAGGGAGATGGCCACACCACAATACCTTCTCCCTTGTCCTCTTAGAATTTGGGGTCAGGCATGAATTTAAGTATCCATGCCTGGTATTCAGACTGCCATCAACCATGTGGGAGTCCAGCACCTTAACCATCACACCACCCTCTGGCCCCAACCCCTTCATCAGTCTTGTAGCCAGTGTACACATGAAGTTTTACTGAAGATTTCATGAAGAGATGGAACCAGAAATGAAAGTCACATGAATTAGTGAATGCAGGCTACTGTAATAAACTACCATAGACTGGGTGATGATTTCCAAAGCAGACTTTTTTGTCTTTGTAGTATGTGCACCTGCCACAGACAGAGGCAGAGAGAAAAAAGTAAGGAAATATCCCTCAGGGGAATGGGCACACCTCAATCCCTTCTCCATTATCCCTTCAGAATTTTGGGTTAGCATGCACACTCACCCAACTCAATTTTCAAGCTCACTTTCCAAGTTGCAAATGACCTCTCTGGCTATGGACTCACTTAGCCTTTGTTTCTTTTTTTTTTTTTTTTAATTTTTGTCTAGAGATAGAGAAAAATGTCTCTTGCCTTCTTCTTATAAGGACACTAATTCCATCATGGGCAGTCAACCCTTCTGACCTAATCTACTGTAAATCTAATTTCCTCACAAAGACCCTGTCTCTGGGTTCTACAGAGAACTGGAATCAGTAGGAGATAGAAAGACAGATGATAAATAGTTATAGAAAGATAGATAATTTATTATGGTAATTAGTTCATGTGATTGTGGAGGCCCCAGAGTCTGCCTTCCATAAGCTGAACCAGAAAAACAGGAGGTGTCATGGACCCCAAGTCCAAAGGCCTAACAACTGGAGGCATGGATGTCCAAGGACAGGAAGAGATGGATGTCCAACTCAGACAAGCAAATTTGCTCTTCCTTTGCCTTTTTGTTTCTGTCGTGCTCTCAGTAGATTAGAGGAAGCCCACTCCCATTGGGGAGGGTGATTCTTTTCACTCATTCCAAGTATGCAAATGCTAATGTCTTCCAAAGCACCTTCGCAAGCACACTAGAAATAATATTTTATCAGTTATCTGGACATCTCTTAGCCCAGTCAAGATGATATATAAAATGAATCAACACATTGCCCTTCTAAGAACCATCACATTGAGGTTAGCACTTTAACATTACATGGGAGAGGTGGGGCATAAAATTCAGTGTACCATATTCTGTATAGAAGGTTTATTTCTCACTGTTAATATCAAATATTATACGCACCTGTTTTCAAATGTACCAGCCATGGTGGTTTTTCCTCCTCTCCACTCAAAATTCTCCCCTTAGTAATGCAAAAAATTAGTTAAGGCTCCCCAAATAGAAATACTGGTGGAGGAATATGAGCCCACACTTCCTGATGCAACAGTAGAACCAAAGAGGTATCTGAGATGACTTTCCGCCAACATGAGCAGCAGTTGGCCAGTAAAGAAAAAAAAATTCTCACAGGAAGAGCAGGGTGGAGGAGGCATAGATAGGGGTAGTGAAAATTTTAGGTCAACATGTAAATACAACATCCCTCATCTCTATCTCTACCCCCTGGAATTTTGAAACACAGTATAAACATAATCACACAAATACACTCTGAGGTCCATGAGGATATTGCCTCATTTCTGGTTATCTTTGTGTCCCCTAAACTGAGCTCTATGCCAAGCCCACAGGAATTCAATAATTATTACGGACTCAGGAAAGAGGAGAATTTAAGACAGAACTTGGAAGTTACTAGGTCATATTTGTGAGGGGGATCAGGAAGGAGGAAAGTGAAAGGTCACTTGGTAGAATGTGGTCAGTTGAACCACTAAAGGAAGACCATGGTGGAAGGAGTTTAGAGACTCAAGAGAGGGGCGAGAGCCTGGGATTGGGCAGGAGCCAAATCACCTAAGCCTGGTAGGCTCATTCAGAATTTTGGACTTCACTCTTAGAAACTATAACTAATTAAGTCTTCCTCTTAAAATCCCATGCATAATTTCATTTGGTGCTCACTGAAAAAGTCCCCAACCTTCCCAGTAACCTAATTCTATAGCTGCTTATGCAACAGTCTGTAACCAGTGAACTCAGGGACCTGTACTTTTTGTTTTTGTTTTGTCTTTAATTTGGGCAATGTCCCTGGGGAGCCAATCCCTGGCTCTACAAGGAGCAACTGGCTAAGACCTCTGAGCCTGAATCTCTGTGTCTTCTGCCACAGAATCAATGTATTCTCCCAGAGCAATACTGCAACAGGCTTAAGAATTTTCACACAGCAAACACCCTCCTGGGGCCTTAGGGAAGCTCAGAGCCTCTCCTTAGCCAGCTTATACAGGAATGTTGCAAGGTGGTGAGTTCTAAGATCTGAAGAATCAAATACTTCACAGATCATTTATTAAAGAATACAGTCAATAGAAAACAAATAAAAAACTTTTCGTAGAGATAATCATACCACATGAAAATCACAGGGAAAGGAAAAACAAACAAAACAAAAAAGGCAAGACTAGTCACTCTGTTGCATGATCTCAAGGAAAGTGAAATTTATACCTTATATACCTTCAACTGTGAGTTTTTATTTAGGCAACACCGAAGTCCTGAGCCTCTTGACCTCACTGCTATTCTCAGTTTGAGACAAAGCTTGAGGACGGTAAGCGAGCAGGCACATGCGTGAGCACGTTGCTCAGGTTCAAGTTTTCATTACTTCTGTGAACTCAATTGTGAAATCCTGTCACAGACAGATGGGGCATCCCTTTAGAGTCTTCCAAGGCCCCACTGTCAGTATGTTACAAGAAAAAGCATCTCGTGTCTCTTATGCTCTCTTTCACTTTTTTACACCTACCTTTCTAACCCTAAACATTGTTTTAGCAATCAACCACGAGGTGAGAACTGACTTGGCCTCTGCCTCTGCCATGTGTAAGTCACATCCCAGGGCATCCCAGTCTCTCACTGAACCTTGGGAAGCCCCAGAAACACACTCAATGATTCTGATGCATGCACTATCCTGAGAGTGCTGAAGACTTAGCTGCTGACCCTGAGAAAGTCCTTGCTGAGGGGATTAATAGTGGGACACAAGACAAATTAGAGGGCCCCAAATGGGATTAAGCCTCAGTTACCCATCAGCAACTGAACTAGTAAAACATCCTTTGATTGATTTAACATTTCTTCTGTTCCATGCATAAAGGTCTCATACTCTTTCTCTGGAATTTCTTTCAAAAATAGCCCCCAACACCAAACCTATCTTAGACTCTTTGGAAGAAACTAGCCTAAATTAGGGACCTAGAAGAACAGAATAAATCTACCTTAAGGGAAATATCCTGGCTTAAAATGCTGGTTTTACTACATAATTCAATTTTAATCCAAAAATTAGATGATTTCAGTGTTTCTCTTAACATTTATTTTATAACAAATAGGTACTCCATTAACGACGGCATGTCATACAACTAAGCACGGCCCCCAAGTCTAGGCAGGCTCTTCCAGTTTTGACCTTGGAGAGTTTATTTAATCTCTTTGTCTAAGCACTCTATACTATCTCTGTGAAATGGAAAACAAACAAATCAGTGTATTTCAGTAGGTTTTAATATTCATCTTTTGTGTGAAAGTCTGTTTGCTTATTTCTTCTATGAGAGACACAGAGAAAGAGAAGGTCTGGGAGAGACAGGCACTCTCACAGGGTTTTTGTGCTGCAATCCAACCTTGGCTTCAACCAGCCAAGATCATGGGCATGTGCACACCTCCAGAGTATGAGAGATCTCCAGATAGGAACACAGGACCCCAAAGGCATTCAGCATTACAGAGTATTGCTACTGCTGTTGACCCCTAAGATGCATCTTTCAACCGAAGACTAGAAAATGGGGTGAATTGCACAAGGTCCTATAAGATGTCAGATCTCCTGTTCTCAATCCAGTCATGCTTTTGCCTCATCTTGGCAGACGCCAAAGAGAGGAGATAAATTTTTCTTCAATGTGTGCCCTGTTAGAAATTCTCCAAAAGGATCCTAAAGAGAAAACCTAGGGTAACAAGGGCAACATGAAGACTCCTCTCTTTTTCAAGACTACATAAAAAATAATTTATTTCCCAGCACTCTTTAATTATATAGAATTTATAAGACATTGATACTCATCATGTCATTTTATCAACACATATACCCTAAGAACATAGAATGAAAGTTTCTATCTCTATTTAATAGATTCATTTACTTATACACTTATTTATTTATTCCTTAATTTATTTATTAACTCATTATAATTCTACTATGAGTATAACACTGTGATGAACAGTGGGACTAAATAGATGAGTCAGTCACAGCTCTGCTTTGAGTTTCCAGTCTAGTGGGGAAAATGGGCATGCAGGCAGATGAAGTACAACACTGGGATTGTGATCAAAAGTCGTGGACGTCTCCAAGACACAAAGAATGAGGTCATCTTACAAGGGTGCAGGATGAGCAGGGAAACATTCACAAAGGAATGGTGCTTACTCAGTCTTGGGAGATGAGAGGTTTTCACTAGGCAATTTATGAATAAAGGGTTTTGTAAACCAAGAGTCAGCATGAACAACAGCATAAAGGGATGGCAAATTTATTACTCAGGAACTAGGTATGTTTGAATCATAGCGTGCAAGGAGAGGGTAAAAGATATGGTAGAAAAGAAATTAAAGAGAAACAAGAACAGGTCATAGTGGTTAATCTGTAACTAGTTAAAGGAAGACTCTAATATGTATTAAGTAGGAAATGCTACCATCTGATTTTCATTTTACAAAATTCCCTCTGGTTGTAACAGAATGAATAGAGAATGGTAGCACCCTGGTCCTTAAAAAACTGTTATAGTCATTCGAGGGAGATGTTGAAGGCATGAATCAAGGCACTACAAGGAGATAGGGTACGAACCTGCAGGTGGCATGGTGACTGGGGCACTGGACTCCTATGTGGCCAACCATGGTTCAAGTCCTAGAGTTGGCAGTTTACTTTCTCACTTTCCTTCTCTCTCTGTTGTAAAATTTTAAAAAATAATAATAATATATAAAATTAAATAAATAATTCTTAAAGGAAAAAAAGAATATAGGGTGGATATTGATGCTATACATGTACAGAGGTGGAATTCGTGGAGCACCATCACTGACTGTGTGAGGACCATGATGAAAAGAATGACCCAGAATCATGCCCATGTTGTGGCATAAATACTGAGTGTACAACATTGCCACTGTTCTGTACTGAGAAGGAAAACGTCCAGAGCAAAGATAGGAACTTACAGTGTGGACATCTTGAGTCTGAATTTTCCAGAGAAATATACACTGTTCAGGTAATCTACAGTTCAGAGCAGTTATATAATTGAGTTAGAAGTTCAGACCTGTTGTTCAAGAACAAACAGTTATTTATAGCACTGAAAAAGATGAAATTGATTATGATATGTAGAGTAAAAAGTGAGGAAAACTAAAGTCACAACTCCCTGCCATGAACAAGGGTTGGTGGAAAG
>NW_006159608.1:4503585-4508788 GCF_000334495.1 Tupaia belangeri chinensis | reverse complement strand
TGGGCCAAAAAAGATAAAAATGGCAAAAGAGAGTATAGGGTTTGGGACTTAATGACTTTTACAGAATGACTTAAATACTAAAGTGGAAACAACTCTGATTTTAGCAGGCTGAAGAGTGGGTAGGATTTGGCAACTGAAGAGCACGAGCAGACGCACAGCGAGGAACACAGCTGCAGCGAGGAAAGAGGAGGCTATTTCTCTATCTACTGGGTCGTCGGGAAAGTCATGTCGTACTTTTGCATTAAAAACACAAACAAACATTGACTTTCCCAATGACCTAATAGATGGGCATTTTAGGTCCCAGAGGGCATTGCTGCTTCTGTTGTTAACTCTGGAAAACTCAAGTATTAATATTGTCTACAAGGAAAAGTCAGGAGAAAGAGAGTTATTGAGTCAGGTAGTAGTTTTATACCTTGGAAGGATAAGAAGGATCAAAAGGTCAGTCAAATACAAATAAAAGAAAAGGGATTCACATTTTTAGTCGTTTCCTCTGGTTGTCATAAACTGGGTTGCTTTAAACAAGAGAAAATGATTCCCTCATAGTTGAGAAGAACTACATTTCTGAAATCTAGGTGTAGGCAGGGTATGCTCTCTTTGAGGGCTCCAAGGAAGAATTCTTCCTTGCCTCTTTTTGGCTTCGAACAGCTGCTGGCAATCCTTGGCATTCTTTGGCTTATTCCTTAGCTGCATCGCTCAATTTTCTGCCTCCTTCCTCACAAAGTGTTCTTGCCTGTTTCTCTATCTCCAAATAGAACTGCTCTGATAAGGACACCAGTCATTAGATTAAGGGCCCATCCTAACCCAGGATCACCTCACTTTTCTTTGGTTATTATCTACAAAGATCATTCTTCCAAGAAGCTTACATTCATAGATACTGGGAGGAATGATTTCAGCATATATTTTCAGGGGAAAACATCTAATCTACACTAGCAAGAAAACAATGAATGCCTTGGTAAAGCTACTATGGCATGGATGAAGGCAGAAAGCAAGGCAGTCCCTGTCTCACAGCCTGCATTACCTCAGCAAATTGAAACACATGGTCATCCACTGAAAGGCTGAGAGAAAATGCAGGGCGTACAAATTCCAATGCACTCTGAAAAGTACTTTAATGAAAGTCTGATCATGGCATGCTGTGGGGACTAAGAAGAGGGAGTAGATAACTCAGTACAGGCTAGGAGACGAAAGATTCTGCTAGGAGAGGGCCCAGAACCTTTGTCTAGGAAGATGGGTATGGATGTACTTCCATGGAAAGTATGTTTGGAGACCACTCTAGCGACAATATGGGCAATGGCGTAGGGTTGTAGAAAGGCCAAAGAACCTCTTCAACTACCCACAACACCACAGCCAGGTACGGTAGGACCCTGCGTTGTTTACCCTAAATTCTGTTTCTCCCACTCTGCCACCCTGGAAAAGGGAATAGCAATGTGAATTCTTGGCCCACGTTATTTATTTTCTAATTTGGTATCCCCTTACCTAGTGTCCCATTATCAATCCCAAGAGGCCTTGGGGTGTGCTGAAAGGCACAAGGTGGGAGCAATGATTAATGTATCCCGGGTGAAGGAGCTGCAGAAGCAGGGATGCCTGTCTTCTCACAGAGATGCCATTGTTCCTCTCTGAGACTGTGTCCCTCCCTCTCACGCTCTGACCACGGCTTCCCCAAGCAGAGTGTTTATGTGTTGAGTGCAACACTCCGTGGACTGCAGGGTCTAATGGGGTGTGAGAGGGGGCCTGGGGTTTTTCATCTTGTTTTCAGCTGTACAAACACCCCACTCGTTCCCCTTCCTCTCAAGGTCTAATCTCAGACCTACGAAGATATTGAGGGCTGCAAGGTGTTGGCAGGGACTCCACAAGTCGAAAGTGAAAGACCCAGCGCCTTCTACTCTAACACCAAACACATTTGCAGTGTTTATTTTCTCAACCCCCACCTAAGCTCTCAGATAAACATTTTGCTCGTTGATATTTTAGGACTTCTCAGCTGCTTTTTCTTAAGAGAGCAAGATGGACATGCATTGTCCAATGCAAGGAGAATCTGAGTCCAAAACATGCAGCAAGAATGAGTGAAGGGAGAAATATTTCTCCCACTTATGAGTTTCCTTTCTTTCCTTTCCTTTCCTTTCCTTCCTTCCTTTCTTCTTTCTTTCTTTTTTGTTCTTTCTCCTTTCTTTCTTTCTCCTTTCTTTCTCTCTTTCTTCCTTCTTTCTTTCTTTCTTTCTTTCTTTCTTTCTTTCTTTCTTTCTTTCTTTCTTTCTCTCCTTCTTCCTCTCTTTCCTTTGTTTTCCCATTAAGCCCATAAACACTGATTTAAGACATCTTCCCAAGAGGAAATTTTAGAAATTCTTTGATATGATTAGGATGTTCCCACTCCCCACAATGAAAGTTAAAACATTTTATTTTATTAAAGAAAGCAGAACAGTGGTTATGAGAGGCTGGGAAAGGTAAGGAGAGAGGCAGATAGGAAGATGTGCGATGTCTTCAAAAAGTTCATGAAAATAATCATTGTAAAAAATGTATGCAAGGCCTTCAAAACACGGCTCCATGGAATCAGTGTCATTAGCTTTGCTTTAAAGACTTGAAAGTGGAAAGCATCAAGAAGTGGAGGTGATAGGTAATAAGACACAGAGCCAGGATTTGTACCAATATCTAGCTTCTAACTTGCATTTATTCCATTTGTTTGATTAGCCACCCAGCCACCCCTGAACCCTTCCCGCCCTTCCTGATGTCTGTGCTAGTTCTTCGCCCTAGTACGACCTCCTCAATTTACCTTTCTTCTTTGTAATTTTCTTTTTTAGGTTTTTGAGCCAAAATAAACTTGTGTTTTAGTTGCATTTTTCCATAAATTTTTAAAAGTCCTGTTAATTGAGGGACCAGCAGTTAGCATAATGGCTATGTCGCTAGACTCCCATGTAGTTGACCACGGTTCACGTCCCGGACCCGGTGGCTTAAACTCATGTCCAGCGCGTGTGCGTGCGTGCCCAAGATCCCGAGAGAAGAATGGAGGAGAAGGGATTGTGGCGTGGCCATCCCCCCGGGGGGTGATTTCTCGCTTTCTGTCTCTCTGCCTCTCTCTGTCTTTCTGGAGAGCACACACACCCTATAGCAAAAACCTCTTCAAAAAAAGAAAAAAATAAAAAAGTCCCATTAATGGACACAAAATTACAGTTAGGAAGAATAATTTCTGGGTTTCTATAGCACAGTAAGATAACTGTAGTTACCAACAATATATCAAATGCTTCAAGATAGCTAGAGGAGAGGATTATTAATGTCCCTAATACAAAGTCATGAGGAGCATTTGAAGTGATGGATTTGCTTGTTACCCTGAATTGATCACTGCACTGTACTCAGGTATTGGAAAATCACATCACACCCCATAAACATGTAAAACTCTTACGTCTCATAAATAAATAAATACATTTTTAAAAGTAGATTAGAAAGAACAAAGAAGTGCAGGGGGAAGAAACCAGCAAAACTAGCCTCTCAGGAAGCATCTGTTAAGTGATGCACACATGTCATATGACCCCATTTAATTCCTATAATGACATGTGAGGCCAATGCTGTCATCCTCCTATAACAAATGAAGAAACGGAAGTTAATGTAAGATTTCAGTCAAGGTCGCTCTGGCTCCAAGGTCTAGCTTCACACACTCACATACATGTATACGTAAAATAAAGAGAAATGGGTGGGCCAGCAGATGGCATGGTGGTGGAGGTGGCTGAATTCCACACGCTGAGAGCCCCTTTCAAGTCTCAGACTGCTCACTTGGAAAACATGCTGAGTGGCACAGGTGTGTGGGTGCCCAAAGTCCCCAGAGGAAAATGGAAAAGAAGAGATTATGGCATGGCCATGTCCTCTGGGAGGCACTTTCTCTGTCTCTTTTTCTCTCTGCCTCTCTTTGTTGAACACACATGTCTGCCCTACAGCAAAAATAAAATAAAGTAAAAAGTTATACATATATCGCCATGAAATAATTAAAGTTTTAATTGAATACCTTATTATTTGTTATTCAGACATAAAAGACAGCAAGTTTTAGCAGAAATAGTCAAGACTTGGTATCACAACATATGGCTTTAATTTCCAACTTTTTTACTTAATATTTCAAGTAATTTTGAAATAAACTGAACTTACTTGGGTCATTTGGAGATATTTTCTCATCCTCATTAATTCTTACATACAAATTTCTTCTACCCTTTGGAATAAAATCTCAGGCAGCTTCCGGGCCGTTCAGTGTCCTGCTTAGGTAGTGCACTAGTCCGCTGTGGCTAAACTGCCCAAGCAGCACGGCTCGCAGGCCCTGGGCAGATGGACTGGCCTGTCTGGTCTGTGCTCAGTTCCAAGATGCAGCGTGTACCAGGTCTGCTCCACGTGTCTCTCCTTCCTGAGTACATGATTGCTCAGCAAATGTTCTCATGACGACGGCAGACACACGAGTGAGGGCAGTGGATATGCATGTGCCTCTTAGCAACGAGGAGTTTTCCCTGATACTCTGCCCACAGTCCACTGGCCAGTGTGAGTGGCACTGAGGAGCAGCTAGGAGAAAGCATAACAGCTCACTTCCTAATCAAGCATCACCAGCAACCAGGCTGAGAATGGGCACGGACGGTGTTCTAGCTGCGTAAACTCGGTCACAGTCTTTTCAGAACCAGGGAGATCTACTAGCACTTCCAAGCCCAGTAAGAGTTTATATCCGGGTGCTCCCATGTGTTTGGCGGGGCTGGAGTAGGGAGGCTGACCCTGTTTTGCTAAATAACAATAATAATATGTCATCGGGTAGCTGTTATATAGCAAGGACTGTTGTAAGTACTTTATATCGGCTGTCTAAAGCATTCACAAACATTTTAGAAAACCATTAAAAATAATAAAAGCAACATTAGAATTGAACTAAGGTTCAAAAGTAAACAGATCATTGACAAGTCTCAGAATTCAGATTAAAAGCAAGATACATCTAATTCTAAGACCATGCCTTTCTTAATCAGACACAAAAACGTGATTCACTCCCTCAGGTTACCATGTGTTTTGGCGCTCATTTTACTTGGTATAGCAAGTAAGCAAATAACACCATTGTTCGCTGGAATATCAGCTGGATGCTCTTAGTCATAATTTATCCAAAGTCCATGTCAGAATGATGTGCTCTCTGAGACAAGGGCAACGTAGCTTTTTTTTTTTTTTTTTTTTTTTTGGGCGCGGTGTTCTTGTCAGTGTGTGACGT
>NW_006159608.1:4477553-4503113 GCF_000334495.1 Tupaia belangeri chinensis | reverse complement strand
TATTTTGTTTGTTTTTTTTTTTTTTTGAGAGAGGTTTTTGTTATAGGGTGCATGTGTTTGCCAGAGAGACATAGAGACAGAAAGCAAGAAATCAACCCCCAGGGGGATGGCCACACCACAATCCCTTCTTCTCCATTCTCCTCTCTGGATCTTGGGCACGCATGCACACACACCCAGCATGAGTTTAAGCCACCGGGTCCGGGACTCAAACTGCGGTCAACTACATGGGAGTCCAGCGACATAGCCATTACTCTAACTACTGGTCCCACAAGGGCTACATAGCTTTTAAAAACAATAAATTTGAGTCTCTTCCTTCTAGTGATTTTACAGTTTTTCTAATACAGTACTAAGAAAATAGTAAAGTATTTTATGACAGCACAATACTAATTACTCTAGAAACAGAGTAAGAAGACCCCACGAGAGAGAGAAAATATCCCAGGGAAATATCCTGGGACTATTTCATGCAGCTAGAAGAGGATTTCCACAGCCCAGTAGCCAAGGTCATCTTTGCAGGCGAAAGTACTGCTGGGGCATGTCCTTTGGGGTGTGTGCATTATCTACGCAGCTCCAGACGTATTGCTATCATAGCTCAGGACGAAGAGTCCCAAGGCCTGGTGCATGCTGGGAGGTGTTACTGCTTGGCAGGCAGAGGCCACAGGAGGGGCCCTCTCAGAGCTGGGTGCAGTGACATGAGCCTGTAGTCCCAGCTACCTGGGCGGCCACGGCAGGAAGACGCCCAGCCAGTGTGGATGACGCAGCAAGCCCTGTCTGAGATACCCAGGCACGCTGCTGCACACTAGCGGTCTCAGCTACTCGGGAGGCTGAGACAGAGGCCTTCAACCTCGTAACCACGTTTCTTTTTGGTTTCCTTCTCAGGAAAACAGTGACTGTATGTAGTTATTATCCTAAGTTAAAGAATTCTTTAAAATGATGTATGTAGAAAATCCAGCACTGGACTTGATATGTAGCAAAGTTTAATTTCCATTAAACCTTTCCCCCTCGCTATGGCAAGTTCATATAATGTGTATTTGTGACGTCACATGATTAAAGGTGTTTACCAATAGCCATCGTCTACATTTTGCTTTATAAGAGATTGAGTCAAAGACTTCCCAGTCCAGCTCACTTCAATTAGGAATGCATCCCGCTGCTCACGTCGTAGTGAGGAGATACACACGGACAGGGAAGGTGCACGGGCACATTTCCGCAATGCACTAAACGCACATCACAAACACAAAAAGGCATGACAGGTACGTATAGTCTCTGTGGGTTGTTTTTAACATTTGTATTGTTCTATAACATTTGAATTTGTAGAGATTAAAATGAAAAGAGTTATTTATACAAATGATAATATATTCGAATAGGAAAAAGTTTCAAAAACTAAAATAAAAAGTCATTAAAGGGTATTAAGAAAATGTTACAACAAAAATAATTGCTCTTACAGCCTTGACATGCTTGTTTCAATTTTTAAAAATAAATAAAAAGTGACTTGAGCAGAAACATCATATTAAAAGAAACACAATTGGAATATGATGTGAGGGAAGCTTGTTCAAACTAATCAGTAAAATGCAAGTTAGGACAATGATAACATCAAAATATATTGTGAGTATTAGTTAGGTGGTTTTAATGACAAGTAATATTTGTGATGGTTCAACTCAACTGCTACTTATTGTAGCTGACAGCATAAATGAAGACAGCTGTTTGAAAACCTGATATAGAGGAACACAGCTAAAACTATCCATTTGAAACTTTCAAACTGTTTTTGCCACTTCAAAGATACTATCATATAAAAATTAAAGAAAGTTCTTGATATAATGATATTTGATGTTATTTTATGGATTATAAAATAACTTTACCAACAGTCAAAAGAATAAGAATCAAATCAGAGTTACAGTTTGTAATAAAATAGTTCTCAGCTATTAAAAGCCGGTGGCCCAGTTGGTAACAAACTGAATTGCTGTGCTGGTAGCCACATGGTTGACTGTGGTTAGGATCCCCAGGTCATCCTCAGAACATGCCAGGCACACGGATAGGTGTCCAGGATCCTGACGAGCTAGAGGTTACAGCTCCTCAGGGTCATCCGTTTATTGTGGGCAGCACGGAGACGACGCAGTGTCACAACTCTTCAGGGTTGCCCAGAGATGACGCGGTGTCACAACTCTTCAGGGTCTTCAAGGTCATCTGGAGACAACACAGTGTTACAACTCTTCAGGGTCTTCAGGGTCGTCTGGAGATTGTAGGCCAGGGATTGTGGTTATATACATGTTGGTGGGCAGTGATTGGTTAAATGAAGGATTGTAAAATGTGGGTTATAATTGGTTGCTTTTGTGGACCAATCATGAGGTGCCGGATATGCAAATCTGAGGGATTCTAAGCTCACCGATTTGCTATGGGAAGTGGCTAATCAGAGTATGGTTTTGAATGTGAGGTTTTGAAGGGGAGCCAATCATGATTTCCATTAAACCTTTCCCCCTCGCTATGGCAAGTTCATATAATGTGTATTTGTGACGTCACATGATTAAAGGTGTTTACCAATAGCCATCGTCTACATTTTGCTTTATAAGAGATTGAGTCAAAGACTTCCCAGTCCAGCTCACTTCAATTAGGAATGCATCCCGCTGCTCACGTCGTAGTGAGGAGATACACACGGACAGGGAAGGTGCACGGGCACATTTCCGCAATGCACTAAACGCACATCACAAACACAAAAAGGCATGACAGGTACGTATAGTCTCTGTGGGTTGTTTTTAACATTTGTATTGTTCTATAACATTTGAATTTGTAGAGATTAAAATGAAAAGAGTTATTTATACAAATGATAATATATTCGAATAGGAAAAAGTTTCAAAAACTAAAATAAAAAGTCATTAAAGGGTATTAAGAAAATGTTACAACAAAAATAATTGCTCTTACAGCCTTGACATGCTTGTTTCAATTTTTAAAAATAAATAAAAAGTGACTTGAGCAGAAACATCATATTAAAAGAAACACAATTGGAATATGATGTGAGGGAAGCTTGTTCAAACTAATCAGTAAAATGCAAGTTAGGACAATGATAACATCAAAATATATTGTGAGTATTAGTTAGGTGGTTTTAATGACAAGTAATATTTGTGATGGTTCAACTCAACTGCTACTTATTGTAGCTGACAGCATAAATGAAGACAGCTGTTTGAAAACCTGATATAGAGGAACACAGCTAAAACTATCCATTTGAAACTTTCAAACTGTTTTTGCCACTTCAAAGATACTATCATATAAAAATTAAAGAAAGTTCTTGATATAATGATATTTGATGTTATTTTATGGATTATAAAATAACTTTACCAACAGTCAAAAGAATAAGAATCAAATCAGAGTTACAGTTTGTAATAAAATAGTTCTCAGCTATTAAAAGCCGGTGGCCCAGTTGGTAACAAACTGAATTGCTGTGCTGGTAGCCACATGGTTGACTGTGGTTAGGATCCCCAGGTCATCCTCAGAACATGCCAGGCACACGGATAGGTGTCCAGGATCCTGACGAGCTAGAGGTTACAGCTCCTCAGGGTCATCCGTTTATTGTGGGCAGCACGGAGACGACGCAGTGTCACAACTCTTCAGGGTTGCCCAGAGATGACGCGGTGTCACAACTCTTCAGGGTCTTCAAGGTCATCTGGAGACAACACAGTGTTACAACTCTTCAGGGTCTTCAGGGTCGTCTGGAGATTGTAGGCCAGGGATTGTGGTTATATACATGTTGGTGGGCAGTGATTGGTTAAATGAAGGATTGTAAAATGTGGGTTATAATTGGTTGCTTTTGTGGACCAATCATGAGGTGCCGGATATGCAAATCTGAGGGATTCTAAGCTCACCGATTTGCTATGGGAAGTGGCTAATCAGAGTATGGTTTTGAATGTGAGGTTTTGAAGGGGAGCCAATCATGGCCTTTGTCATTGTGTAATTGTTTGCTCTCTGAGAAACCTACGATATTCACTGGTGGGCAGCCTCCCACACCCACCCAAGAGGTTTCTGCCTTAGGGAAAGTGTGTTTGCCAAAGAGAGAGAGAGAGACAGAAACCATGAGAGGGAAACTGAGAAATCACTCCCCCAGCAGTGGGGTGGAATGGCCACACTGCAATCCCTTCTCCTCCATTCTCCTCCCAGAATCTTGGGCATGCACATATGCATACACAACCTCAGTTTCAAGTCACTGAGTCTAGGACTTGAACCGCAGTCAGACATGTGGGAGTCCAGTGATAGAACTGCTATGCCATCTGCTAGCCCTAGCCCTGAACCTAGCACAAACTTTGGAACCCTTTTCCAAACTTCAAGGAGGGCTCGGACATAGGGTGGAGCTGCACAGCCATGTGCAATACAATTCCAGTATTTTGATAGGAGGACAATAAACTACATCTCTCACAATCTTAAAAGAGCAATAGATTATATCTCTTACAATCTTGCCAAACAACAGCAAAAGTAGAAAGTGTGTTTTGATAAAGACATTTGTAAACACATGAAGTTTTTCTATATAATATACACATATATTCATATATCTTGTTGTGCATATATATGCATATATCTTATTGTGCATATATATAATATACATATTATATATATGTATATGTACATCTATACTATATATAGTCCCTCTTCTTCATTCTTCTCTCAGGATTTTGGGCACACACGCACACATACCCAACATGATTTTCCAACCTCCAAGTCCAGGACTAGAGCTACATTCAGCCATGTGGGAGTGTCCAGTTCCTTAGCCACCATGCCACCTAATGGTCATCAAATTTTTGTACCAAATTAAACTTGCACTTCAATTCCATTGTCCCTACAAACTTTTTGAACTCGCCTCATATAAATGTAGGTAACTGCAAGCTTAACAGAATTTTCCCTGCAGTCTATTGACCCCACACAGATCTCTACCAGGGCACTTTGGATTAGAGTTGGTACACACCTCTCTAAAACTATCTCATTTGTGTGTCTTAACTGGCCAAAAGTCCACACATAAAAATGTGCAGCAAATAATTTTGAGCAAATAAATTTTTAGTTGTCCTAAATTATTTGATGTTGATGTTTATTGTGAATCTCATACTAAGTATAAAATTAAACATGGTAACAACCAACACAAACTGATTCAGAAAAACAGAGGTGTGAGAATTAGAAAAGGCCAAAGATAATGGAAAATGTAGGTGTGCTCTCTTTGCTTATTTGTATGGTTGGCTGGCTGAAACTAGAAGTAAACAGTCTCTTGATTTCTGGATTCTCCAGTCTGGTATGACTAGTCCCAAGAATTGTTGATCTTAGACGCCTGTGATAGGTGACAAAAGACACAAAAAAGTGGAAAGGTGGGACCAGCAGATGGCATATTGGTTATGTTACTAGACTCCCATGTAGTTGACTGCATTTCAAGTCCTGGACCTGGCAGCTTTAACTTCATTCTGGACACGTGTTTGTGCGTGCCGAAAATCCGAAGAGGAGAATGGAGGAGAAAGGATTGTAGCATGGCCATCCCCACTGGGGGATAATTCCTCACTTTCTGTCTCTCTGTCTCTCTATTCTCTCTGGCAAAACGCATGTGCCCTATACCAAAATCTCTTTAAAAAAAGAAAAGAAATGTGAAAAGACATCCCATGTTCCTGGGTTGGAAATATTAATATAACCAAAATGCAATTCTATACAAATTAATCTATATATGTAATCCAATCTCACTCAAATTACCAAGGATACAGAATTAGAAAAACCAATCATAAAATTTGTTTGGAATAATAAAAGACACCATATCACCCAAGCAATACGTGCAAGAAAGTGGAGTAGGAGGCATCTTATTCCCTGATTCCAAACCATATTAGAAAATTACGATAATTAAAATAGCACAGTACTGGCATAAAACAGACACATAGACTAATGGAACAGCTAGAGACTCCAGAAATAAACCCAAAAACATAGTCAATTGATTTTCAACAAAGGACACCAGGCAATCCTATGGGGAAAAGAAAACCTCTTTAGCAAATGGTGCACCTGCAGAAAGATGAAACAGAACTCCACCTGCAGAAGGATGAAACTGAACCCCTATCTCTCACCATTAATAAAAAGCAATTCAAAATGGATCAAAGATCTACACCTCAGACCTCGAAATGTAAAACTGCTGGTAGATAGCACAGGGGAAACTCTTGGAGAGACAGGAGTAGGCAGAGACTTCTTAAATAAGACCCCAAAAGCACAGGTTATCATTCCCAAAATAGGCAAGTGAGGCTACATCAGATTACTTCTTTTGCACAGTAAAAGGAACAATAATTAAATTGAAGAGACAACCCTTGTAATGGAAGAACACATTTGTGAACTCTCCCTTGGAAAAGGGACTGATAACCAAAATATTCAGGGAACTAAAGCACCATGCTCACCAAAAAAATAAAATAAAAATTAAAAAATAAAAAATGGGCAAATGAACTGAAGTCAACTCTCTTAAGAAAGACATTTGAACAGTCAAAAAGCTTATGAAAAAATGTTCAACATCCCTTATCATAAGAGAGATGCGAATTAAAACCACAATGAGATACCACCTAAGCCCAGTCAGAATGGCTAAGATACAGGAAATAAAGAATGACAGATGCTGGTGAGGCTGTGGTAAAAAGGGGGCTCTCCTACACTGGGGGAGAAATGTAATCAGCGCGGTTTCTTTTCTTTTCTTTTTTTTTTTTTTTTGAGAGGTTTTTGCTATAGGGTACGTGTGCTCACCAGAAAGACAAAGAGAGACAGAGAGACAGAAAGCGAGAAATCACCCTTCAGGAGGGATGGCCATGCCACTATCTCTTCTCCTCCATTCTCCTCTCGGGATCTTGGGTACACATGCACACACGCCCAGCTTGAGTTTAAGCCACTGGGTCCGGGACTTGAACTGTAATCAGCCACATGGGAGTCCAGCGACATAGCGATTGTGCTAACTGCTGGTCCCAGTACAGTTTCTTGAAGAACAATACTGCGGTTCCTTAAAGACTTAGAAATAGAACTATCCAGCAATTCCACTCCTGAAGGATAAGAATATACTCCGTCAGAAAAAATTATACATCCATGTTTACTGCAGAACTACTCACAATTGCTAAGACATGTCATCAGCCCAAATGTCCATAACTGATGAACAGACTGAAAAAGTGTGACACACATACACTATGGATATAGTAATCTCAGATATAAAAACAATGAGACCCTGGCATTTCACAGAAAGTAGATGAATATGGAAGGTTTAATTCTAAGTGAAGCGAGCCAGACTATGAAAGAGAGGTATTGCATGTCCCCACTAAATATATACTGAATATCTGCACTCAGTGGCAAAAACTGAAAGACTGGAAGATATAAAAATATGGAGAAGGGAGCTGGCAGTTAGCATAATGGCTGTGTCGCTGGACTCTCACGTAGTCAACCGCGGTTCGTGTCCTGGACCTGGTGGCTTAAAACCCACGCCGGGCGCGTGTGCATGCGTGCCCAAGATCCTGAGAGGAGAATGGAGGAGAAGGGATTGCTATGCGGCAATCCCCTCTGGGGTGTGATTTCTCGCTTTCTGTCTCTATCTGGCGAGCGCATGCGCCCTATTGTGAAAAACCTCTCAAAAAAAAAAATATGGAGAACAACTGTGGATATTACAGGCAGTGTAGGGGAAGGGTAGGAAATGGGGAAGGATGAAAGGGAGGAAATCAAGGGGAAAAGAAAGAAGCAAAACATTCAAGGGACACAAAAATGGAAAATTATCTGCTGATGATAATATGTACAGTAATGATTTTGAGTGGACTAATATACAGTGTATTTACACTGGGAAAACTCATTTTGTATGCTGTCATGCTATACAGTGGTTAAATGTAAAAATAATAATAATAAAAAAAATTTAAAGGAAAATTAAGAAAAAAACCATGATATGATATTCATGGTTTGAGGCAGAATCGATCACTGTTAACTATATTAGAAAGCATATACGGCTTGTTCTCTGAATCACCTTATCCTTTTTACAATTTTCCTCTGTGATAACTAACATAAAATTCCAAGTTAAAGAAATGCAGTAAAAAAGCATCTTAGAGACCAGCAGTTGGCGTAATGGCCATGTCGCTGGACTCCCATATATCCTGACCACGATTCGAGTCCCAGACCCGGTGGCTTAAACTCATGCCAGGCATGTGTGCGTCCATGCCCAAGATCCCAAGAGAAGAATGAAGGAGAAGGGATTGCAGTGTGGCCATCCCCCCAGGGGGTGATTTCTTGCTCTCTTTCTCTCTGTCTTTGTCTTTCTGGCGAGTGCACATGCCCTATAGCAAAAACCTCTCCAAAAAAAAAAAAAGCATCTTAGCCCCACTGACTTGTACTTATTTCAAAGAATTTGGAGCCAGTGGTAAGCAGCCCCTCATGGAAAATGCTTCCATAGTCACAAGTTCTTCTATTTAGGTATGTTACATAATAAAATGTTATGTTAATACTACTTTAATACTCTTGCCTTGAATCACAAAATCCTCTAGTGCAAGGAGAGGAATGGTCAAATTATGGTAGAGTTATAGCTGTGGGGAAAGAGCCCCTGTCATATTAAATTATATTCATATTCAGTTATCGATATATTCATTGTTTACGTGCATTGTTGCAGATTGTATCTAAATTTAGATTTTGCCTCTACTATAATATTTGCCACAGTCTTCATCCAGCTGCCTTATATACATCTAATCGATTAACTTAAACTCTATCATTTAGGAGATGTTCAGCAAACTATTGAATACACTGGGATTATTTTCTAAGTATTGATTTCATCCATTTATTAATTCCAGAAAATGAATATAGGCACTGACTTTATTGAATGCCACGACATGTCAGGCACTTGCTGCGTTTGCAGATAGATAATATCACACAGATAAATGTGGGCCTTTCAGAGGAGATCGGCTGAAGTACACTAAAACATGATTCGCTAGACGTGTATGTGAAAGTGAAAGGATTCAAGAAGGAATTGGTTTATATTCAGGGTCTCATCTTTCCTGCCTTGCTGGAATCAAGATGTCAGCTTACTAGAGGACAGAAATTCTGTTTCATTTGACTTTGTATCTCTGCATTAAAAAGTTCAAACCTGGGGCCAGTAGGTGGCATGGTGATTAAGTTGTTGGACTCCCACATGTCCAACCGTGGTTCAGGTTTTCCCTCTCTCTTTCTCTCTCTCTCTGAGGAGTACATGTACCTTATAGTAAATTTTTAAAAATCATAATAATAAATAAAATTTTAAAATAAATAATTACTTTTTAAAAGTTCTAAACTTTTGGGAACCAGCAGTTAGCGTAATGGCTATGTCGCTGGATTCCCACGTAGTCGACCGCGCGGTTCGCGTCCCAGACCCGGTGGCTTAAAACTCATGCCAGGCGCGTGTGCGTGCGTGCCCAAGATCCCAAGAGGAGAATGGAGGAGAAGGGATTGCGGCATGACCATCCCCCCTGGGGGGTGATGTCTCGCTTTCTGTCTCTATGTCTCTCTGTCTGGTGAGTGTACGCACCCTATAGCGAAAATCTCTCCCCAAAAAAAAAAAAAAAAGGAAAAAAAAGTTCTAAACTTTTTCTAAAAGTGATTTTCCTGTGCATGTCCTTGGATGTACAGAGGAGAAAAGTGACATGGGAAGCTAGGTATTAAACATTTTTCCTGATTTGTGTGTGGGTTGGGGGAGTGCATATAGAAGGGAAGGGAAGGGTCATGCTGGGTCAGAGAGAAAGAAAAAATATAAGCCACAAAGACTTTAACAAGCAGGCTGGACAACTTGCAATCTGGTTTGTAGTCTAGGAGCAATAAGCCATGCCTTGTAGTCTAGGTATATTGGTAAGCTATACCATCAAAGTTTCAATACTATTCAGTCTTAAAACAAAGAGAATCCAACCATGTTCAACAACATGTATGGGCCTAAGAGACATTACGTTAAGTAAAAAAAGTCAATCATGAAAGATAAATAATGTGATTTCACTGATACGTAATACCTAAAACGGAGAACAGGAAGAAGAACTGGGGAGCTCTTTTTCAACAGGTATTAACAGTAGTTATGCAAGATAAGTTCTAGATAGCTGCTATGCAATATAATGTCTATAATTAACAATGCAATGTTGTGCCCCTAAAGTTTGCTGAGAGGGCTGGCCCCAGAGCCTAGTGGGTAAAGAAGCGGGTCCTGCACAGCTGACCAGAGTTTGAATCCTATCCTCAGTGTCTGAGCATGTGCGCCTCAAAGCCTACCAGGATGGAGAAATGGAGAAAAAGATATGCGGCATAACCATGCTGTACTGGGAGCTACTTTCGTCCTCTGTCTTTCTGCCTCTGTCTCTTTGTCTCTCTCTGGTGAACATATATGACCTCTGGCAATTAAAAAAAAAAAGAATCTGTTAAGAGAGAAGTCTCAGGTGAAGTGTTATTACCATATACATAAAAATATTCGCTAATTATTTATCAATTATTTTGAAGTAATTTGTCTTTAATTAAATGTGTGTCCTTAATCAGACCCTTTGAATATGTTGATATTATTGTGGGAAAGTTTTATAAATACCCAATCTGTGTAT
Organism: Tupaia belangeri chinensis; assembly: GCF_000334495.1. Taxonomy (NCBI): domain Eukaryota; kingdom Metazoa; phylum Chordata; class Mammalia; order Scandentia; family Tupaiidae; genus Tupaia; species Tupaia belangeri. Next base: position 4,492,578 of record NW_006159608.1, on the reverse strand, counting down.
ATTTTAAAAATAAATGTACATGTTCTTTATGAGATAAGAAAATTATTGGAAGACATTCAATATTATTAATTGTATGGATTATTTTCCCATTGCTCATATTTAGAAACTTGCTTCATAAATTTAATGGGAGCATTGACTCAACTAGCTCTTAGATAGCTTGGAGAAGAAAAGACAATAGGTAGAACTCAGTGAAATTGGCCCATTTTATCTACTCATGGTGAATTAGAAACCTCTTTTAGGGTCCAACAGATGGCATAATGGATACCTAACTGGACTTCCATATAGCTAACAGAGGTTCAAGTCAGCAGCTTGAAAAACACTGGGCATGCCCAAAATCCTGACAGGAGAATGGAGTAGAAGGGATTGTGGCATGGCCATCCCCCCGGGGGTGATTTCTTGCTTTCTGTCTCTCTGTCTCTCTCTTTCTGGAAAGCACACACACCCTATAGCAAAAGTATCTCTTTAAAAAGAAGCCTCTTTTAATAATTCTGTTCCTGTCAATTTCTTCTGTATCTAAAATTATTTTCTATTTAACTGATATTACTGATGTCACAATTTTATAGTTGAGTATCTTTCATTACACTTCACTGATTTTTTTATTAATGATTTTAATTTCACCCTTCCCTCAGTACATATGTCTTTCCACCTTCTTCAAGAGTAGAGTAATTTGGGAACCAGCAGTTAGCGTAATGGCTACGTCGCTGGATTCCCACGTAGTCGACCGCAGTTCACGTCCCGGACCCGGTGGCTTAGAACTCATGCTGGGCGCGTGTGCGTGCATGCCCAAGATCCCGAGAGGAGAATGGAGGAGAAGGGATTGCGGCGTGACCATCCCCCCTGGGGTGTGATTTCTCGCTTTCTGTCTCTATGTCTCTTTCTGTCTGTCTGGCGAGTGCACGCACCCTATAGTGAAAAAAAAAAAAAAAAAAAAAAAAAAAAAACCTCTCAAAAAAAAAAAAAAGTAGAGTAATTTGTCTAAGTCTAATGTTGGCACCCTTACTTTTCTTTTGTTTGAGCTTGAGTGAAAATAAAACCTGTTCATCTTGCTTAAGTTTTTCCATATCACTTCAATTTGTGTTTTATTTTTTTAAAGAATTGTCTTATTTAACTTTATTATTATATTTTAATATTTCCAGAGAGACACAGAGAGAGAGAGAGAGAAAGAGAGAGAGAGAAAGCAAGTCTCCAGGTCCAGGACTTGAACCATGGTTGGCCATGCAGGAGTCCAGTGTCTTAACCACCATGCCACATCCTGGCCCCAATTTTGTGTGTTTTTTTAAGCAAATATTGGATCGTTGGGAAAGTCAGGACACATTTTTGAATGGAAAAACATAGAAAAATACATCATAACTTTCCATACAACCTAATACTATTTACTTATATTTTTATGCCTTCTAGAAATAAATACCCATTGGAAGAAAAATTTAGATTAATATGATAATTTTTATTTGTGGTCTTTGATGTCATTCTACATTCTGAAACTTTATGCGTCTCTAATGCCATCCATTTTAGGAATAAAGATAGTTGTCATATAATTTGGATGTTTATTTTTACCCTATTGTATAAGTTGAAACAAATTTATAAACGGCAAATAAATTTAATAATAATAGTTTTTTCATACCCTTTTAAATTTATTGTCTCCTAAAACTTTACTGGCTGTGCAAACAGCTATTGAGGACATGCGTCAAGTATATTTATTGCAAACTGCAAGTCATTTGGAAATGAAGGTTAAATAATAAGAATTTCCCATGAAATGCTGACAGACACTCTTAAAAGAGTCATTTTCATGAAAATTTTATATCATGGCAATCTTCCAATAATTTTCTATCACTTCGAATATTTTATGACAATGTTCACAGAAGTCTGGGGTGGCCAACTAAATGGCTCCCAGTAGCTCTGTAGTTACTAGTTCTCAGAAGAAAGTAAAAAGTAAAGAAGTTTGTCCATGAGTTTGGTTGTTCAGACCTTAGTTTTTCCATTAACAACGACAAAAAAAAAAAAAAAAACACACAACGGAAATAAAAAAAAAAAAAAAAAAAAAAACACAACGGCACAACAAATGGCTCAACAAAATCGGAATAGTCAGTTTACAGATCCAGGCAATAACGGTTGTTTTCTGTTGTCTCTGCTTTTCTGAACAGACCACCTAAAAACAATTTGGCGCCTTACATAAATAAGTATAATCTCTAAAGAAAGTGTTTCTGAAGTGAAAATTTAATGAGAGATTGCGTGGGGCCGAAACCAAAGGTTTCACCTAGTATCTTTTTCTGTTTCTGTTACTCTGGTCCTGGAGTCAGCTATAGTCTAGACACAAGGATTAAGAAGGGGGATGTTTCCAGCCTACCTTGACCCTGGATGTGACTGTGTGAAAGTTACACATGCAGAAGTGTCACAATGTACGTGTCAGAACTAGCAAATTAATTGCATGTCTTCTTTTCTTCACCTCTTATTCTTCTGGACTGTGGAGACCACGTTGCTTCACTGATATGAGGGCCTTCTAGAAAGAATCTGTTAGTTCACCTCCCCCTGGAGCATGTTCCTCCAGAACTGCACTGACCTCACCACACACCATCTGGGAAACCTCTGTGGAACCTCTGTGTCTCAGTGCCCTCATGTAGAGAATGGGAATAATATTTATTATTTGTTAAAATTAATAAGTAATATTTAGTAAGGGTTTTGTAGACAATTAAATGTCTGTAAATGAGAAGCCATTATTCAGAATAGTATCTGGGACATAATGAATACTAAAGATTATCTAATTCATTAGAAAAAATAAACTTTTATCTTGTTAAAATATTATCCTTTAATTTTTTCTATTGTCACAGGAAAACATACTTTTAGTGAAAACATCATGCGGCCCTCAATTCAGGTTTTCCCTAGTGTACATTGAAACTCAGTACCTATGTCTCTCCACCTCCTCCAAGAGAACCATGAGAAAGTGCGGGGAGAGAATGAAAAAAACAGCACATTTAGTATCCGTGTGCTCATATCGCTCTGCAGATAAACAATACCTGTCACCGTTTTTACTTTTCCATTTGTCCCAAGATCTAAAGTCATTTGTGGCTTTTCTATAAGTCACTCTTCTCTTAATTACATGTATCACATAAACACACATGTGTATACACAGACACGTACAAGTATCTATGTATATATACATATATATGGCCAGACTGTAGACATTGTTAAGGCATTGATCCACCTTTGACATTCGAAAGAGAATGTCATTGACATTGAAGAAAGAAAAGAAAGGAAATTATAGATTGTGGTGAAAGTCTGGTCAAAGTATTTTTCTTTTTCCTTTCCTTTTTTTAAGTTTCCTTTTTTCCAACTTTTTTATAATTATTATTTAAATTTATTTTATACCTGTAATCACTATATGTATGTGTGTGTGTGTGCGTGTGTGTGTGTGTTCTTCCATGAATGGGAGAGATGGAAAGAGAGAGACAGAGAACACCCACAAGGGGTCCCAATGCCATAATCCGCCTCCAGCCTCCAGCCATTCCCTTTATGGGCAAACCTGTGCCCAGCATACTCACGGAGGTCTCTGGGTACTAATCAGGAGACTTCCTATGTGAGAATGCCTCACAGAATGTCATGTTCCATCTGTGTGTTCCATCATCTGGCCCCAAGGAGCTTTTTCTTTTATTGAAAAATTTTTGGTTCTAGTTTCTCAAGACAATGAGATTGTATTTAAAAACAAAATCTTTAAATTTGAATAACATACTTGCTTTAAATTTGTGACAAATATGTGGTTACTATAACAGAAAGGGCAATGAGTACTTATCACATTTTTCAGAAATTACTTATTTACTAATCTCATTCCTGTTTCCCAAACTGAGAATTCTCTCAGGGCTCTGTCTTGCTTCTCTGTCTTCAGTGAGTGCTGCGGTAACTGACTGGTAGCTAGTGTCTGTTAATGAGGGTTTGAAAGAATAACGATATTAGCGGCTCCACAGACTCCAGAGCTAGCAGGGACTCATTCGATTGAATAGATGTACAGACTGTCTGACAGCCTGTGGCTGCTGAGAGGTCGAACGAGTCGAGAGTTCAAGTCCCCTTCCTCTCAGCCTTATAAAATCTGTTCAATCCCACCGAACGCCTGAAATTTTAGGAGGGAGCATTTGTATTTTTCCTCCCATTTTTTAGAAGTGGTGCTGAATGATGGGGAAAAAAATGCAGGAGGAATACAATTCAAACTACGGGTGATGAAAATAAATTAGTAGGAGGCATCCTGGAGCCCAGGAACTGATATCGATGCAGAGCAGCAGGCATATGTTACTCCTGGCCCACTTTCACTCTGAATGGAAGCAAGCGTGGAAGTTGGTGTTTCGTTACTTAAAGCTTTTGTGTTAGGGTGTTTCGTATGTCGGTGGTCTTCAGGGAGAGAGGAAGATTAAAAAGAAATTTCATGTTGTAACATATTTTGAAAAGTTCTGTTTCTACAACATGGTTTATTTTTGGTTCCCTTTCTCAGCATGCAATCTTGACAATTTGAGGATAGAAAAATTTAACAGACAAGACTCCCTTGACACAAGTTTTTACACACATAGAACATCTGACATGAGCTGCCTAAATTTGAATCCTGGCTCTACTTCTATGGTACCTACTTCTTCAGGGTGTCAAAACACTCCGAAATGTTAATCAAGACAATATATGCAAAGCGGGAGCACATTGCCTGACACTTTAAATGCCCTATCAGTTAGCTATTTGTGTGAAACAAACTCATTCAAAACTCAATGTTCTAAAATAATGGAAATATAAAAATTTGATCTCATAGAAGTGGAAAGAAAAATGGCGGTTACCAAGGACTGGGGTAGTAGGGATGGGGAGTATGTTGAACAAAGGATGCAAACTTTAGTCATGTAAAGTAAGTTTAAGAGATCTATTGTACAGCATGGTAACTGTAGTTAACAGTATATTTTGAGGCCAGTGGTCAAGGTGTTGGACTCTCACATGGCTGACCACAGTTCTAGTCCTGGACCTGGCAGCTTGCTTTCTCACTTTCCCTCCCTCTCTCTCTCTCTCTCTCTCTCTCTCTCTGTCTTTCTCTGGTAAGCATGCATGGCCTACAACAAATTAAAAAATAATAATAATGATGGTAAATAAAATCAAATAAATAATTCTTTAGGAAAAAAAGTCTTAAAAATATATTCTTGACAAATGCTAACACAGTGGGCATGAAGTACTCTCACAGCAAAACTATGTGAAGTCATTGGTCTGTGAATCAGCTAAATTTAGTCATCTCACAATGTATATATACTTCAGAACGTCATACATGGTAAAGAAATGAAATCTTAGCCATCGATTTTAAAATAAATAAATACAGAGCATTTCTTTGGGGGATGGAAAAGTAGTATAGTCCTTTGTCATTAGCTGACAGGTCTGGGTGAGACAGAACATTGCCTGACTCGGGCTCAAGTGGACAACTGCTGCTCCTGGCTAGGCTCATCCTCGCAACTGAAGACTGGCTTGTGGATTTCTGTAAGCTGAGGTTGGCTGAGGCACCTTGACTGAGGCAGCTCTTCTCAGACTTGTTCTTCATCCTCCTTCCAGTATCAGCCAGCCGTTCCAGACGTGTTATTCCTGAGGAAATAGTAGATGCACAAAAGCAAGCCAATCTCATATGCATACATTCTCCACAGCGTTGCTTGCTCCATTTCTACAAACCTCTACTTGGCCAAAGGAAGTCTCCTGCCAAGCCTGAGGGTAGAAATGTATCCCCCCGACTCACTTTCTTGGAATTAACATTTTGCAAAGTTAAAGAGAAAAGAGACTGGATATAGGAAAAGGTGGTAGATTAGGGCCAATACCACAATGTATTACAGACACTCACTTGTCCAGTACTAAGTAATAGTAACTCTACCATTTACTTCCCAAATATTTACACATAAAATACCTAAAGTCTTCCCAAGCTATTGAATGACACAAAGTGCTTGCTCGAACTGTCCTAATGTAAGTAGTCTGAACCTTGGTGAGCAGTAACATTTGCATGTAGACAGACAACCCTCAGGAGTTTATGAAAGCTATACTGTTTCTGGCCTGTCAGAAATGAGGAATGTCATGCCACATGTCCATCTCACCTTCAGGTATCTTCTTTTCAGATAATTCTCATTTCAAATGTAATACTTGGCACGGTTTTCATAACTATAAGCTTGCGGATATTTAACTTCTCTAACATTATGTTTTTCCTCTCTGTTCTTTGCACTGAGTAATTAAAAAAAAAAAAAAAAAGAGGGAGGTACATGCAGTCACCAGAGACAGAAAGAGAGGGGAAAGTGAGAAAGCATCCCTCATGTGAAACACCCACACCACAATCCCTTCTCCTCCATTTCTCCTTCCTTTTGGGATTTGGGCAAGCACGCACAGGTGCCTGGCATGTTTCTCAAGGGATGACCATGCCACAATCCCTTCCCCTCTATTCCCCTCCTGGGATCTAAGGCATGTATGCACTTGTGCCAGCGTGATTTTGAAGTCACCCAGCTCAGGACTCAAGCCACTCTCAGCCCTATAAAGCTCCGTGATGTAACTGCTATGCCATCTGCTAGCCCCAAATTAAGCATTTAGATAAACTGGATCCAGATGTCAGAAGGGGGAGGGCAAGATGCTGTGTGGAGAAGAGAAATGTGAACGTGTGGTTGTAAAAGGAATGCCTTCACAAAGATGTAGAAATTGGAACGCTGATACCTGCAGCTGTACACGCGGGGGCAGTGCGGCATTAGACAGCTGAGAGGCAAGCTGGCTTTAACTCAGACGTATTTAGGGAGAAATTAGAGCGACCTCGCAGAGGATTTTCAGGCATCATGGAATGCTAGAATTAAGTTTTAATTAGTTAATTTTCATTAATTAAGCAACGGCCACACTATTACACCTCCACCACCTTGTCCCAAATATGCAGAGAGGATAAACTAGTCTATACCTCTTCCTGAGAGGGTACAAGAAGGAATGAAATTCACTCTTAGCATTCCCTTCTAATTCCTTCAGCTCAAGTGAAAAGCATAACCCGGGTTTGGTACTCTGGAAGGAAAGGGCCACCTGGAAAAGAAATGGAAGAACTTGTGCATGAGTTAAGACCCAACTAGAGCCTTGAATTCAGGAATAAGAAATAGGTCCCAGAGGAAAAGGAAAAAAGGCATTCGTGTATCTAAGAAATAACCAACCAGGGGTTAGAAAGAAGGGTTTTAGTGTGAACTGATTGGTATTCCATATAAAATGACGGTACACCTGAACACTAAGGGTTACTTGTCGTTTTCGTACTCGGGAACATGAAGCGGATGTGAACGTGGAGAACGAGGTCCACTGCAGTCTCTGTGTGCAGCAAGACGTCTAAGTCCTAAAGCTGGCAATTAGTTTTCTTTTGTTTTCCCCTAAGTTTGTTCATTCCTTCCATGAACAAGAGAGAGCAAGAAAGGCAGAGAGAGACAGAAAGCTAAGCATTCCCAGCAAGCTCCAGACACCTCAATCCACCTCCAGCTGCAGCCAGCCCCAGATCATGGGCCTGCCGGGGCCCTGAATACTCAGAGGTCTCCGGACCCAAACCAGAGGCCATCCCACACGGGGAAACCTCGCGGAGCATTCCGTTTTACTGCTGTGCTGCGGTCCAGCCCTGACAAGTAGTTTTTAAGTGGCTAAATTATGGATGCTAGAGTCAGTAATTCTGAGTTTAAAATCCCAGCACTGACAGTAAATAACTATGTTAAATTGCAAATATTATTTAAATGTTTTATGTTTTGGTATCTTCATCTGTACAGTGGAACTGAGAGTGGCTATTGCAAAAAAAAAAATTGTGAGGGTGAAATAAGGTAATAAACACAAGTTCATAGAATATGAAATGGAATATCATGTGACACATAGTAATTGGCAACTTTCATTTTAAAATGAGAATAATATCAAGTAAGTTGCAAAGCCCCATTAATTCCGTAGGAGGAGCACCACGTGCAGCACCATGAAGCCCTGGGTTTGAGCGTGAGCTTCGCCACGTGCCCACAGAGTCATCTAGGGCCTATGACATTCTCTGTGCAGAGGAAACGTCTTTACTCAAGATGGGGTGGATGGGTTCCTGCCCCACGCAGCTCACTGGGTTGATGTAAAGGTCAAATTAAATACCAATTTGAAAGATCTTTGTAAACTACCAAGTGCTGGACGAAATGTAGGCTTATTGATTGGAAAAAGCTTTGGTTGAAAAAGATAATAAACCTCGAGTTTCCCACAAGCATCTACTGTGTGGGATCGCGCTACAGGTTCCCCTCAGCTGAGGAGCTTGTAACAGACTTGCTCTATTATTCCAAACACTTGCTCTGTTTTTTTATGCTAATTCCAAGATGCCACACAGTAGATGTCTGTCTTTCACTACGGGGTTATATGAATCTTTAAAATAAATAATGTCGGATCTGATGTTTTAGCTGGATATTTGAGAACATGGAGTAGTTGTTTACACAAAATTTACCCAAAAATTAAGGGGAGGGAAAATGAATTCACAAAAATTCAGTGAAAACAGTTTTATCTCAACAAATGACCACATCCTGGTATAGAAGTTCATTCTAACATCCAGACAGCAGGGGTGTTCTTGCAAAAATATTGGAGAAGTGTTTCTTAAAAGACCCTGCATGAGTACATGCATTACAGACACAGAGCTGAACTTGCCTCCTGTCATGGTTCTTAGTTTGTTCTTCAGCTGCAGCTTTTATAAAGTTCTCAGAATACCCACAACATTTTAAAGCAATGAGACATAAATGGATAAAATGCCTTGCTATTTTCTCAGAAATTCTAACCAATCCCATGTCTCTGAAGTCACATTAAGTAAGTTGATCTTTCTCTACAGGGAATCCAACACAGACTATTTGGGTACTACCTTAAGATATGCTTTTCCCGAGACCAGCAAATAGAACAATGGTTGCATCGTTGGACTCCCACGCAGTTGACCGCAGTTCAAGTCCTGGACCCACTGGCTTAAAATTCATGCCTGGCGCGTGTGCGTGCCCAAAATCCCAAAAGGAGAATGGAGGAGAAGAGATTACAGCGTGGCCCCCCTCTAGGTGCTGAGTACTTGCTTTCTGTCTTTCTGTCTCTCTGGCAAATGCACGTGCCCTATAGCAAAAGTCTCGCATAAAAAGAAAAAAAAATAGATATGCTTTTCCAGAGTGATGGCTCATATCTTTCCTCCAAGTCCTTTGTGAAATTATGAGTATTGTTATCACTTTCGTCCATAACTCAGAAATGTCTTCAGCTCTGAGTAACAGTTTCTGACTAGAACTAGTGTAAAAATGTTTTCTTCTGTTTTGTAATACCAAGAGGTCTGGAAATAAATCGTTGTTGTTGGTGCTGGTTTAGTGTCCAAAAAAAAAAAAAAAAAAGCACACAAAAGCACACAAAAGCACACATCTTTCACAGCAAATGAGACAATAATTAGAGTGAAGTGACCATCCTCAGAATGGGAGGAAATACTTGCAAATCATTCCCCAGACAAGGGATTGATAATCAGGATATATTGGACACTCACACAGCTCCCCTATTAATAAAAAAAGAAATAATCCAATTACACAATGGGCAAATGAGCTGATCAGACGACTCTCCAGGGAAGACTTACGAATGGCCAAAAGGCATATGAAAAAATGTTCACTGTATCTTGTCTTAAGGGAACTGCAAATGATGGCGACAACAAGAGACCATTTAACCCCAGTTAGAATGACTAGAATTTAAAAAAATAACAATAAAGTGACCAGCAGTTAGCATAGTGGCTATGTCACTGGACTCCCACGTAGTCGACCATGGTTTGAGTTCTGGACCCAGTGGCTTAAACTCACACCAGGCGCGTGTGTGTGCATGCCCAAGTACCCTAGAGGAGAATGGAGGAGAAGGGATTACGGCGTGGCCATCCCCCGGGGGGATGATTTCTCATTTTCTGTCTCTGTCTCTCTCTGTCTTTTGGGTGAGCACACACACTCTATAGCAAAAACCTCTCAAAAAATAAAAGACTAGTGTCGCCGAGGCTGTGGTGAAAAGCGATTCCTCTTATACTGTTGGTGGGAGTGTAAATTAGTACAATCCCTGTGGAAACAACGTAGAGGTTCCTCTAAAACCAAAAATAGAACTGTCAGATGACCCAGTAATCCCATGCCTTTTCTGACATTTTAACAAACCCCAAATTGAGATTAATATGGGGTTCAACAAACAACAAAGTTGGCTATTGTTCTTATTCTGGGGTTTTTTTGTTTGTTTGTTTGTTTCTAATTTTACTTCATTAAAAAAAACACATTATGATTGTAACACAAGAAATGACTGATATTCCTCAATAGTGAATATTTTACCACATTTACTTTATTAAACATATATGTATATATCCATCCTACGTAACTACATTATGGCTCTCAAAAATCATAAAATTATCATTAACTCAATACTTATGATTAGATTTAGGTTGTGGATTTGGGGGATAGCATCAAAGAAACAATGCTATGTTCTCAATACCCTGGTAGGGGGCGATATTGTTGAATTGTTTCAATATTGGCAAGACAAATTATGATCTTTCTTTCTCATTAGAGAGCGTTTTGTTGGGGGATACTTTGATGCTGTGAAATACTCTATTTTTCATAGTTTTATCAGCCACTGATGACTTAGTCCCTTGTTACTATGATGGCTATTAAATGGTGATGATATACTTCCACCACTTCTCATTCCTTTATTACTTGGCATTCTACTATCAGGAAGAGCTTTCTTTTCTCTAAACTAATTCTATAAATGAGGTTAAACTCATGGAATCCTACATAATTTAGTGGATTAAAATACAACATTATTTCAATGTTCAGTTTGTCCCAGGTTTGGCTGGTGGGAGCCCCTTCAAACTAATGTGTCATCATTCTTCTTATAACACTTCTTTCTGTCAGAGGAAGTTTTTATGTGCTCAATTCTATGGACTGAATGTTTGTGTCAACCCAACATTATGTTGAAATCTTTTTTTTTTTTTTTGGAGAGGTTTTTGCTGTAGGGTGTGTGCGCTTGCCAGAAAGACAGAGAGAGACAGAGAGACAGAGAGACAGAAAGCGAGAAATCACCCCCCAGGGGGATGGCCATACCACACTTTTTTCTCCTCCATTCTCCTCTCAGAACCTTGGGCACACACGCACACGTGCCCAGTGTGAGTTTAAGCCACCGGGTCCAAGACTTGAACCACGGTCGACTACATGGGAGTCCAGTGACACAGCCATTACACTAATTGCTGGTCCCTTTATGTTGAAATCTTAATCCCCTCAGTTTGATAGCTGTGGAAGGCAGGTCCTCTGGATGAAGACCAGGCTGTCTTGAGGATGGAAACCTCATGAGTTGGATCAGCACCTTTAAAAGGAAATGAAGAAACAGAACTTTCTTCTTGCTGCTACATGAAGATACAAGGAAAAACTCAGCAATCCAGGAAGCGGTGAATGCTGGACAATGATCCGTCAGCCCCTTGATCCTTGACTCCCCTCCTCCTCCAGAGAACAATAAATGCTTATTGTTTAAGCCTCCTCATTTATTGTAATCTATAACAGTAGTTCAAACTAACTAATATACTCAGTATTCATTTCTGTTGTCCCAAACTCATAATCATCCACTTCTCCAAAAGTTCCTCATTCTTTTTTGTGAAGAATGTTATTCATTAACCAAGATCTGGACTCTAAATACACTTATTTCTATTTGGGTCTTACTGCTTTTAGGCCCATTTAATAGAAAGACTTGGGAAATATGCACGTATATACATATGTATTTCTATAGGTACATTTGCTTGTATCTTTATTTCTGTATCACTTTATTAAAAGTCATGGATATTTGGGGGAGGGACAGGGAGGCAAAGCATTAATGGCACAAAGAGGTGTGGTATTATCTGTTGAAGATATTTCATAGTTTTATCGACAGTACTAGGGAGAAATGTTCACCTGTTGAAATATCCATTTTGTAAGACAAACAATAATGTGATTGAATGTATGGAAGAAAATGAAATGAAAAAAAAGAAAAGAGAAGAAAAAAAGAGGGAAAAAAGTCATGGGGGGTGAGAGGGAGGGAATCAAGAAAAAAAAAGAAGCAAACATTTAGTGAACACAGAAGTGGTGATATGATGTATACGGTAATATCTTTGACATGAATACAGTGTATTCATGCTGGGATCATCCGTTTCGTAAGCTATCAAGATGTACAACGACTGAATGCAAAAACATGAAAATTTAAAAAGAAAAAAAAAAACAAGGATATTATATCTACATTACCACCACCAAGGTAACTTATTCAATTTTTTTGTTTGTTAAATGTTTTTGCTTCCAATCTTCCATTTTTTTTTTCCTATTTAATTCCAATTTTAACTTAGCTTGTTTTCTCTTGCTGGGGCATCTGTTGGCTTTTTATTAATCCTGTGAGACATTGGATATCACCACATCTTCAGCTCCTTCCCTAGCTGGGTTGCTTTTTTAATAATGTACTAAACGTTGTGTACTTAACTAAACGTTAAGAATTTCATTCTAGTTCCACAAGCAATCTTCCCAAGATGTCAATATGATTAAAATAGTTAATGTATATACCCTTTAGTTAAAAAATAAATTCAGCTTTAGTTTCTAAAATAACTCTTTTTTTCAGCAGAAATGAAATATTTATCAAGAGAATTTGTGTTTAATAATCCTACATTAATGTATCCAAAATCGAGATCACATGAATAAACATTTCATGTTCTGGCAACACAGTTTATTTGACAAGGAATTTACCTTAATTTATATTAATTAAGAAATGGAGAAATAAAGGAATGAGTTTAAAGAAAGAATCATATTACTGTTGACTTTTTAAACATAGATTTTCAATGTTTTCTAAAATACATGGAAATGGAAAAAAAAAAACGTGAATTTTCTCTAGTATTTCTAATTCTAATCGAAATGATAGGGATGGCCTAGCATTCCCCTTTTCCACTTTGTTCAGCAGTGAGAAGCCTGGCTCCCAGTATCCTTGATGTATTGATTGGTTTGCTGAGGTCTCCTTTATGTAACCAAACTTGCAGGGAGAGTCGGTACTAACCCTGGGTAAGCCTTGACTGCTCTGTGGTCTCTTTACTGTACCCCCTCCCTACACTGACCACTTTGTTCCTTGACCTCTTCTTTGCTTCAGCTCTGGTCACACCCGTTGTATTTTTACTCAGTCTTGGATTAAATTTTTCTCATTATTTGACACAGAAACATTTTGCTACTGTTTATTATAATCGCGTATTTAGAATTACTTTGGCAAAAATCCATGAGAATACATTGATTGGTCCATTCAGTTGGAACAAGGTCAGGAGCCCTTGTGAGCAACTGTAAGCCCATGTGATCAGCCAAAGACATATGGATTAATGGAGTGGAAAAAGAAAATACTCACAAATTGTCAAAATATTTGTTCGAATATTACTGTTTCTTTCACCAGTGAAGCACTGTTAAACATTATGCTATAAACATTATTTCAAACTTTCCATATTGAAAACCTGCATCAATTTCTCTGCTGTGATAGAGTGTAACTTCTTTTTTCAGGAACTTCCTTCTACCTACACTCTCTCCAGCTAGCTCTGAATGTCTTTGAAAACAAACATGTCCTTCATAAGCCCCAGATCTTCAACCAGAGCCTTATACACTGGGGTTTAATAACGACTTATCAAATAACTGAATTAAAGACTAAGTAATGTGACCATAGGTCAAAATAAACGGATACAATAAAGTGAATAGTCAAAAATTTATTTGTCTATGTTTTTCATTTTTAAGAATATTTTCATCTTTTTTCTTTCACTCACCAAAGAGAGAGAGAAAGAAGAAAAGAGAGAACTCATCCCCCAGGGTTGATGGCCAAACCACATTCCATTCTCCTTCATTTTCTTCTTAGGATTTAAGGCAGGGATACACACATGTCAGTGTGATTTTCAAACTACTGGGTCTAGGGACTTGAACCACCATTGACCATGTGGTAATCCAGCATCTTAACCACCACACAATCTACTAGCCCCACCACATATTGTGTTTATAATAGCTACTTAAACCATGTTCATATTAGCAATGACTTTTAAAATTTCCAGAGGCAAGACATTTGATTCTCAGAAATTAATTTTTGTTTTAAATTCAATCATTGTACATTTTTACAATGTGTAATATGGTTTTTCAAAGCATTCATGCAGTATGTGTCAAGCAAATCAAAGATGTTACCTGGAAATTTCATCTGTTGCCAAAGTCCTTGTTTCAGTTGGACTTAGAAAGTCTAACTTTTAATTTTTTTAGAGATTTTTTTTTTTTTTGCTATCAGGCAAAAATTCTGTGCTCACCAGAGAGACAGGGACAGAGACAGAAAGAAAGATATCACCCTCAGGGAGAATGGCCATACTGCAATCCCTTCACCTCCATTCTCCTCTCAGGATTTTGGGTATGCACTCACACATGCCCGGTATGAGTTTTAGGCTGCTGGTTCTGGGACTTAAGCCATGAATAATTATATGGGAGTCCAGAAACAAAGCCGTTATGCTGTCTACTGGTCCCCAGAAGGTCTAACTTTTAAAAAAGACTTTACAAACCACAGTATTAATGTATTTTAAAATGTTCTCCAAATTCTACTCACCCTCATCTCCCAATAATTCAATTTCTTTATGGACACCAAGTAACAGATCTTATTGTTTATCTTATGTTTTCCCATATTATATACCAAGTTCCTAGACATCATTCTTAACTGTTTATATAAAGTTTAGCATTACATTTCACAGATAAAAGTTAATTATCAAAGGTTTTTTAGAGTCAAAGAGGATGAAAGATTGAAAATAAGAGAACAGTTCTAAGTAAAAAATGTCATTGTGGGGACCAAGTAGGTAGTGTGATGGTTAAGGTGCCAGATTCCCACAGAGTCCCAGAACTGGAAGCTTGAAGTTCGCTTAGAGTACCTGTGTGTGAGCGCCCCAAATCTCGAGAATGGAGGAGAGGGGATCACGGCACGGTCGTTCCCCCATGGGATAATTTTTTCATTTTCTCTCTCTCTCTCTCTCTCTCTCTCTCTCTCTCTCTCTCTCTCT
>NW_006159608.1:4459966-4474834 GCF_000334495.1 Tupaia belangeri chinensis | reverse complement strand
ACTACATGGGAGTCCAGTGACACAGCCATTACACTAATTGCTGGTCCCTTTATGTTGAAATCTTAATCCCCTCAGTTTGATAGCTGTGGAAGGCAGGTCCTCTGGATGAAGACCAGGCTGTCTTGAGGATGGAAACCTCATGAGTTGGATCAGCACCTTTAAAAGGAAATGAAGAAACAGAACTTTCTTCTTGCTGCTACATGAAGATACAAGGAAAAACTCAGCAATCCAGGAAGCGGTGAATGCTGGACAATGATCCGTCAGCCCCTTGATCCTTGACTCCCCTCCTCCTCCAGAGAACAATAAATGCTTATTGTTTAAGCCTCCTCATTTATTGTAATCTATAACAGTAGTTCAAACTAACTAATATACTCAGTATTCATTTCTGTTGTCCCAAACTCATAATCATCCACTTCTCCAAAAGTTCCTCATTCTTTTTTGTGAAGAATGTTATTCATTAACCAAGATCTGGACTCTAAATACACTTATTTCTATTTGGGTCTTACTGCTTTTAGGCCCATTTAATAGAAAGACTTGGGAAATATGCACGTATATACATATGTATTTCTATAGGTACATTTGCTTGTATCTTTATTTCTGTATCACTTTATTAAAAGTCATGGATATTTGGGGGAGGGACAGGGAGGCAAAGCATTAATGGCACAAAGAGGTGTGGTATTATCTGTTGAAGATATTTCATAGTTTTATCGACAGTACTAGGGAGAAATGTTCACCTGTTGAAATATCCATTTTGTAAGACAAACAATAATGTGATTGAATGTATGGAAGAAAATGAAATGAAAAAAAAGAAAAGAGAAGAAAAAAAGAGGGAAAAAAGTCATGGGGGGTGAGAGGGAGGGAATCAAGAAAAAAAAAGAAGCAAACATTTAGTGAACACAGAAGTGGTGATATGATGTATACGGTAATATCTTTGACATGAATACAGTGTATTCATGCTGGGATCATCCGTTTCGTAAGCTATCAAGATGTACAACGACTGAATGCAAAAACATGAAAATTTAAAAAGAAAAAAAAAAACAAGGATATTATATCTACATTACCACCACCAAGGTAACTTATTCAATTTTTTTGTTTGTTAAATGTTTTTGCTTCCAATCTTCCATTTTTTTTTTCCTATTTAATTCCAATTTTAACTTAGCTTGTTTTCTCTTGCTGGGGCATCTGTTGGCTTTTTATTAATCCTGTGAGACATTGGATATCACCACATCTTCAGCTCCTTCCCTAGCTGGGTTGCTTTTTTAATAATGTACTAAACGTTGTGTACTTAACTAAACGTTAAGAATTTCATTCTAGTTCCACAAGCAATCTTCCCAAGATGTCAATATGATTAAAATAGTTAATGTATATACCCTTTAGTTAAAAAATAAATTCAGCTTTAGTTTCTAAAATAACTCTTTTTTTCAGCAGAAATGAAATATTTATCAAGAGAATTTGTGTTTAATAATCCTACATTAATGTATCCAAAATCGAGATCACATGAATAAACATTTCATGTTCTGGCAACACAGTTTATTTGACAAGGAATTTACCTTAATTTATATTAATTAAGAAATGGAGAAATAAAGGAATGAGTTTAAAGAAAGAATCATATTACTGTTGACTTTTTAAACATAGATTTTCAATGTTTTCTAAAATACATGGAAATGGAAAAAAAAAAACGTGAATTTTCTCTAGTATTTCTAATTCTAATCGAAATGATAGGGATGGCCTAGCATTCCCCTTTTCCACTTTCTTCAGCAGTGAGAAGCCTGGCTCCCAGTATCCTTGATGTATTGATTGGTTTGCTGAGGTCTCCTTTATGTAACCAAACTTGCAGGGAGAGTCGGTACTAACCCTGGGTAAGCCTTGACTGCTCTGTGGTCTCTTTACTGTACCCCCTCCCTACACTGACCACTTTGTTCCTTGACCTCTTCTTTGCTTCAGCTCTGGTCACACCCGTTGTATTTTTACTCAGTCTTGGATTAAATTTTTCTCATTATTTGACACAGAAACATTTTGCTACTGTTTATTATAATCGCGTATTTAGAATTACTTTGGCAAAAATCCATGAGAATACATTGATTGGTCCATTCAGTTGGAACAAGGTCAGGAGCCCTTGTGAGCAACTGTAAGCCCATGTGATCAGCCAAAGACATATGGATTAATGGAGTGGAAAAAGAAAATACTCACAAATTGTCAAAATATTTGTTCGAATATTACTGTTTCTTTCACCAGTGAAGCACTGTTAAACATTATGCTATAAACATTATTTCAAACTTTCCATATTGAAAACCTGCATCAATTTCTCTGCTGTGATAGAGTGTAACTTCTTTTTTCAGGAACTTCCTTCTACCTACACTCTCTCCAGCTAGCTCTGAATGTCTTTGAAAACAAACATGTCCTTCATAAGCCCCAGATCTTCAACCAGAGCCTTATACACTGGGGTTTAATAACGACTTATCAAATAACTGAATTAAAGACTAAGTAATGTGACCATAGGTCAAAATAAACGGATACAATAAAGTGAATAGTCAAAAATTTATTTGTCTATGTTTTTCATTTTTAAGAATATTTTCATCTTTTTTCTTTCACTCACCAAAGAGAGAGAGAAAGAAGAAAAGAGAGAACTCATCCCCCAGGGTTGATGGCCAAACCACATTCCATTCTCCTTCATTTTCTTCTTAGGATTTAAGGCAGGGATACACACATGTCAGTGTGATTTTCAAACTACTGGGTCTAGGGACTTGAACCACCATTGACCATGTGGTAATCCAGCATCTTAACCACCACACAATCTACTAGCCCCACCACATATTGTGTTTATAATAGCTACTTAAACCATGTTCATATTAGCAATGACTTTTAAAATTTCCAGAGGCAAGACATTTGATTCTCAGAAATTAATTTTTGTTTTAAATTCAATCATTGTACATTTTTACAATGTGTAATATGGTTTTTCAAAGCATTCATGCAGTATGTGTCAAGCAAATCAAAGATGTTACCTGGAAATTTCATCTGTTGCCAAAGTCCTTGTTTCAGTTGGACTTAGAAAGTCTAATTTTTAATTTTTTTAGAGATTTTTTTTTTTTTTGCTATCAGGCAAAAATTCTGTGCTCACCAGAGAGACAGGGACAGAGACAGAAAGAAAGATATCACCCTCAGGGAGAATGGCCATACTGCAATCCCTTCACCTCCATTCTCCTCTCAGGATTTTGGGTATGCACTCACACATGCCCGGTATGAGTTTTAGGCTGCTGGTTCTGGGACTTAAGCCATGAATAATTATATGGGAGTCCAGAAACAAAGCCGTTATGCTGTCTACTGGTCCCCAGAAGGTCTAACTTTTAAAAAAGACTTTACAAACCACAGTATTAATGTATTTTAAAATGTTCTCCAAATTCTACTCACCCTCATCTCCCAATAATTCAATTTCTTTATGGACACCAAGTAACAGATCTTATTGTTTATCTTATGTTTTCCCATATTATATACCAAGTTCCTAGACATCATTCTTAACTGTTTATATAAAGTTTAGCATTACATTTCACAGATAAAAGTTAATTATCAAAGGTTTTTTAGAGTCAAAGAGGATGAAAGATTGAAAATAAGAGAACAGTTCTAAGTAAAAAATGTCATTGTGGGGACCAAGTAGGTAGTGTGATGGTTAAGGTGCCAGATTCCCACAGAGTCCCAGAACTGGAAGCTTGAAGTTCGCTTAGAGTACCTGTGTGTGAGCGCCCCAAATCTCGAGAATGGAGGAGAGGGGATCACGGCACGGTCGTTCCCCCATGGGATAATTTTTTCATTTTCTCTCTCTCTCTCTCTCTCTCTCTCTCTCTCTCTCTCTCTCTCTTGTCTTTGTCTGGCTAGTGCAGATGCCCTAGGGCAAACACTCAAATAAATAAATAAAAATGAGATTATGACTAGAGACTTTGGAAGTGGAGACAAGGAACAGTGAGTAATGCTTTCAAGGTGATGCGGAAGTTGAGTATTTAAATGCAGCTGGTCTAAATTGAGATGCCTGTGAGCATCAAATGCACACCAGGTTTTAAAGATTTGGTTCAATTCTTTAAAATGTAAATTTCTTATTAATTTTAAAAATTAATTTTAAGTTACAATGACAATATTTCAGATATATGGATTTCAATAAAATATAAGATCCATTACTGTCTAACTTCTCTGATTCTTAAACATTGGAGGCCTTGAAAACATTGCTCGTTGCTGCCCTCTCCACGTCAACAGCCTCTAGTCATAACTTTGTTATTATTTGATTTATTCTCAGCATTGTTTGCTGCAGTCGAGGATTCCATTCTTTCTGTGACCTTCTCTGTGTGCTACAGTGGTGCCACGTGCTTCTAGCTTGGCTCCTTACTTCCCTGGAGCTCTTCTTTGCTGACTCCTTCCCCACTTCATGACCCTGAGCTCAGTCCTGGGTTTTCACCTTTCTTCAACATTCATGCTCTCATTTAGCCAGTGTTTTAGCCTTAAATACTATGGACATCTAAGAGTTCAAAATGTTTCTTCAAACCCTAAATTCTTCTCAAAATTCACATATGCAACCACTACTTGATATCTTTACCTGGTTTTCCACAATGCACCTCAATATGAACTCATTTCTCTCTTGACTCGTTCCCTTCAGGGCATCCACCAGTCTTCTCAGTCCTGGTAGATGGCAACACCGTCTGTCCCAGTGCTTAAGTCCAAGATGGACATGCGCTCCTCTTTCTCCTTTATTCAACTCGTCAGCATATTTAATTGGCTCTTCCTCTAAAGTAAATCTGAAAGTGACTACTTCTCATCTTCTCTGATCGCTCTATGACCCAAACCACCAACTTTTCTCAGCTGAACTATTTCAATAGTCCACCAAATAGGCTTCTTCTGCACACACTCATCTCCCACAATAATCCATTCTCTATCTTGTGAGCAGATTCCTCTCTTACATGTAAATCAGGTCATGCCACATCTTAACTTCAAAGTTTTTGCTCTAAAACTTCTGCATTTCATTTACGATAATTCCAAACTCCTCATTCTGGTTGAATTCTGTTTGCTTCTTCAACATCTAGAACTATTTTCTAACTTTTGCAGTTAGCTTCAGACAAGCTTTCCTTTTCAAATCTTGAACACATCAGGAATGTTCTTCCCAGTTGTCCCCGGTGTTTATATATTTATCTTCCCTGATTTTTTTTTTTTTTATAAATTGCTCCTTCTTAACATTTAAGTCTCAGTTTAAATATTGTCTCACCACTCAACCACTCTATCTACAGTCATTACGCTCAGTTGCTCTTTTCTTTTTTTAAGAGATTTTTTTCCTGTGGGCCGCATGCCCTCACTAGAGAGACAAAAGAGACAGAAAGCGAGAAATCATCCTCCAGGGGGATGACCATGCCACAATCCTTTCTCTTCTGTTCTCCTCTTGGGATTTTGGGCACATGCACACATGTGCCCAGCGTGAGTTTTAAGTTACATGGTCTGGGACTCGAATTGCAGTCAACCATGTGGAAGCCCAGTCACATAGCTGCTATGCCATCTGTTCTTCTCACACCCAGTCACTCTAAAGAAAGCACATTTTAATTTCCTAGTTATCCCTAATTATCATACTATATCAAAATAGTATTATCGTAATTTTTGTTCATATTTCCTTGAATTGCTTGACTCTCTTCAGCATTAGGTAGGTCCTGTCCTACTCGCCATTATATTCTCAGTGTTTAGAGTTAGAGTAGTGCATACACTAGATCCTATGTTGCTGACTGAATGAACACTGAAGCACATCATCTTACTGACTAATACAGGGCGAAGAAACTTTAAAATCAGTGCTAATGGAAAAAGTGATCAGGTTTCATAATGGATTTAATACTATGACTTCAAGTTTTTTCTTTAGTAGTCCCCTCCTTTGACCTGCCTCCTTATTGTTGCTGTAGACCTAATGGTATCCCCAAGAACTTTCTGTAATGTCTAGTCCAGCAGCTATTAGTCACTTATGACTAATAAGCACTCAAAATGTAGTCAGTGCAGTGACGGAACTGAATATTTAATTTTCTTCTATTTAAACATAAGTAGCCACATGTAGCTAGTGGCCGCCATATTGGACAGGACAATTCTCCCATGTTAGCTCCTAAGGACAGCCTCTCTGCCTTAGCTAATGTGAACGTTGCTTACGTCCAGCAAGTTTCTGTTGCAGCATGGATGCTCTGTAAGGATGGCTGTAATTCCTGAGTCAGCAAGAACTCCGGGACCTGAAGTAGAAGGGTAATACATAAACAACAGGAAAGTACTGCTTGTAGTTAAGGAGGACGGGAAGTACAAGATCAATGAGCCAACAGATTCAGGGTCCGGTGAGGCATCACACTCTGCTTCAATGATGGCCCCTTCCTTTATTTTTAAGTTTCTTTCTTTCTTTCATTAGCAAGAGAGATGTACAGACATACCCAACAGGGTCTTCATACCACAGTCCACCCTCAGCTTCAGCCACCCCTAGTCACAGGCACACAGACACCTGGTGTACTCTGGAGGTCTGATAACACTAACCCAGAGCTTTCCGCCGTGGACCAGACACACAGAGCATAGCGTCATCCCTGCACCACTGTCTGGCCCCCACATGGCACCTTCCTGATGCATTCTTGCATGATGGAAGGACACTCAAGCTTCTTCTGGTCTCTTTTATAAGGGTACTATTTCCATTCATGAGGGCAGAGCACACATGACCTGCTACTCTCTTATGATCCTCACCTCCTAATACTGTCACCCTGGGAGATTAAGTTCTAACATATACATTTTGGGAGACACAGACATTCCAGTCATGTACTCGGGGGCAGAGAAGCCACTGTACTGTATTTCCCCCAATGCAGTAATAGAAATAACACAGGTCTTAGGGTTAGAGATAAGGATTTACTTGGTACGTGACCCCATACAAATCCCTTAGCTACTCCTGAGCTTTGATTTTTCTACCTGTACAATAATGACAAAAATGAAGACTCTAACTCACTGTATTTTTATAGGAATCAGTTGAGGCCAAAAATAGGAAAACCAAATTGTAAACTAGTAAGTGGTCTGAAAGTATATGGTTTTGTTATCAATCTCTCAGAATGGCCCCTTTGGCAGATAATATTAAGAATCAGTTATCAAATGTCACATCATTTAGACAGCCATGGCCCTAGAAATGTTGCCATCTACTCATTTTACTCTATGATGGAAAAAAGAATAAATAAATCATAAATGATTAATTTAGACTTCCCTCCATGCCTCCCGTTAACAGCTCAAAGCTCCCACCACACAGCAAGCTCAGTGATGAACTGGTGTGGTAGAACCTTCAAGACGGCGGCTAACCCTTCTCCAAGTACAACCAGCTGTGAAAACAAATTTAGCTCCACCAACACTGCAAAAGAGCAAAGCTGTTTCATAGGTTAGAGATATAATGTTCACCCCATTTAGAGGAATCCAAACCAAATACCAATGTCTTGCGGAGGTAAGGATATTAAGTATAATAGATAGATCCTCTGCTAGTTTACTAAGGCAGAGGAAGAGACATTTGTCATAGTTTTTCTAGAAAATGAGACTTTATCAAAGGGAGTGAGGGTGAAAGGTCACCAGTTCTATTGGTGAGATTATTATCTTTACATAGCTGGAGTGGCAAAAGAAATGATCCCAAACAGAGCAAAACAAAACAGACCTCACCGAAGCACTTCAAGATGAGCCCCAAGAAGCCATCAAACCAGACCCATTGGCTTCATCTCAATTTATCATCTTGGCTCTTGTTGACAAGAGCTTATTGAGCTCTCCATGTACCCGAGCGTCAACACGTCTCATCACGGCAAGCCATGGAATGGACATTGAGGATGGCTACTTTTAGGAATCAGTTATTATAATAATACTCTCATTACTGAGTACCTACTGCCTCCCTAGAGCTGTGCATTCTATTTATCTCAGCCATAACCCATAAAGCAAGCACTTTGCCACTGTACCCCCTTTTTTTTTTGAGAGGTTTTCGCTACAGGGCGCATGCGCTCGCCAGACAGACAGAGAGAGACATAGAGACAGAAAGCGAGAAATCACCCCCGAGAGGGGATGGTCACGCCGCAATCCCTTCTCCATTCTCCTCTCGGGATCTTGGGTACGCACGCACACACGCCCGGCGTGAGTTTTAAGCTACCGGGTCCAGGACGCGAACCGCGATCGACTATGTGGGAGTCCAGTGACATAGCCATTACGCTAACTGCTGGTTCCCTACCACTGTACCCCTTTGTAAGGAAGCAACTTGGGCTTAGACGTATCGCACCACTAAGTATTAAAAACGTAGTAAAGAGTATCATGCCTGAAGCAGCTACTTATAAGAGGGGCCTTCAAAAAGTTCATGGATGGTACGTAATATTTTTAAAAATCTATGCATGGATTTCAAACCATTTTGCACTAAAATTGAAACTTGTACTTTAATTCTATTTTTCCTTGAACTTTTTGAAATCTGTTTGTTTAAGTATCTTACTGGATTTCTGAAAACACGCACATGCCGAGACCTGCCAGGAGAAAAGAGGAGGAGGGACCCTCCCCCCCAACCCCGGAGTGGGAGCAACTGTGGGTTTTGGAGAGAACAGTCACACAGAGATATGTGAGTTGCAACCAACGTCCATGGAGAATGCCATGGCGGCTCTGAGCCTTTCCCAGGGTTGTTCTTTGGCAGGCCAGAGGGGGAAGGAGAAGCGGAAGAGAAAGCTAGGTGTCTTCTATTTTCAACTGCAGCTGTGGAGCATCTTGCATCCCTTGGTCTAAATAAGCCCCACCTGGCCTTCCCTTGCTCAATGGAGTTCCCTTTAACCTCCGCCAGCTGTACAGCTTCGGCCAAGTGAGAACGGCTATGCTCTGTGCATCTTTAAAGGTCACAGTTATGTGGCTTGGATTTGACTGCTCCCTGCACACACGCGCACACATGCACGCGCACACACATACATGCACACACGTGCACACATGTGTGCATGTGCACACCCGTGTGCACACATACACACATACACACATGTACATACATGCACATGCACACATATGCACACATGCACACACATATAATGGACTAGAAAGGCAATGCCTATTTTGTATTTTGTATTGTTTTAATTTTTAATTTTCTAGAATGCACACATGCTCACCAGAGAGAGGCAGAGAGAGGGAGAATGAGAAAGCACACCTCTTGGGGGGAATCGCACAGCAATCCTTTTTTCATTTCTCCCTTTGGGACTTTCGGCACACATACACACACACACACAGACACACACACACGGCCTGTTTTTCAAGCTGCTGAGTTGGCCGTTTGGGATCCAGCTGCCTTAACCCCCATGCCACTGGCTGGCCTGTGTATTCAGCATTTCTGTCAATGTCTTTGTCCACCTCTGTATACAGTTTCTTACCTTGGAAAATCAGAAAATCTCCAGACACTCCTGTCGATGCTCGGTTTTCATATTGTTACCTTCACCACCCTTGGCAGAGGTCACAGCTGCCTCAGATAACAATAACGAGGGCCACCACTTAGGACAGCAATTCCGCCAGCCGCACTGCCCCCATCCCCGTTCTGAACCTTCTGTTGGCACCTGGTACCTCTCCTCAATGCTCTTCCCATGTGGATGCACCCTATCTAGTCCCTGCATTTAGCAAGAGTCTTAGATGGTCTGTCTGGATTTTGTTTTACCTTTCTCTACAAATACAGCCTCTTGCAGGTTCCCATTGCTTTAGATAAGAAAATGAGGCTCTTTCACATACTCTCCTCTGAGCCAGGAGTAAGTCCAGTACCTCTAGTTCCCATAACACTTTCCACTACAGAGAGAAACCTCACACTTAACAATTTAATAGGCACTCATTTTGCAACAAAAATTTAATCTTAAAAAAGAAAATTGGGGTGACCAGAAGTTAGCGTAATGGCTATGTCGCTGAACTCCCATGTGGCCAATTGCAGTTCGAGTTCCAGACCCAGTGGCTTAAACTCATACTAGGCATGTGTGTGCATGCCCAAGATCCCAAGAGGAGAATGGAGGAGAAGGGATTGTGACATGACCATCCCCTCGGGGGGTGATTTCTCGCATTTTATCTCTCTGTCTTTCTGGTGAGCGCACGTGTCCTATAGCAAAAATCTCTCCCAAAAAAAAAGAAAAAAAAGAAAATTGGGGACCAGCAGATGGCATAGTATTTGCATCGCTGAACTCCCACGTGACCAACCATGGTTCAAGTTCCAGACCCAATGGCTTGAAAAATGCACTGGGGGGACCAGCAGATGGTAGAATGGCTACGTCACTGGACTCCCATATAGTCAACTGCAGTTGGAGTCCCAAATCTGGTGGCTTAAACTCATGTTAGGCATGTGTGTATGTGTGCCCAAGATCCCAAGAGGAGAATGGAGAAGAAGGGATTGTAGCATGGCCATCCCCTCTAGGGGGTGATTTCTCACTTTCTGTCTCTGTGTCTCTCTTTATTTCTGGTGAGTGCGCACCCCCTATAGCAAAAACCTCTCCAAAATAAATAAATAAATAAATGCATTGGGTACATGTGTGTGTGTGCCCAAGATCCCAGGAAGAGAATAGAAGGGATTGTGGCATGGCCATTCCTCCTAGGGGGTGAGAGGTGACTTCTCACTTTCCCTCTCTTTGCCTCTGTTTTTCTCCAGAGAGCACACATGCCCTAAGGCAAAAATCTGTAAAATAAATAAATAAATACAAAATATTTATAGTCAGCATTTATTGAGTGTTCTTTAGTGAGCAGATGGTGTGCAAAATGTTCATATTTATTATTGTATTTAATTATTTAAAAACATGACATAGGGATTATGATCTCTCTTCATTCGTCTGCTGTAACAAAATACTCCAGACTAGGTGGCTTGTAAAGAGTAGATCTCTCTCTCAAAGTTCTGGAGCTGTGATGCTCAAGGTCAAGGGGCAGGCAGGTTCAGTGTCTGGTGAGGACCGACTTTCTATTTCATAGATGACGCTTCTTGCTCTTTTCTCATACGGTGGAAAGGTGAACAGGCTTCCTAGGGCCCCTTTTATAAGATCCTAGGGCCCCTTTTATAAGATCCCTGCTCTCATTCATGAAGGCGCTGTCCTCATGAACTAGTAATCTCTTCAAATGCTTTGTCTCCTAATAATATCACTTTGGAAGTTAGGATTTTAACACATGAATTTGGGGGAACATGCACATTCAGGCCATGGCATGATTATTCTCATTTAATAGATGAGGAAACTTAGGAACAGAGAAATTAAAACACTTATCCAGGCCCAAGTAGTGAAGCAAAGTCTGACCGCAAACTCATGTTCTTATGTGACTTAGAGTCATAGGATGTTAAAAAGCACACAGACTATGAAGTCAGAGCTTTGTCCCACATGCGTCCCTACCATGTCCTGTGCACTAGCTTTCGCTCCCTCAGCAAGCCGTTCTGTATCTTCACAGAGCAATTACGTGCATGAGCATGGAGCCCGCCTACCTCTGTCGGCCTGCTCCAGCACTTCCGCATACCACTCTGGAAAACGTGGGCGAGTCAGGAATTGTTCTCTGCCTCAGTTTCCTTTCACATGACGTGAAGATGGTAACAATATCTATTCCCACAGACGATTAAGATTAAACGTGCTAAGGCAAGTGAAGTGTTTATAAGTGCCTGACTCACAGCAAATAATAGCTAATGTCACTCTAACCAAGGGTCAGTTTCCTCACCTGTTACAGGAGGACTAGTGTGTCTCATCAGATTGTGATGGGAGTGAACCAGCGAATGCAGTGAAAAGCATCAAATAACAGTCTTTTCCTTTTGTACTTTGGTAAATGCTTTGAGGAAAAGAATACCTGGAAAAATAATGAATCTCAGAAGTAACTTTTGGAGCAGGTTGGAGGGGGATATTGTTTCAGGACTTTGGGCTGAATCTACTCTGTTTTAGCTCCCTCATTCGTTTAATGGCTTAGCTAATCCATGGTCTCTCTCTAAGGGACAGAAGACAAGGGCGACCTCTTAGACTTGGGGGGACATGAGGATGGTAAAGAGAGACAAGAAGTGGACAGCGCTGACTTCACGTCCTGCCTCCTGAACTTACCGGGGGACTGACTTTGGGTATGCCACTTACACCTCTATCTGTAAACTGAGGGTAATAATTTCAGTCTCTAGTCCTCCATTGTGTCATCTTAAATGCGACACAGGTAAAGCATGCAGAGGGCTTGCTTCCAGTCCCCTTCACTTGGCCATCCCTCACAGTTATGGTCAAATCTCTATTTCCCATAAATGTAGATTTCCAGCCAGGGGGATGGACTTTTCTATTCAGAAAAGAGAAGAAAAAAATAATAATTCTGTGCTTAGGTTAAGAATATGTTAATGGTAGTATTGATTAAGTCAATTTCTGTGCTTAGATTAAGCATGGATTTAATTTAGGGAGGGTACAACTATTCAGCATAAATAAAGCTTACATATAGCAGTACTGATTCAGTGTAAGTAAATCAATCCAGTCTACGTATAATATTATGCAAGTTTAAGTTCACGGGAGAGTCCTGTTGTTGGAGAGAAATAGTTGAACGGTGTAGGTAGTTAGAAAGGAGAGAAGGTTCATTTAATTCTGGAATTACCCCTTGGTCACATCACCAATCTCAACCTCTCCCCTTTAACAGTCACCACTAAGCATCGGTAAGATTCCAGATTCTTCAAAAATTTTCAAGGAAAATATGTAATAAAATACACATGAGCATCATTCATTCCAACAAGTTAAGGAGCGCCTACTCTATTCTAGACTGTTCTCTGTTAGCCATTCACAGCATAGACGCAGTACCCAAGGCACACACAGAGATCAGATAGGAAGGCAGTCTTCCCTAATCTTGAAAAGAAGAAAAAACATCAACAGACACTGGTGCTTCTCTCAAACATACTTTTAAGCTCTGTATGGTGGCATGCACTGGGAGGTTGAGGCAGAAAGAATTATGGTGTCTGAGACTCTATCCAAAGCACTTCTCTCTCTCCTCCTTCCATATGAACTGGCTTGCTCTTTCTCTTTCAGTAAGTACAAGTAAGTAAGTAAATAAATAAATAAATAAAGTTTTGAGAGTAATAGGGGAAGAACAGGCTTAGGTGCAAGTAAAGCCACTGGGAGAGGTTCCTGGAGTTTGGAGAATGATGGATTTGGGAAAGAGGTTGCATGACAATAAAACGACCAAACTCCAGACAGAGGAAACAGCCAGAGAAGGCAGAAGAGGGCAGAAAACTGTGGATGTACAGCAGACACGGGGAACAGAGCTTCCTGCAGCAGATCCCTAAAGCGACTTCTTAGGGTCACTGAACGGAACCCCAGACACGAGTTCTACTTTAACACCACTTTTACGTTTGATCCTTTCATATTACACATCTGTGTGGCATGCCAGCTCGAACAGGACACAGAATGTCATGAAGAAGCATCCTGCCCAGCCTCAGCAGGCCATGTGGTCTACCACCAGTGCTGGGTAACCGGCCCATAGCACCTCAACAACCAGCACTTCCATGTCCTCATCCCAAAGACGGGAGTGTTGGATAACAGCCTACACCCTGGCAGACATAGTTTCATTTGACTCTGTAAATGCTGCACTACAAACTGGCCAGAGAGAAAGGTGTTTTGATTCCCGGCCTTTTCCCTCTCTCTTTAAATTTCTAAATGCCCTGGAGTCTGGACACCTGAGAGTGCATGCTGATATTTTGCCCTGAAACACAAAACAAGTTTCTGCTTTCCAATGCTATCTAATCCCTGGGAATTCTGAGGAATATAGAGAAGAATGTATATTTCATTGCCAAACACTTTTCTAGGTTTCCAAAGTCTAGCCTTTCTGGGTTTCCAAGTTCTTTTTACAAATTACAGACAATATCTAGTAATGCCAACTAATTCTTGTTTACAGTCATGCAAATTCAGTCCGGTCTTAAGAGGTCATCATTGTCCATCTGGGTTGCTATGACAAACTATCATAAAGCAGGTAGCTTAGAAAGAACAGAGAGGGGGAGAGCAGGTGGTGGTTAAGGCTCCGGAGACACCCACATGGCCAACTGCAGTTCGAGTACTGAACCTGGTGGCTTGCTTTCTCACTTTCTCTCTTTCTCTCTGGTCAAATAAAAATGAATAAGTATGTATTAAAAAAAAAAAAGAAAAAAGAAAGAATAGAGAAATTTATTTCTTACAGTTCTGGAAACTGGGAAGTCCAAAATTGAGGGCTGAGACGGCTGATCTCTGGCTAGATCCTGTTTTGTAGTTAAGGGATGTCATCTTGTGTCTTCCCATGGCTGAAGGAGCAAACAGACTCCTTGTGGTGATTTTATAAGGGCACCAATTCTTTCACAATCGTGTCATCCTCATCAACTAATCACCTTCTGAAAGACCAGCTCCTATGTCATCACTTTCAAGGTTAGGATTTCAACATATGAATGTTGAGGGGACACAAATGAATACTCAGACAAAAGCAGAGGTTTAATATGCTTTCCTCACCCACTTGTGGGGAAAAAAAAAGTTTACCTCCATTTGTTCATTTATTCTAGTATTCCCAATGTATAACTGTGCCTGCCTGTTATTCAGATTTGCTTTTGAACTCAGGGCACACTGTTAGGTGAGTTCCTAACCCTGTGGTCCTCAGCTTTCTCATCATAAAGTGGGATGCTCAGATAGAGGCAGACCTGAATGGTGTATAAAAGCCCTTTCAATTCTAGAGTCCAGTC
Organism: Tupaia belangeri chinensis; assembly: GCF_000334495.1. Classification (NCBI taxonomy): domain Eukaryota; kingdom Metazoa; phylum Chordata; class Mammalia; order Scandentia; family Tupaiidae; genus Tupaia; species Tupaia belangeri. The sequence goes on along the minus strand of NW_006159608.1, from coordinate 4,460,169 downwards.
CCCACTGTAGATATGCATAGTGCTTTCTACTAACAGTAAGTGAACTTCAATCATTCTTTCTCTTTTCATGAAGGTAGGTGTATAAATTCCCTGAGACTTTCATGCCAAAGCCCCACTGACACACTGACAGGGTGGCTTAAATCACAGTTATTGTCTCACAGTTCTGAAGTCTAGAACTCTAAGATCAAGGAGACAGTGGTTCC
>NW_006159608.1:4454642-4459935 GCF_000334495.1 Tupaia belangeri chinensis | reverse complement strand
TGCTGAGGAACATGAGAAATGGATCCATTCTGTGCCTCTTCCCTTGGCTACAATGGTCATCTTCTACCTGTGTCTTTATAACACCTTCCCTTCCTGTTCATACCCAAATTTCCTTTTCTTATACGAACACTGATCATACTGGATTAAGTCTCACCTAATGATCTCATTTTAATTTATCTCTTGGAAAATCCTTTCTCCAAGTGCAGAATTATGCTGAATCACTGTAGGTTGGAACTTGAGCGTACAAACTTTTGAGAGAACACAAGCCAGCCCATAATGGGAGGACTTAACATAAGTATACCATTTCTCTTTGGCAAACTTTTGAGAGAACACAAGCCAGCCCATAACGGGAGGACTTAACATAAATAAGCATTCCATTTCTCTTTTGTTTGTGCATTATTTATTTTGGAGACTAAATCACAGAGTTGGAAGAGATAGGTCCATTTCAGCAAATTGTCTGATAGGAGAGGTTAATGGGCTTGTTTACTGTCATGCCCATAATCCAACACTCGTTCAACTGTAAGAAGGTGGTGGAGTGGTTAACGAGCTGGACTCCCACATGGTCTACCACAGTTTGAATCCTGGACTCCCACATGGTCTACCACAGTTTGAATCCTGGACTCCCACCTGGTCTACCACAGTTTGAATCCATGGAGGATTGAAACTCACACCAGGTGCATGCCTAAAATCCCAAGAGGAGAATGGAGGAGAGAAGAGATGGCAGTGTGCCCATCCCCCCACCCCAGAGGGGGGCATTTCTCTCTTTCTGTCTCTCTGCTCTCTGTCCAGTAAGCTCATGAATCCTATAGGGAAAAAAAAAAAAAAAAAACCTCTTAAGAAAGGGACCCTTCTGACAACCTGTCTACACAATGTGTCAGTTTTACTATGCCCTACACAGTTTCCTTAATTTAACAGTTTTCCAGCCAAAGGCTATGAGATTTAGAAAATAAAAATACAGGAAACCAAATTACATTTGAATTTCAAAAAAAAACTTTATTTTTTTTTTTAGTGTAAGTATGTCTCATGCAATATTTGAGACTTACTAGACTAAAAATTCTATTTGATTGTTAACCTGAAATTCAAACATAACTGGGTACCCTGTGCTTTATTTGTAAATCCTACTCTAGTTCCTCATTGATACACACATGATTCCAGGTTGAGAATTCGGACTTGCCACCTCCATGCATTTTATAGATCAATCCTCATCATCCAAACTCGCCGTTAGCATGGTATTAAGGTGCTGGAGTCTCACAAGGCCAACCACAGTTCAAATTCTGGACCCATGGCTTGACATTCATAGTGGGTGCATGAGTGTGTGTGTGTGCGTGTGCCTTAAATCCTGAGAGAAGAACAGAGGAGAAGGAATTGTAGTGTAGCCATTCCCTCAGGGGTGATGTCTCACTTTCTCTCTCTCCCTGTTTCTCTTTGTCACTCCCGCAAGCACATGCACCCTATAGCAAAAATCTCTCTAAAGAAAACGAACAAAAAACAAAACCCAAAACCTCATAATCCTTTGTTATACACTGAATGTCTGAATCTCCCCCAAATCCATATGTTGAAGTCCAAACTTATCTCTGCTGAAATGTGTCTTACCATATCCCCAATATTGCCAAGCCCGTTCATTTGTCTGCCACCACGTGACCTGGAAAACAGGGACTGTTATGCATTCAGTGTCAGGACTAACAGTAAGTGAAGTCTCCCGTGTGCTGGACACTTACCACTGCTATTGACACACTCAAAAATAGAGGACACAAAATGGAATGTTCTACTAACCAAAATGCTTAGGACTTGTTACTTTCATAGTTCTTATAAGACTGAAAACAGTGTCCAAGCTCCTCTTAGAGTTCCAAAAGTTCAAATCTTGTTTCACCATCCAGTGCCGAGACCCTCTATGTATGTGAGTGCACATGCCCGGGCACTGCAGGCCTGAGATCAAATGTTTCCTGTTGTAGCTGGGTCTCAACAGCCCTCCGAGGGCTTTCAGTGACCCCGAGAGCCGGTGTGAAAGTGGACCAGCAGCCAGATGGCTTCACATTTCCACATTCCTTCAGCTTGTTTTCTTACTGCAGCAGACACCCAAGAACATCCCAAATCCTCAAGAGAGATGAGGTTTCATGAAAATCCTTGCTACTTTTGCAAAGCAGGAGATGTGAGTTCAAGCTTGATGAATAAAGGGAAGATTTGTAAACTCTACACCAGGTTTTTTAAGCTATCAGCAACAGCAACAATAATAAAAAAAAAATACAAAAGACTTTTTTTAAAAGTCCAGAGAAATAGTGAGTTTTTGTTTTGTTTTGTTTCCCTCACATTCAGTTCCACCTGGGGACAAAAATGCCACACATATTCACAGCTGAGGATTAGACAGGTCAGGGATCACAGAGCTGTGGCCACACAAACAGATTATCCTGTTTCCTGAGACACCCTTCATGTTGCAGCTGCCTCTTTGGAGGAAGACCATGAATCATATTGCTCATCTCTCTTCCATTTGATCCAACACCATGTAAACAAGCAATGTTAAATGGGAAAGAAAACATTTGGGGAAATGATTTCAATACAGTCGGAACTGCTTACCTTGTATCAGCAATCTGCTACACGGTGGCCAGGTCTCACGTTAGAAAGACGCAGTCTAGGGTGTGAATGCGTTTGAGAAGATGAATAAGGAGCAACTATTTCCCACCAATTACAATTACATGATGGGCATTGTGGTTTCTTTTTTTCTTGCTCCCAATTGAATTCATTTTGTTCAAACAGCCACCTGGCACAAAGTGATAATGGTACTACTTTCCATAAATTGTAGATGAGAAAATACGCCTGAACCATTTAATAAGGAGCCAAGTTACCATATAAACCCATGTCTCTCTGACTATTGCATTTATATAGTTCAGTGAACTTTTTTTTTATAAGTAACAGCTTAAGTGATCAATAATTATTGAATAAAAGAAAGAATGCATTATTTTATTTGAATTTACTTTATCAGCTCATCAGGAAAGTCCTGATGTAGTTTTCTATATTTTTCTGTGCAAAACAGTGTCATGACTTTCCTAGCGACCCAACATTTTTGAACGTGTGTATTTTCAAGGTCTAAGATATAGTGATGACGAGGCATCAATAAGGTGCTATGGTGGGCCACCATTCTGAATACACTGGTCCTAAGGGAAAAAAAAAAAAAAATATATATATATGTATTTCTTGACTTTTTGATAAACAACTCTCTTAAAACAAATTACAGACCATTCACATGCCATTAGATCGTTAAAAAAAAAAAAAAAAGAGTTACCACCAAACAAATAGCCAGAAAAATGAAGGGAACGTCTGGCTCAAATGACGTAGTGGTGACTTAGTTGGCAAAGACTGGTGTACTATGGCGGATCTTAAATACATGCAAATATTTGTTCACAGAGTGCTTTATGTAAAAGTTCTAAAGGTGAAAATAGAACACACAGGGAAAGATCCTGAGCTCCAGGGTAGGTCTGCCTCAGTTTGTAGCCCATCCGTACTAAACATTCAGTTTGAATGTTGAGACACTCACACATCTCAGAGTCCTAGAGTGGGGATCACAGTTATACCTACTTTATTAAGTGGTATGATGATTTAACGAGACATGTCCGAAGCACATAGGCACTACCCGATGTGTAAGATGCTTTGGATAAACAGAAAATGAAATCTCAAAATTACTGTAATTTTCTAAATTATATATTTTATAACACGATATAAAATGAACTGATTTTATTTTATTAATACATCATAATGGTGGGTAGACAATGTCTGATGTTAAAATTTGAATCATATCACACCTCCTTGCATCTATTTTTCCTAGTGATGATCTAAGACTTGGTTTGCTAAGACGGCACAGTAGTTAAGGCTCCAGACTCACTGCTGGGCACGTCTGCATGCCCAAAACCCCGAGAGGAGAGTGGAGAAGGGCTCGCAGCGAGGCCGTCTCCCCCAGAGTGAGTTCTCACTTTCTCTTTCTCCATCTGTGTCTCTCAATGAGTGCACATGCCCTATAGCAAAAACTGTCCAAAAAAAAAAAAAAGACATCAGATCACATAGTCATCAAAGAGAGAGTTCCAAATTCGCACTTTTATACTCGCAGAGGGAGAAGGGCTGATACTAGCCGTAGAGAATTATGGGAAAACACTGAAAACTAGTGTAACCGTATCACTTTATCTCTCTGAGCCTTCGACTTCTTCATGTTTGAAAGAGACGAGGTCAGAATTATACCTATGGTCACTTTCCTCTTTCAAATGGGAGCCATTACCACGTTAGCGTTGTCTTGGTGGTTTCATATGTGTATTAGTAGCAATTATTACTCTAAATCATTTGAGATCTTCCTGAGACACTGCTTCAGTCATTAAATCCAATGACTTCATTATCTGAATTCACATGAATTATAAGCAGAAAGTCACGGAGAAGAAGAGCTTTAATGTGCCCCCTTGGGCATTCATAAAGTAATCAAGTTCTGAGGCCATCTGGTAAAAGGTCCAAGGTTCGCTTCCTCTTTTCTCTAGTCTCTTCTATTCCTATCCCTCTTTTTGGAGTATTCATTTACCTTGAGTTTAGATGAGGCCCTACAGCCCCTAAAGGAGACATAAAAGGATTCGGTTCTGAAGAAGGACTTGCGGGAACAAACATTATGCCCACTGGCATTTGGGAGGCTGCTGCACTCCGTTGGGAAGTCCTTGCAGAGCATGAACACAGGCCTCGAGGGCGGCCAGGCATTTCTCTCCCCACCTGACTTGGCTGTTGTGGAAGCTCTCAGCACCTCCAGTCACCATCTGCAGGATAGATCATCCCAGGGCAACAGACCCTTTACTTGGAGGACCTTGTTTTACAGATGTAGAAACTGATGCCCTGAAAGTAAAGCAATGGTCCCAAGGTCACAGAGTGAGTTCCCAGCCAGAGGGCACACGCTCAGCTCTCTGCCTCTTTTAAGTCAAGCTTCTGCCCGTTGTAAGAGACAGTGAATGACCCGGTTACTTTGCTGTGCTTTAGCTACGCGGTGACATTTGCTGCGCTGCTGGGAGTGGGAGCTGCAGCGTCAGGCAGACCTTCGCTGCATCCTTACTCTTACTCAGCAGCTACGTGTGTCTTTCAGCTATGGGCTACTGCCTGTTTTCTTCTTTGTAAAACAAAGATAGTAATGTCTACTTCATGGAATTTTTACAGCATTAACGTGAAGTGTAATAACCTATGCTAAGGAGTAGAGCCCGTGCTGAATGCGTAGTAAGAATTCTGAAAAATGTATTTCTCTGGCCAGCCGGTGGCCCAGTGGTGAAGGTGGATGGACCCT
>NW_006159608.1:4451818-4454419 GCF_000334495.1 Tupaia belangeri chinensis | reverse complement strand
TATTGATAAACAACTCTCTTAAAACAAATTACAGACCATTCACATGCCATTAGATCATTAAAAAAATAAAAAAGAGTTACCACCAAACAAATAGCCAGAAAAATGAAGGGAACGTCTGGCTCAAATGACGTAGTGGTGACTTAGTTGGCAAAGACTGGTGTACTATGGCGGATCTTAAATACATGCAAATATTTGTTCACAGAGTGCTTTATGTAAAAGTTCTAAAGGTGAAAATAGAACACACAGGGAAAGATCCTGAGCTCCAGGGTAGGTCTGCCTCAGTTTGTAGCCCATCCGTACTAAACATTCAGTTTGAATGTTGAGACACTCACACATCTCAGAGTCCTAGAGTGGGGATCACAGTTATACCTACTTTATTAAGTGGTATGATGATTTAACGAGACATGTCCGAAGCACATAGGCACTACCCGATGTGTAAGATGCTTTGGATAAACAGAAAATGAAATCTCAAAATTACTGTAATTTTCTAAATTATATATTTTATAACACGATATAAAATGAACTGATTTTATTTTATTAATACATCATAATGGTGGGTAGACAATGTCTGATGTTTTGAATTGAATCATATCACACCTCCTTGCATCTATTTTTCCTAGTGATGATCTAAGACTTGGTTTGACGGCACAGTAGTTAAGGCTCCAGACTCACTGCTGGGCACGTCTGCATGCCCAAAACCCCGAGAGGAGAGTGGAGAAGGGCTCGCAGCGAGGCCGTCTCCCCCAGAGTGAGTTCTCACTTTCTCTTTCTCCATCTGTGTCTCTCAATGAGTGCACATGCCCTATAGCAAAAACTGTCCAAAAAAAAAAAAAAAGACATCAGATCACATAGTCATCAAAGAGAGAGTTCCAAATTCGCACTTTTATACTCGCAGAGGGAGAAGGGCTGATACTAGCCGTAGAGAATTATGGGAAAACACTGAAAACTAGTGTAACCGTATCACTTTATCTCTCTGAGCCTTCGACTTCTTCATGTTTGAAAGAGACGAGGTCAGAATTATACCTATGGTCACTTTCCTCTTTCAAATGGGAGCCATTACCACGTTAGCGTTGTCTTGGTGGTTTCATATGTGTATTAGTAGCAATTATTACTCTAAATCATTTGAGATCTTCCTGAGACACTGCTTCAGTCATTAAATCCAATGACTTCATTATCTGAATTCACATGAATTATAAGCAGAAAGTCACGGAGAAGAAGAGCTTTAATGTGCCCCCTTGGGCATTCATAAAGTAATCAAGTTCTGAGGCCATCTGGTAAAAGGTCCAAGGTTCGCTTCCTCTTTTCTCTAGTCTCTTCTATTCCTATCCCTCTTTTTGGAGTATTCATTTACCTTGAGTTTAGATGAGGCCCTACAGCCCCTAAAGGAGACATAAAAGGATTCGGTTCTGAAGAAGGACTTGCGGGAACAAACATTATGCCCACTGGCATTTGGGAGGCTGCTGCACTCCGTTGGGAAGTCCTTGCAGAGCATGAACACAGGCCTCGAGGGCGGCCAGGCATTTCTCTCCCCACCTGACTTGGCTGTTGTGGAAGCTCTCAGCACCTCCAGTCACCATCTGCAGGATAGATCATCCCAGGGCAACAGACCCTTTACTTGGAGGACCTTGTTTTACAGATGTAGAAACTGATGCCCTGAAAGTAAAGCAATGGTCCCAAGGTCACAGAGTGAGTTCCCAGCCAGAGGGCACACGCTCAGCTCTCTGCCTCTTTTAAGTCAAGCTTCTGCCCGTTGTAAGAGACAGTGAATGACCCGGTTACTTTGCTGTGCTTTAGCTACGCGGTGACATTTGCTGCGCTGCTGGGAGTGGGAGCTGCAGCGTCAGGCAGACCTTCGCTGCATCCTTACTCTTACTCAGCAGCTACGTGTGTCTTTCAGCTATGGGCTACTGCCTGTTTTCTTCTTTGTAAAACAAAGATAGTAATGTCTACTTCATGGAATTTTTACAGCATTAACGTGAAGTGTAATAACCTATGCTAAGGAGTAGAGCCCGTGCTGAATGCGTAGTAAGAATTCTGAAAAATGTATTTCTCTGGCCAGCCGGTGGCCCAGTGGTGAAGGTGGATGGACCCTACACGCCTGACTGTACAGTTCGAGTCGTGGACCCAGCTTCTTGAGAAACGTGCATGCCCAACATTGCAAGAGGAGAATGGAGAAGAAGGAACTACATACAGTGTGGCCACTTCCCCTGGGGGGTGATTTCCCACTTTCCCTTACTTTCTCGGCAACAACAATATCATTTCTCTTACTATGACCCTCACTGAGGCTGCGATAATCACACTTCTGTGCCTCACAGTCAGACATTGTTCAAAGATTACCCAGAAATGGGACCAGCAGTTAGCGTAATGGCTATGTCGCTGGACTCCCATGTGGCCTACCGCAGTTTGAGTCCTGGACCCGGTGGCTTAAACTCACGCCTGGTGCGTACCTAAGATCCCAAGGGGAGAATGGAGGAGAAGGAATTGTGGCGTGGCCATCCCCCTGGGGGGGTGATTTCTCACTTTCTGTCTCTCCGTCTCTCTCTTTCTGGTGAGCACACGCACCCTATAGCAAAAAAAAAAAAAAAGATCCAAAAAAAAAAA